>NC_044404.1:9170000-9470625 GCF_006542625.1 Nomascus leucogenys
GGGAACACAGGTACCGCCGGTCATATCCCAGATTTTAAGTTCCTTATCGAAACCAGACAATAGAACAGGGATTTAGCAGCCCCCGAGGGCTGACACCGTCTCATGCCAGGCTCTCCTTGTCAGAGGGTCCGAGACATAACGCTTGGTGTCATGTGGGCCTGGAAGGCCCTGAAATTTCTTGGATTCCCAAGGAAAGTTGTGGCTGCTTAGGGCCTTAGGGTCCAAAGTGGAGGATTTAAGGAGATGCCGAGTGATCCCAAGAGTCTGCTCAGCTTTGGTTTCCGACTTCAGGGTTTTGTCCCTGACTCTGTTTCATCATCTTATTCTTTTGATGCACTGGGGGTGTTTGAGAGCAGGCACTTCAGGAATGTGGAGGCTGATTCGATGTCCCCATGTGCCGTGGGGACCCCGGGAATGACCACTGGCCTGCTCTGTTTCAGGATTCCTACTGCAGCCTCTGTTGGGTGCTTGGAGTGACCGGTGTACCTCAAGGTTTGGAAGGAGACGCCCTTTCATTCTTGTCCTGGCTATAGGTCTGTTGTTTTGGCATGGAAATAAAATGGAGAGGAAAAAAAAAAAAGGCCCCAACTGCTTCCTTTTAGGAAAATTTAAAAAAACTGTTGACCAAAGCAGTTACCCAGATAGCTCTGGACCCGCACTGGTGTGAGGCAGGGAGTGCCCCACAACCTGGCCCGAGTTAACTGTGAGAATAGATCGCTTTGATCATTTTTAAAAATGAGTTGATAAAGTTCATCTCATTTCTTCTCTGCTTAATGAAATAAAAACCCCCATCCAAGTGCAAAATATATGGTGAGTTCGCAGGCGGCTTTTCCACTAGGCTGTGCTTGAGGTTTAAGTTTTAAAAATTCTTGGTCCTAAAGAGATTCTAGACGTAAGTCGTGAGCTGCCGGGGACAGAGCTGGTCTGTATTTTCTTGGAGTGACTTTGTTTCTCTGTGTCCAGGGGCACTGCTGGGCCTCTCGCTCTTGCTGAATGGCCGGGACATTGGCATCGCCCTGGCTGACGTGACCGGCAACCACAAGTGGGGCCTGCTGCTGACCGTGTGCGGGGTGGTGCTGATGGACTTTAGCGCCGACTCGGCGGACAACCCCAGCCACGCCTACATGATGGACGTGTGCAGCCCCGCAGACCAGGACCGGGGCCTGAACATCCACGCCCTCCTGGCAGGTGAGTCTCTGCAGCAGGGCCGAGGCTGAGTCTGCAGGACTGCAGGCTTCAGACGTGTGGCTTTCGAGGCCCTTTCTCACTCCCTGATTTAACAAAGAAGCTGGGAGAATTCCAATATAGGGAGAAACACTGAAGTGATTGAAAATACATATCTCACACAACACATAGCAATCACAACCTATGCTGTTGACACATAAACAACAATTATAGGTCTATAAATCCAAATGTTTATATTGGTGGATTCTCATTGTTTGAGGTAGTTATGTTCTACAGAGTCACCACAAACACTGAATTAGCAAACACCGAGTCTCGCTTCTAGGAAAAATACAGGGTTATGTTTCTGTAAGCCTCCAGTCACAACGTTTTCATCAACAGATCAACACATAACCTTATTGTATGTGTTTCTGTTTAAAACCCCTTATTTCATCTATGCCTTTGGCTGATTAACATTGAATTGATGGCCAACAGCGCTGCAACTCAAGCCTGAACGGAAGCATCACTGTTGCATGCAGTTTCTGCACAAGGCACATCCGGCTTTCTTGCACCTGGAAACGTCAGACAGCTTGGAGGCCATTTAAACAGTGAAACACTAACAAAAAACACAAAAATGTAAAAAAGGTGGCACTAAATAGACCACACAAAAAACTCTTGTTTCGGCCAGGCGTGGTGTAATCCCAGCACTTTGGGAGGCTGAGGTGGATGGATCACCTGAGGTCGGGAGTTCGAGACCAGCCTGACCAGCATGGAGAAACGCCATCTCTACTAAAAATACAAAAAAATTAGCCGGGCGTGGTGGCGCATGCCTGTAATCCCAGCTACTTGGCAGGCTGAGGCGGGAGAATCGCTTGAACCCAGGAGGTGGTGGTTGCAGTGAGCTGAGATCGCGCTATTGCACTCCAGCCTGGGCAACAAGAGCGAACCTCCATCTCAAAAGCAAACAAACAAACAAACAAATACCAACTCTTGTTTCCAGTATGAGCGTGGAGATGAGAAGGCAGAGCTCAGCCCTGCAGGGCCTCGGCTGGACCATGTACCCTTGGAAGCACAGGTCTTGTGCTCTTCTGTTCAAATCCTCGAATGATCGTGAAGCACCATAAGGATTGGTTCTGAGTTTATCTCACTAAATGAGGAGGTGAATTCACAAATACAGAATCTACAGATAATGAGGATTGAGTGTGTGTGCATGGACACACACACGGCTATATACATACCATGCATATATGTATGTATATATACACACCTGTGGCATGCTTAATGGCAAAACAGGAGAAATGTTTCCATCAAAGTCAGGAATGAGGCAAGAATGCACCCATCCCACAGAGCCACTGCATTAGGGACACACAAACAAAAGGTGTGAGGTCAGCCCCACTGGTCTCTGGGGCTGGACGTATGGAAACTTCAAGGGAATTAGCTGCAAAGCGGTGCAGGAGTTCAGTATGATGCTTAGTTATCAATGTACTGTATAAAAATCAATACTGGTCGGGTGTGGTGGCTCAGGCCCACTCTCAACACTTCGGGAGGCTAAGCCAGGAGGATTGCTTGAGTTCAGGAGTTTGAAACCAGCTTGGGCGAACAGTGAGACCCCAGCTCTAAAACATAAATTTAAATAAATAAATAACTCTAGCTTTTCTAGATAAAATACTTACCTTGTTACAGAATAAAATGGAAGAAAAAAATTCCATTTAAAATAGCAACTGGGGCCAGGCGTGGTAGCTCATGCCTGTAACCCCAGCGCTTTGAGAGGCTGAAGTGGGTGAATCACTTGAGGTCAGGAGTTCAAGACCAGCCTGGCCAACATGGCAAAATCCCATCTCTACTAAAAATACAAAAAATTAGCCAGGCATGTGGTGCGCACCTGTAATCCCAGCTACTCGGGAGGCTGAGGCAGGAGAATCTCTTGAACCCGGGAGGTGGAGGTTGCAGCGAGCCGAGATCGTGCCACTGCACTCCAGCCTGAGCAACAGAGTGAGACTCTATCTCAAAATAAGTAAATTAAAAAAAAATAATAAAATAAAATAGCAATTGGCTGGGCCGAAGGTAGTGAGTTATCTTGATTGATTGCCCACAGTCAGTTACAGATGGAACTCCTTCCTCTACTCTTTCCCCAACGCTCACTGCTGCACTTGACTGGTCTTGAAAAAGATATTGGAACAATGTTTAAAAATCAAGGGAAAGTCCTAATGAGACATTAGGCCTTCATTACAGGACCCTAATGAAGAGGCTGGGTCACCCGGTGGTTAGGGGCTCGGGCTCTGGGAGCTGAAAGTCCACGTTGCGCAAATGGCTGGACCTCCCCAAGCCTCGGTCGCATCTCCTGCAAAATGTTGCCGCTTCTCTTCCTGTTTCCACATGTGCGCTGCTGTGGGCGAGGGAACTTCTTTTTTTTTTTTTTTTTTGAGACGGAGTCTCGCTCTGTCGCCCAGGCTGGAGTGCAGTGGCGCAATCTCGGCTCACTGCAAGCTCCGCCTCCCGGGTTCACGCCATTCCCCTGCCTCAGCCTCTCCGAGTAGCTGGGACTACAGGCGCCTGCCACCACGCCCGGCTAATTTTTTGTATTTTTAGTAGAGACGGGGTTTCACCGTGGTCTCGATCTCCTGACCTCGTGATCCGCCCGCCTCAGCCTCCCAAAGTGCTGGGATTACAAGCGTGAGCCACCGCGCCCGGCCGAGCGAGGGAACTTCTAAAGGGGCCATGCCGGGCGAGTGCTGGGCTTGGCAGAGAGCAAGAGGGACGTCGGTTTTTACCTTACGCCCGTCTATGAGAATGCACCACTTTGATCGTTCAAGAAAATTAGTTAATAAAGTTCATCTGGGCCGGGAGTGGTGGCTCATGCATGTAATCCCAGCACTTTGGGAGGCCAAGGCAGGCATATCACCTGAGGTCAGCAGTTCGAGACCAGCTTGGCCAACATGGTGAAACCCCATCTCTACTAAACATACAAAAATTAGCTGGGCGTGGTGGCGAGTGCCTGTAATCCCAGCTACTCGGGAGGCTGAGGCAGAAGAATCGCTTGAACCCGGGAGGAGGAGGTGGCAGTGAGCCGAGATGGTGCCACTACACTCCAGCCTGGGCAACAAGAGTGAAACTCCATCTCAAAGAAAAATAATAAATAAAAAATAAAGTTCATCTGAAATCTGACCTTGGATAAGGGTCACGAACAGCAATGGTGTCTTTCAGGAGGCGAGGAGGGAAGGTAAGTAGAATCATGAGTGTGGGAAATCAAGAATAATAAAATGCCCGGCGGGGGCAGTGGGGAGGCAGAAAGACTCGCAAGTCTAGAAGAACAGAGGCAGATAAGGGACGGGACTGGGGCTTTTAAATGGACATGCACGTGAAATGAAAAGGCCCATCTGGGACAGAGGAAGGAAGATCTACAGCGAAACCTCGAAATAATGAGATCCATGGTCATGCTGCCCTTAGGTAGGTGTGGAAGGCTGAGCTGGGCGTGTCTGAAGCCCAGGCCTGTCCATAGAAGTTCTTATTTGAAAGGTAAACCCCTAATGTGGCCAAGTCTTCCCCAAACCAAAAATCCCGTGCTGGTAGCAGGCAGGTTCCTCCTCACCAGCAGCGGTAAACTGAGAGAACCCTCCTCTCCTCTCAACACTAGACCGACTCAAAATGTAGCTGAACTCACAATAAAACAAAATAAAACACCAGATCCCTGGTGGGGTGGGTGTTGTGGACCCGCAGCTGGCTGGGGTGACGCCCCTGCAGCTTCCCTGGCTCTTGCCATCGAAGCACAGAGCCTGGCTGGAAGAAGCCGTGGTGTTTGGAGGTAAATCTGCCCACTGCTGTTGGCTGGGTCCCCATGGCATCGCTCAAAGTTTCCTGCCATGCTCTGTGGTCAGGGCTGGGCTGGGCTGGCCGGTGCCCCGAGGCATGAAGCAAGAACAGCAGGAACAGCAGTGATCCGATCCCTGCTTTTCTGCTGTGGGCTGATAGCTCAGAGATCGGAGAGCTGCCTGCCAGGGTATGGGGAGGCAGGACCCATCTGTGGTCACCAGAAGGGGTGACTCTCCTCATGGTGTTCTGTGCATGGGGACAAACAGCCACATGCACACGTGTGGTCCGCTGTGTGTGAGCCATGGGGTTGGCCCTGAGCTGGAGGGGCCCTAAGAGGGAGGATGTGTCCGGTGTCAGCATTTGCTCCAGGGGCCTGAAAGGTTACGGGGAAAGTGGAACAGGCAGGAAGTGGAATGGGATGTGGGCAGGTGGTCACTGTGCTGCTGCCGGGGGTCATGCCAGGAAGGGCCCAGCAGGACAGGAGGAGGACCTCCTCAAGGGGCCCGCCCTGGGAATCCCATCCCATTTTATTGGGGTTTAGGTGGAACAGGTTCTGTGCCCACGTCCCTGGAATGCCCTTGGCTACTTTCGTGTCCTTCTAAGAAACGGGGCCATCGCGCTTGGGGCTTCTCCCGCAGAAGGGAACTCAAACCCTGTCTCTTTCCCCAGGTCTCGGAGGAGGCTTCGGATACGTGGTCGGCGGAATCCACTGGGATAAAACGGGCTTCGGGAGGGCCCTGGGGGGGCAGCTCCGTGTCATTTACCTCTTCACCGCGGTCACCCTGAGCGTCACCACCGTCCTGACCCTGGTCAGCATCCCTGAGAGGCCGCTGCGGCCGCCGGGTGAGAAGCGGGCAGCCATGAAGAGCCCCAGCCTCCCGCTGCCCCCGTCCCCACCCGTCCTGCCAGAGGAAGGCCCCGGCGACACCCTCCCGTCGCACACGGCCACCGACTTCTCCAGCCCCATCTCCCCGCCCAGCCCCCTCACGCCCAAGTACGGCAGCTTCATCAGCAGGGACAGCTCCCTGACGGGCATCAGCGAGTTCGCCTCATCCTTCGGCACGGCCAACATAGACAGCGTCCTCATCGACTGCTTCACGGGCGGCCACGACAGCTACCTGGCCATCCCCGGCAGCGTCCCCAGGCCGCCCATCAGCGTCAGCTTCCCCAGGGCCCCCGACGGCTTCTACCACCAGGACCGTGGACTTCTGGAGGGCAGAGAGGGTGCCCTGACCTCTGGCTGTGACGGGGACATTCTGAGGGTGGGCTCCTTGGACACCTCTAAGCCGAGGTCATCAGGGATTCTGAAGAGACCCCAGACCTTGGCCATCCCGGATGCGGCCGGAGGAGGGGGTCTGGAAACCAGCAGGAGAAGAAATGTGACCTTCAGTCAGCAGGTAACAGCAAATGTGGGGGGAGCCGAGGCTCAGAGGGCAGCATTCGGGGGTCCCCTGGTCAGTTAGATGACGAAGAGGGACAGTCTATCCAGGAAGAAATTCCCGGCTGTTATGGGGGTGTTATCAAGTGCTTTGGCCTAAAGAGAAAAGCCTTAGAGGCCAGGCGTGGTGGCTCACGTCTGTAGTCCCAGCACTTTAGGAGGCTAAGGCAGGAGGATCGCTTGAACTCAGGAGTTTGAAACCAGCCTGGGCAACATGGTGAAACCCCGTCTCTACTTTTTAGTGTTTTAGTATTTTTAAATAATACTTTTTAAAAATATTTTAAAAAAATACTTTTTAGTATTTTTTATACAAAAAGTAGCCGGGCTTGGTGGCTTACATGTGTGGTCCCAACTACTCTGGAGGCTGAAGAAGGAGGATGGCTTGAGCCCAGGAGGTTGAAGCTGTAGGGAGCCATGATTGCACCACTGCACTCCAGCCTGGGTGACACAGCAAGACCCTGTCTCAGAAAAAAAAAAAAAAAAAAGACAAGCCTCAGAAGCGTGACGGCTTTCCTTGCATGTTAGTGAACAAGTTGTGGGCCTGAGTCCACCTATGAGTGAGTGAGTTCAGGGCATCTCTTAGGTATCAGGCGGTTTAAAATCTCGGCTGGGAACGACAGTGACAACTCTTTTTTCTTTTTTTTTTTTTTTTTTGAGACGGAGTCTCGCTCTGTCACCCAGGCTGGAGTGCAGTGGCACGATCTCGGCTCACTGCAAGCTCCCCCTCCCGGGTTCGCGCCATTCTCCTGCCTCAGCCTCCCGAGTAGCTGGGACTACAGGCGCTCGCCACTATGCCCAGCTAATTTTGTGTATTTTTAGTAGAGGCGGGGTTTCACCGTGTTAGCCAGGATGGTTTCGATCTCCTGACCTCGTGACCCGCCCGCCTCGGCCTCCCAAAGTGCTGGGGTTACAGGCGCGAGCCACCGCGCCCAGCCGACAACTCTTTTAAACACTTATGTTTGCCCAAATGTAATTCAGGCCGGGCCTGTCCTGCTAGTGAGTTTCTTACAGGCATGGTGTGCACCCCACTTGTTTCTGATATTTTTCCCGAGACATCTGGGCTCCAGCCCATTTTGGCAGTGGGAATCCTGTGCCAATACATCCAAGTCTTCATTGACAGTGGAAACAAAACGTGAAACCTGCAGATGTGTCTGGGATCATCCCTCCTGGTGCCGACATCGGTTAACTCCCAGAGGCTGTAAAAACGGGAATCTCCAGGGCAGTGCCATCTTCTGCGAAGGCCAAGAACCTTCTGGAAAGCTGTTTAAGTTGTATTTTCTATACGTCAGATGATGGGCTGCAAGGCCACCAACTGATCTGTGGGGTTTCACTGGCTGATTTTTTTTTTTTTTTTTTTTTTTTTTTGAGACAGAGTCTTGCTCTGTCGCCCAGGCTGGAGTGCAGTGATGTGATCTCGGCTCACTGCAACCTCTGCCTCCCAGGTTCGAGTGATTCTCCTGCTTCAGCCTCCCGAGGAGCTGGGACTATAGGCACCCACCACCACGCCCGGCTAATTTTGTACTTTTAGTAGAGACGGGGTTTCACCATGTTGGCCAGGCTGGTCTCGAACTCCTGGCCTCAAGTGATCCACCCACCTTGGCCTCCCAAAGTGCTAGGATTACAGGCGTCAGCCACCGCACCTGACCAGAATCCATGGTGTTTAAGTAAAGAAAGGTTATTCTCTTATTTAAAGTAGACATAAGAGTTACTGGCCTGCCTCAGCGGGTGTTGCAGAAGGAGAGTGCATTTCAGTAAGAACCTGGTGTTCCCGGTCCTACAAAGCCGAGTCTCATTTGCCTGGTCCCTCGAGGGACGCAGCTGGAAAAGCCGGGCAGCCTGGAGACCTAGCCAAGGAGACACTTCGCTCGGCCGCAGACGCACGTGGGCCGTGTCTCCTGAATGAAGTAGACCCTGCTCTGCCTGGCCCCATCCCATTGGGTTTAAATGGGACCTTGTCCTCAGTTCATTCCTCTGTCAGGGGTTCAGGTGTCCCATCTCTGCCTAGATGACTTCCCTGATTTAGTCAGAGGTTAACTAGAGATGGGGCTTGCACTGTTCATTTTCTTTTCCTTTCCTTTCCTTTTTTCTTTTCTTTTTTGATTGTTTTGTCTTGTTTTGTTTTTTACTTACTTTTTAAAAAAACGTAGAGACAGGCTCTTACCATGTTGCCCAGGCTGGTCTTGGGCTCCTGGGCTCAAGTGATCCACCTGCCTTGGCCTCCCAAAGTGCTGGAATTATAGGTGTGAGCCACCACACCCGGCCTTGTTTGGTTTTGTTTTGAGACAGGGTCTCACTTTGTTGCCCAGGCTGGAGTGCGGTGGTGCATTCATGGCTCACTGCAGCCTCAATTTGCCAGGCCCAAGTGATCTTCCCATCTCAGCCTCATGAGTAGCCGGGACTACAGGTGCGCACCACCACACCCAGCTAATTTTTTATTTTTTGTAGAAATGGGGCCTCACTATGTGGCCCAAGCTGGTCTTGAACTCCTGGGCTCAAGCCATCCTCCCACCTCTGCCTCTCAACGTGCTGGGATTCCAGGCGTGAGCCACCGTGCCCAGCCCTGTTTTCTCCTTGGAGTGAGCAGGATGGTGCCTTTCGTTTGCTTTTCTCTGGTGTGTGTGCCCGGGGCATCTTCACGCCTGCGTACAGTCTCAGCGTGAGGAAGGACGCTGCCCAGGCATGTGCAGGCCTCACAGGGACATCTATTGAGGTTCCTGGTGGCACCAAGGACACAGCGAGCTCCCGTCTGGAAAGGGTTTGAGGAACTGGAAATCAATGGAGAGCAGGAAAGTCCATCCTTTTCAAGGAAAGAGGTTTTCTAATTGCTCAGGTTGAGGGCACCGTCAGCCTCGTTGTGGATGACGCCGGGTTAATTCATCTGGTCTTTGTCAACACTGGATCGTCCCAGACTGTTTTCACAAAGTTCAAACTGGCTTTAGATCCGGTTCTTTAGATGTGGTTGAAAATCTCATCTTCATCCCCTTTTTCTGTTTCCTTTCTCTGTAGAGTGTAATTTACGCATCAGTTCTTTGAGGAAAGTAAAAATCATGAGCTAAATGTAAACACATCCAGGCTCAACGGAGACAGAGGCGTAACTGCAGCGCTGTTCCTCTGCAGGCGTGGGGGACGTGCTCTGCTTATGTGGGTGTCCTGGGAGCCGGCACTGCGGCCTCTCAGCTTCCTTTCCCACTGGGGAGTATCCAGGGCAGACAGCACCACAGACACCCCAGTGGAGCCGGGCAGCAACGCCTCTTTGCTCTCAAACATCTAAATTCAAAAACGACTAATTCCCCAAGGTGGGAGGATCACTTGAGGCCAGGAGTTTGAGACCAGCCTGGGCAACATAGTGAGACCTCATCTCTGTAACAATTTTTTAAAAATTAGCCAGGTGTGGTGGTGCGTGCCTGTAGTCCCAGCTACTCGGGAGGCTGAGGTGGGAGGATCACTTGAGCCCAGGAGGTCGAAGCTGCAGTGAGCCATGACCACACCACTGCACTCCAGCCCGGGCGACAGAGTGAGACTGTCTCTAAAACAACAACAACAAAATAACAAGTTCCCCTGACTGGAGTCTGTACCCCAAACCCAAGCAGGGCTACTTGGAATGAAACCTTCTCATTCCAGGAGTTTGCAAACCTAGTGAAGATGTGCATGGAGGGTTGTTCTTGAGCCCCAGAAAGAAATTGAAGCCCCTCGCACCCGTTTCCATCCTGTTGACCGTGGGGCGTGTCGTGTGCTCTGTGAGCCCCTGTCAAGGGCTGAGGTGCTCATGTGGGCAGGGCCGCCCTGTCTTCTGTGTGGTGGGGGTTCTACCTGTCCAGAGAGAATTTTGAACACATGTTCCTGGTGGCCACCTTGAAATAAGTCGTTCCCAGCCTTCTCTTATGAAAAAGAAAGGACTTCCTAAGTGTGTGGATCTGAACTGACCCATGTTTTTTCATTTCAAATGTATTTTGCATTTTGCAAAGTCTTATCTCACTCCCTGTGGCACAGATCGTGTCCTGTGGCCACACTGTGAGCGCACCTGAAATGGAATTCTAGTCTTAGCTGCTCCGGGGCCTCGGAAGCGATGCCCTGAAGTTGTTCCTCTGAGGTTGGTGTGGATGCGGGGCTCATGCCATCTGATAAGAAGGCAGAGCCGTGCAGCCTCTGTACGGTGTTTCCAAGAGCGCGTTCCCCTGGGCAGAGCAGAGTCCGCACTGTGTGACGGGGGTGCGGGGCTCTGATGAGGGGTTTGTGGGCTCTTCCCAGGTCGCCAACATCCTGCTCAACGGCGTGAAGTACGAGAGCGAGCTGACGGGCTCCAGCGAGCGTGCGGAGCAGCCTCTGTCCGTGGGGCGCCTCTGCTCCACCATCTGCAACATGCCCAAGGCACTGCGCACCCTCTGCGTCAACCACTTCCTGGGTGAGCTCCCGGCCAAGCCTCCCCGTGAGTCCTGGTCCTGCTCAGGGCTCTCGCCCCACTGGCCTCCCAGGATGCCCCTGAGCCTCCCTTCCCAGAACCTTTCTGAGTTCACCAGCCCCCCACAACAGCACCAAGGGCAGGCCTGGGGTGCGGTGGCTGCCCTGGAGGGCTTTTCTCCAGGGTGCCTGCCCTGCATAGCCCCAAACTAAACCGGGTGTCACCACTGAGAGCCACACAGCTCACTCTGGGCCCGACACCTGGGTCTCTGCAGAGCCAAAATTCTCATTACCAGAAGCCCTTTGGACAACTCCACAGTGAAATGATGGACTCGCCCCTTCCTACCTTCCCACCAGCTTTGTCTTGCTCTGTCTTCAAGCACAGACCCCACACCTGCCTGCCCGTGTCTATTGCCGTTTGTAAATTCACACGGCTCGGCCTTTGAATGACCATTGAAAAGCACCAACTTGCATTTCGTTCCATTTAGTCTCTTTCCGCTCTTGAGTGGTTGAACGTTTGAGCATGATTCAGAATTTGAGGCCGGGCGTGGTGCCTCACGCCTGTAATCTCAGCACTTTGGGAGGCCGAGGCTGGTGGATCACGAGGTAAGATGATTGAGACCATCCTGGCCAACATGGTGAAACCCCATCTCTACTAAAAATACAAAAATTAGCTGGGCATGGTGGTGTGTGCCTGTAATCCCAGCTACTCGGGAGGCTGAGGCAGGAGAATCACTTGAACCCCAGAAGCAGAGGTTGCAATGAGCCAAGATTGCACCACTGCATTCCAGCCTGGGCAACAGAGCGAGACTCTATCTCAAAAAAAAAAAAAAAAAAAAAAAGAATTTGAGATAATCTAGGGCTCTCATACATTGTGGGACATAAATCAACATGACCTTCTAGAAGGCAATTTTGTAATGGGTGAGAACCTTAAAAATGGTCCTACCTTTTTTCCCTATGACCTTACTCAGTATTCCGTGCAAGCTCATAATCAAAGACTATATTCAGAGTATATATGCAAGGTATTGATCACAGCATGGTTTCGGACAGCCACAGACTGCAATTGGGGGATAGAGATGTCCAACAGTTGGGGAAGGGTTAAATATATTAGGGTGCACCCACACTGTGAAATATTTTGCTGCCATCAAAACGAGTCTGTTTAATGATTCTTGATGGCATAGAACATTGTAGATGATAATTCGTTATGGTTCGAGAGGGCCTATAAATACCACCTTCCTCTACCAAAGAAGGAATTCCCATGGTTCAAGGAATGGAACACTAAGCACATCCGCCAGCACATCCATGTCTGCGCTTCTCGGTGGATTTCTCCCAGTTAAATGGACCCCCTCCCCTGCACCACCCAGGTAGCTGAAGCACCTCCACCGCTACCCTTGCCTCACGTTTATAAAAATATGTGGTGGTTTAAAATAAAAAAATTGTAAGGAAACTCTGTTAGTCTGTTCTCACGCTGCTAATAAAGACATACCCGAAAACTGGGTAATTTATAAAGAAAAAGAGGTTTAATGGACTCACGGTTCCACATGGCTGGGGAGGACTCACAATCATGGCGGAAGGCAAAGGAGGTGCAAAGGCACATCTTACATGGCGGCAGGCAAGAGGGCGTGTGCAGGGGAACTCCCATTTATAAAACCATCAGATCTCATGGGACTTATTCACTATCATGAGAACAGCATAGGAAAGACCCTCCCCCATGATTCAATTAGCTCTCACTGGGTCCTGTCCACGACACACAGGGATTATGGGAGCTACAATTCAAGATGAGATTTGGGTGGGGACACAGCCAAACCATATCAGAAACGAACACAGTTTTCAATTGCTTGTTACTTTTTTTTCTGAGATGGAGTCTCGCTGTGTCGCCCAGGCTGGAGTGCAGTGGTGCAATCTCAGCTCACTGCAAGCTCTGCTTCCCGGGTTTACGCCATTCTCCTGCCTCAGCCTCCCGAGTAGCTGGGACTACAGGCACCCGCCACCATGCCTGGCTAATTTTTTGTATTTTCAGTAGAGACGGAGTTTCACCATGTTAGCCAGGATGGTCTCGATCTCCTGACCTTGTGATCCACCCGCCTCAGCCTCCCAAAGTGCTGGGATTACAGGCGTGAGCCACTGCACCCAGCCGCTCATTACTTTTATAACCAGTAGACATGTGTTGGTTAGAGAAAGGGCAGAGTGCTGGCCTTTGCCCCCGAGGTCATAAACCCGTTTCTTTCTTCCAGGGTGGCTCTCGTTCGAGGGGATGTTGCTCTTCTACACGGACTTCATGGGTGAGGTGGTGTTTCAGGGGGAC
This sequence comes from Nomascus leucogenys, assembly GCF_006542625.1. Taxonomy (NCBI): domain Eukaryota; kingdom Metazoa; phylum Chordata; class Mammalia; order Primates; family Hylobatidae; genus Nomascus; species Nomascus leucogenys. The sequence continues at coordinate 9,183,113 of NC_044404.1, forward strand.
CCCAAGGCCCCGCACACGTCAGAGGCATATCAGAAGTACAACAGCGGCGTGACCATGGGCTGCTGGGGCATGTGTATCTACGCCTTCAGTGCCGCCTTCTACTCAGGTACCTGCCGCCAGCCAGGCTGGCACGGCAGTGAGGGCTTTGGTTGGGTGCATGGAGCATGTGAAATGAAGGCAGGTTCATGGCCTTATGATTGCAGACACTGCATCCCAATTTGGGGGACGCCACTGTCTGTCCCGGCTGCAGGGCGCTGGGCCTGGGGGAGCCGGGCTGAAGAAATGGAGCCTGCGGGCCTCAGGCCTCCGAGAGCTGGTGGCCTACGGGGGCACGGGTGCTTGTCAGGACCTGACTACACCGGCAGGCCGTAGCGAGGGCGAAGTGGGGGCCCTGGGGGAGCCCCGAGGCCACGCCCAGGCAGCGTGCTGTCTGCCAGCCCCCAGCTCCTTCCCACTTCGATTCAAGAAGCAACCGGTCCCCACGGAGGTGGGGGCAGGGGTGTGATCGTGGAGCGTAGGGGTGGGCAGGGGTGGGCAGATGACTTTGAGATTTTCTGTCTGGGGTACCCTTGGAGCACAGTGCTGAGTTCACACCAGGGCAAAGCCGAGGTGCCATCCCCATGGGGCCTTGCCGGTAGCGTATACCGGGCAAATTTCATCCCAGAGGTCCCGCACACTTTTTCTGCAAAAGGCCGGAGAGTTGGTATTTCCAGCTTTGCTGGCCCAGCGGTCTCTGTTACAGCCCCTCACTGAAAGCCACAGACACGGGAAACCGAGTGGGTGTGCCATGCACCAATCAAACCGCACTGTGTTCACTGAAATACGAATTTCATGTGATTTTCACGTGTCACAAAATACTCACCTTTTTTTGATTTTTTAAATTATTATTATTTTTTTAATTTACAAAACTAGGCTGCAGGCTGGACTTCGCCTTCGAGCCATAATCTGCCAACTGCGTTATTTTAGTTGCCCCCATCTTTGTGGGTTCAAGCCCCAAAGTAGAGGGTCACTGAGGGGCTGTGGCAAAAATAAATTTGTCAGGTTTCACTTGTGAGTCCATGGGGCGGCACCTTAGGAGTTGGGTTCCGCCATAGCCGTGTGGCCTTGGGGCGTGGGGAACTGGCCCCATTTTATCTGATTCTAGGGAGCCCCGTCGCTGACATCCATGCTGTCACATCATCTTGGGGGCGTAAAGATGGTGGCCGGCTACGGGATGGGCTGCTGTTGTGCCCGTAATTACACAAGAACACAGAGGTTTAGCTCGAGACCCTCAGTCCCTGAGCCCCTTTGGTGTCACAGCCCCAAGACCCCTCCACCTGCAGAAGCCCTGGGGGACCTGGCCCGGGCCAGTGTGAACAGGACACCCCGGTCCTGCCATCCATCCAGACAGCCCTGTCCTGGGCACCCACCAGAGTTACTGGGGCGGTCTCTCAGCTCCCCTGGGTCCCCCAGGAAGTACCTTCTGGTCTGGGGCAAGTGGCCTGCCAAGCCGGGTCCCACCACTGCTAGCTTCAGGCCAGCCGCGGGGAGGTGGCGCTGGAAGCTGAGTCCCCGGAGGCTCTGACCGTGTGGCACTGCTCACCCTCTCTGTGGCCCGCAGCTATCCTGGAGAAGCTGGAGGAGTTCCTCAGCGTCCGCACCCTCTACTTCATCGCCTATCTCGCCTTCGGCCTGGGGACGGGGCTCGCCACCCTCTCCAGGAACCTCTACGTGGTCCTGTCGCTCTGCATAACCTACGGGATTTTATTTTCCACCCTGTGCACCTTGCCCTACTCGCTGCTCTGCGATTACTACCAGAGTAAGAAGGTAAGCGCTCTTCCTTGCCTTGCTTCGGGTCTGCTTCTTGGATAAACCCCACCTGAGAACTGTCCCCCAGGACCAGCTGCACAATCTGCAGAGCCCGGTGCAAAATGACGACTGTGAAGACAGCGACAGCAGAGCATTAAACCAAGAGGGGCCTTTCTGAGCATGGGGCGCGCCCCCTGCCTGTAATCCCCTCATTGCTTTATTAGCAGAAGCCTCCAGCCCACCCAGGCTCTGGGTCGGGCTCTGTCCTTCCCAGGGATGTAGGGAATGGGAGGCCGCCCCTTCCTACTCCATTGTCAGGCCACCGGGTCTCCTGTTGATGCCTGTCCCAGCCATTCAGGGTGGGGCTTATGGGGAGGCAGTGAAGCTCGGAAAACTCAGCAATCCAGATCGATAACATGGTAATGCAGTATTTTTAAAAATCAGAATTCTTGCCAAAAATCCATGGAGAACAAAAACATCTTTTTTTTTTTTTGAGATGGAGTCTTGCTCTGATGCCTGTGCTGGAGTGCAATGGCATGATCTCGGCTCAGTGCAACCTCCGCCTCCCAGGTTCAAGTGATCCTCCTGCCTCAGCCTCCCAAGTAGCTGGGACTACAGGCACGCGCCACCATGCCCAGCTAATTTTTTGTATTTTTAGTAGAGACAGGGTTTCACCATGTTGGTCAGGCTGGTCTCAATCTCTTGACCTCGTAATCCGCCAGCCTCAGCCTCCCAAAGTGCTGGGATTACAGGCGTGAGCCACCGCGCCCAGCCCAAAATTTTAAATAAAGAGAGGATCAGTTCACCATATACTAGGGGCTCTGATAGCCAGCTCAGCTCCTGATCCTTTTACTATGTGAACTTCAGTTGTCCTTGAATCCTGACTAGATGTTTCTTGCCCTCTGGTCTCAGCATTCTCTTGGCTTTTATTCCTTTATCCACTTGCCAGTTTCATCACCTCACCCTTGTTCCTCATGGCTTCCCATCAAGCTGTGAGTATTAGGTGACAGTGTAATTTATTAGATGTTGGTTTTGGCCAAATACTGGGCATGCTTTAATAACAACCAAACCATTTCATTATTTGGATAGGGCTGAGTACCTTATCAAGCAGATTAAAAGGATATGGTACCCGTTCTTTAGAAAAGGACAGCTAAAATCTTGTTATGGATTATGGATTTAGCATAAAGAAAAATAATAAGGCATAAATTAAGAGTAAGAGAGGGGACCAGGCACGGTGGCTCACACCTGTCGTCCCAGGTACTTAGGAGGGCGAGGTGGGTGGATCATGAGGTCAAGAGATCGAGACCATCCTGGCTAACACAGTGAAACCCTGTCTCTACTAAAAATACAAAAAATTAGCCAGGCGTGGTGGCGGGTGCCTGTAGTTCCAGCTACTCAGGAGGCTGAGGCAGGAGAATCACTTGAATCTGGGAGGCAGAGCTTGCAGTGAGCTGAGATTGCGCCACTGCACTCCAGCCTGGGTGACAGAGCAAGACTCCGTTTCAAAAAAAAAAAAAAAAAAAAGAGTAAGAGGGACAATGAATAGAAATTTCACTTCGCGGCCAGGTGCAGTGGCTCACGCGTGTAATCCCAGCACTTTGGGAGGCTGAGGCGGGAGGATTACCTGAGGTCAGGAGTTCGAGACCAGCCTGGCCAACATGGTGAAACCCCGTCTCTACTAAAAATACAAAAATTAGCCAGGCGTGGTGGCGGGCGCCTATAGTCCCAGCTACACGGGAGGCTGAGGCAGGAGAATGGTGTGAATCCGGGAGGCGGAGCTTGCAGTGAGCCAAGATCGCACCACTGCACTCCAGCCTGGGCAACAGAGCGAGACTCTGTCTCAAAAAAAAAAAAAAAAGATAGTAATACTTTGAAAAAAAAAAAAGGATCAGTAACAGTGCTGAGCCACCTCATATTGGAGTCTGAGGCAAAAGGAAAAATGGCATTTAAAAGGCCGAGAGCAGTAGCTCACGCTTGTAATCCCAGCACTTTGGGAGGCCGAGGCAGGTGGATCACTTGAGGTCAGGAGTTCAAGATCAGCCTGGCCAACATGACAAAACTGTGTCTACTAAAATACAAAAATTAGCCGGGCATGGTGGCCTGTGCCCATAATTCCAGCTACTTAGGAGGCTGAAGCAGGAGAATCGCTTGAACCTGGGAGGCAGAGGTTGCAGTGAGCCAAGATTGCACCACTGCACTCCAGCCTGGTTGACAGAGGCTGTGTAAATAAATAAATAGGCCAGGTGCGGTGACTCACGCCTGTAATCCCAGCACTTTGGGAGGCCGAGGCGGGCAGATCACGAGGTCAGGAGATCGAGAGCATCCTGGCTAACACAGTGAAGCCCCTTCTCTACTAAAAATACAAAAAATTAACTGGGCTTGGTGGCGGGTGCCTGTAGTCCCAGCTACTCGGGAGGCTAAGGCAGAAGAATGGCATGAACCTGGGAGGCGGAGCTTGCAGTGAGCTGAGATCGTGCCACTGCACTCCAGCCTGGGCGACAGAGCGAGACTCTGTCTCAAATAAATACATACATAAATAAATAAAGTGCCTTAAATTTTTGTTGATATTTTGCTCAGCATAGACTTTTTACGCTGTATTGAGATATGCACCATCTAATAGTGTATGATGTGCTCCATTTGGTGGTTTCAGCACACGCAGAGTTGTACAACCATCACCACCATCAATTTCAGAAGTTTTGTCACCCCAGGAAGAAACCCGTCAGCTGTCACCCCTCTGACCCTCCCACTCTCCCAGGCCTAGGTGACCACTAACCTACTTCCTGTCCCCATGGACTTGCCTATTTGGGACGTCCCCTGTGATGGAGTCAGGCAGTCTGCGGCCTCTTGTGTCTGGCATCTGTGGCGTAGCTGTGGGCTTCGAGCTCCATCCATGCTGTTTCCTGGGTCAGCGCCTCATTCCCTTTTATAATCACATAATGTTCCCACCATAATTTTCCTTTGCAGTGACTTTGAAATTTTAAAATGCTGCATTGAAATATTACCTGGACAGCCTGGGCAACATAGTCAGACCCCATCTCTAAAAAAAAAAAAAATTGAAAATTAGCCAGGTGTAGTGGCATGCACCTGTAGTTCCAGCTACTTGGGAGGCTGAGGTGGGAGGATCACTTGAGCCCAGGAGGCTGAGGCTGCAGTGGGCAGAGATTGTGCCACTGCACTCCAGCCTGGGCAACAGAGCAAGACCCTGTCTCAAAAAAAAAAAAAAAGAAAGAAAAAAAAAGAGAAAAGAAAGAAGAAAGAAAGAAAAGAAAGAAGAAAGAAAGAAAAGAAAAGAAATGTGACCTGGATTACTGTTTCTCTCTCTTGCTTTTATTTTTTTTTATTTTTTGAGACGGAGTCTTGCTCTGTCACCCAGGCTGGAGTGCAGTGGTGCGATCTCGGCTCACTGCAAGCTCCGCCTCCCGGGTTCACGCCATTCTCCTGGCTCAGCCTCCTGAGTAGCTGGGACTACAGGCACCCGCCAACACGCCCGGCTAATTTTTTGTATTTTTAGTAGAGACAGGGTTTCACCATGTTAGCCAGGATGGCCTCGATCTCCTGACCTCGTGATCCGCCCGCCTCAGCCTCCCAAAGTGCTGGGATTACAGGCTTGAGCCACCGCGCCCGGCCCTCTCTCTCCCTTCTAATCTCATGCCTCAGTTGCCTCCCCCAGGCCTGGGCCTGATTTGTTTTAGGGAGTTTGGAGTCTGACAAGTTCACCTGGGCTGGCCCTGAGCACAGCCCTTCTGATGGGGGTAGAATTGGCACAGGGAAGCCGCAGGGGAGGCCCAGGCTCCCAGGTCACAGCGATGCCCACTCACGCAGCACCTTGGAGGCCAGCTGGTGCTGGGGGAGCCAAGTGAGGGAAAGCCATGCCACCACTCCCCACCGTCACTCTGCACAGACCACACTGTCAGCCGCTGTCCCCCAGCGTGGCATGCAGGGGAGGGAGAGTGAGTGACGTGCCCAAGCTGGAGGCCACGAGGACCTTGGAGCCTCAGATAAGAGGACCAGAGGCTGTCATGTGCAGAGGACTTTGGGGTGTGGGGCAGGTCCCATCCTGGACGAAGGTGAAGGAGGGGATGGCAGGAGTGGAGCAGCTGCCTGGCTGGGCAGATTGGTTTTCTTTGGGTGAGAGGACGGGGAAGAGCTCAAGTGCTGAGCGGGAAAGTGTCTCCGGCCACCTCGGCCCGTGGGAGCTCAGCCCTCTGCCCCATTAGTCATGGATTCTTTTCACTGTCGTCATCTCTCAGAACACAAATATTGTTAAACTCTTGGCTGAACTCCCTGTGCATGTTGGCGCCGAAAAATGTGAGGCCGCCACGCGTGGGCCGCTCGGGCCTCCTGGGCTCACGGGACACACGGAGCTCGGTCACCTCGTGCTGGCCGCGGCGGGTCTCGCTGACGTTTCTTCCTCTGGGTCAGTTTGCAGGGTCCAGCGCGGACGGCACCCGGCGGGGCATGGGCGTGGACATCTCTCTGCTAAGCTGCCAGTACTTCCTGGCTCAGATCCTGGTCTCCCTGGTCCTGGGGCCCCTGACCTCGGCTGTGGGCAGTGCCAATGGGGTGATGTACTTCTCCAGCCTCGTGTCCTTCCTGGGCTGCCTGTACTCCTCCCTGTTTGTCATTTATGAAATTCCTCCCAGCGACGCTGCAGACGAGGAGCACCGGCCCCTCCTGCTGAACGTCTGACATCGCGGAGCCTCAACTCTGGACACGCGCCTGCACCTGGGGGTCTGGAGCAGGCCGACCAGTAAGGACCAAAGGGCCTTGTTGGACAGGGGGACAGGCTGCCTACTGGAATGTAAATATGTGATAAAATAATAAATGACAGCGGCAAAGCCTATGGTTTCTAGGCATTGCTCTCCGGTGGCTGAGAGGTCCCCATGGGATTGAGTTACCTCCCCCCCCCCCCAACCCCGAGGACTTGGGCAGGGGGAGGTTTGTAAGAATCTTTTTTTGGAAGTAAAGGTGTAATTCGACGGTTCTCAACCAGGGGCAATTTTGCCACCCCACCCCCACCCCCAGGAAGACATCTGGCAGAGTCTGGAGATAGCTTTGGTTGTCACAACTCAGGGATGCTGTAAACCTCCCACGGCACACAGGACCGCCCCAACAGCAAGGAGCTAGCAAGACCCAGATGTCAATCGTGCTGAGGTAGAGTGAGCCTGGTCTAACTGGACCATACATTCTGTACATTTCATCCCAGGGTAGAGTCAGAGCATACAGGTCTTTTGGATCAGAAGGCCTCATATTCATTCACTTGTCCATTCATCCATTTATTCTCTCATCCATTCATTCATCTACCCATCCACATATCCACCCATCCACATAACCATCCATCCACTCATCCAAATATCCTCCCATCCAAATATCCACTCATCTATATATCCATCCATCCACAATCCACCCATTCATCCATCTAAATATCCACTTCTCCATATATCCATCCATCCATCCATCCATCCACATATCCACCCATCCACCCATCCAAATATCCACTTCTCCATCCATCCGTCCGTCCGTCCATCCATCCATCCATCCATCCATCCATCCATCCATCCATCCATCCTCTTATCCACTCATCCACCCTCCAGATATCCAGCAAGTGCCTGGGTGTGGCAGACAGTGGTTGGCCTGGGAATCCAGCTATGAGTGTCCACTCTGCCTTGCTGGAACTGATGTGAGAGGAAGGGATACACGTGGCTCGCTGAGGCTCCGTGCAGCGCAAGCGCAGGGAAGGAGGACGGGGTGGCAGTGGCATGTCTGGGTGGCCTCAGTAGTGAGGTGCCGTTTGAGCAGTGCCCTGATGAAGCCAGGGAGTGATCTCTGAGGTGAGCACTTGCTTGACAGGTTCGAGGGAGCATAGGCATCAAGATGCTCGGATTGTAAAATGCCCCAAAAGTTGAAATCTCAAAGAGGTTGGAGCCGATGCGGCTGGCCAGTGCCCATCCTGCCCTTTGACTCCACAGGCAGGGACTAGGGGCTGGAGGGTAAGGTTCAGGTCATTCTTCCCCCTCCATCCGCCAAGGGTTAATTCCACAGATGGCCACCATGTGCCTGCTGCATGCAGGCGTCGCTGGGCCTGGGTCTGCCCGGGCTGTGCCCACTGCCTCCCAGTGTCCCTTTATGGACCTGGCAAAGCTCTCGTGAGTGTGGCAGTCCCTCGCCATCTGGCCTCTGACCATCTTCCATCACCTGACGCTGCAAGCGAGGCCCCTTCTCAGAGGCCTGGGAGGGCTCCTCCACGCATGGTGTTTAATGGCCACGAGGGGTCACAGCCGGGTCCCTGTTGTCGCCAAGCTGGGCCTGGTCTGGGATTGTACAGCCCCCAGTTCCCTCGCTGCATGGATGGATGGAGGGAGGGAGGGAGGGATGGATGGATGGGTAAGGGGCATTCCCACACTCACCAAGCTGGGCTACAGGTTTCTGGGGGAACAGAGGTGATTTCCCTGGAATATGCAAGAACTGACAATTGCCTGGGCCCCCCGCAGCCGGGAGGTCCTGGCCCTCCCTGCACCTGCTCAGAGTGTGTCTGCAGAATCCACTCGGGTGCATGGGGTGTGATGTATCATCCTCAGCAGGGAGCGGGTGGAGGGCATCCGTAGAGGGAAGGAGCAGATGTCTGGAACTGGGGGTGGGTACTTTCATGTCACACAAGGACCCCCCCAGCAGCTGCTCAGGGGGCTTTTTGGGGAGTGGGGGCACGGTTAGTTATGGGAGTCGTGATTCTTGGAAGTCATCCACTGCTGATGCCATCCTGGGATTCTCTTCCACACAAGGAACATTGAGTTCTTACCGGGTACCTCCCAAGCCCTGGGGGATGAAGCGGAGAACAGAAGAAACCTCCTGTTCTCTAGACAAGGCCTTTGCCCTCAATCTCACAGCCGTGCCCGCCCTGCCTGCCCACAGCCATCAGCCTCACCTGCCCACACTCAGCCCCTTCTTCCGAGCCATCTCCACACACCGCTCTGCTGGGGCCTATCCAGATGCCTGATTTCTGACCCGCCCATCCGGCCGCCTGCCTCCGGGAAACGTCGGATCTCTTACACAATGCTCACTGTCAAACCCTCCAGCCTTCCTCACCATCGCCGGCGGCGGTGGGGGGGGGGGCTTGAGTCGCCCCTACGCCAGGGCCACAGGTCTTGCGGCGGCCGCGGGCCCAGGGCAAGCACCTGGGCCTTGTAACGACTGCCACCTGGTGGCCAGGATGGAGATGGGCTCTGTTCGACAGCTGCCCAGCAGCAGGGTCCAAGGGGATGGAGGGGGGCTGGGTGGTCAGGTGCCCAGAAAATAGTGGGATAGGCAAGAAATGGCCTCAGGAATCCTCTCTGGGACAACTAAAAGGTGCCCTAAAGGCCTGTTTTTAATTTACTCCAATGGATACTCAAACCCTAGGGGTTCACCAGAAGCTGATCCCCTAAGCCCCATTCCCCACTTCTAAGATGGTGTCAACCAGGGCTGGAGTCAGAGGGACTGCAGGGCCCACACGGCAGGCACAGCCAAGAGAATGTGAAGGGAGGGTCTCCAGGTGCCCAGCAGAGGCGTTCCTGGGAAGCCTTCCTAGGCAACCCAAAAGGTCCTTCTATCTGGTCCTTCACACCCACTTTCCAACAGCACATCTGGACTGGCAGCAAGGAACCTTGCCCTGCAGGGCCCATCCATCCATCCATCCGTCCATCCCTCCCTCCCTCCATCCCTCCCTCCCTCCATCCATCCATTCAGCAAGGTCCATCCATCCATCCCTCCCTCCATCCCTCCCTCCCTCCTCCATCCATCCATCCAGCAGGGTCCATCCCTCCCTCCCTCCCTCCCTCCATCCATCCCTCCAATATCTACAGAGCAAGTGCCCTCCACACAGAACTTGGTTCATTAAGAAGGGGCCCGGGTGCCTGTGCATACACAGAACTGAGCTGTGGGAGACACAGGGGGACTTCTGCAGCCTGGGTCCCTGAGGTGTCAAAAGGAAACAATGACCACTCTTGACAAAGACAGCCACTAGAGAAGCCACCTTGAGTTGGAGGAGCAGAGAACCAGGGCCCAGAACTTGAGTTGCCAAGGATCCCAGGGCAGCTAGGAACCCAGTGGGGATTCAGGGAAAGGACCTCAGATACCGAGACTGTCAAAGGCTGACAATGCCGCCTCCGAGAGGACCCGGTGAGGCATCCGCGGCTGGAGCTCATCAGGGGCTGAGCAGGAGGCTGTTCCTGGCCCCCTGGGGATCCACGATGGATGCCAGCTCTAGCCAGGCCCTGCCTTCTAACGGGAGGTCCAGGAACCTTATGAACCAGAAAGGGCTGGCTTTATCCTGCAGCCCATATCAGTCCAACTGGATGGCCAAATGCGTGGCTGCCTCCCTTGGCTGGCTTATCTTGCAGATCCTCCTTAGGAGGAGGTAGGGAGGCCAAGGACCCTGCTGTTCCTGGGTCTCCACTGGGCAGCAGGAAGGACCCCAGGGGTCCAGTGCAGGACAGACTTTTCCATTGGTCTTGGGGCCTGGCAGCTTCATCCCCAGTATCTGGGTAGCTGGTTCTGATTTCAAAGCTCTGAGTTCAGATATGTACCTGAGCCTTCTGGGCTGGTCAGGTGAGGCTGATGGTGGTCACCGAAGTCTGTGCTGGTGCCCAGTCACACTGCCCTGGGTCTCACCGTGTGGTCAGGCTGGGGCTAGTGAGGGCTCTTACCCCCACCACCATTCATCAGCTGATCACATCCACAATTGTATAGCTCACCAGTGCTGATTTTTGAGGGCCTGGAAGCTTGCAATCTCGTGTGTGTGTGGGAGGCCACTGCTGCTCTCTCCATGGTGCATGCTTGCCCTTCACATACGTGATCTTGACTTACCCAGGTGACGCTTAAGTGAGGTCTCCCCCTCCCTAGACTTACCATGGACACTTAACAATGCAGCCACACACCCAGCTGCACACCTACACTGTGCTAAGGCCCTGGGACTTACACCATGCCCTGCAAAGTGCCATCTTCCTAGCCCACCTGCAGTGGAACCAGCAGGGCTGCTGAGCCACCATGCCTAAGCTGAGGATGCATTTCCAGGAACAAAGGGGCTGAGGGCATGCGGGACGTCGCTGGGGCAGGAAGAGGCGAGGGCCTGGCTTGGGGGTGCTGCTGGAGGACAGCATCATTTCCCTCCGCCCCGTCCACCCAGCAGATGTCTGGTTAGCATTCCTGGCCCTCTTCCTCACATGGGTGCGTGGCAGAGTGGTGACAATGGCCACAGCTGTTCATGCCCGAGAAGCTGCCCAGCTCTGATGAGGCCTTGCTGTAGCATGAACCTAGTATCTCCAAGACGCTTGGGTCCAGTCATTTTTTTTTTTTTTTTTTTTTTTTGAGACAGAGTCTCGCTCTGTTGCCCAGGCTGGAGTGCAGTGGCACCATCTCGGCTCACTGCAAGCTCCGCCTCCCGGGTTCATGCCATTCTCCTGCCTCAGCCTCTCCGAGTAGCTGGGACTACAGGCGCCCGCCACCACGCCCGGCTAATTTTTTTTTGTATTTTTAGTAGAGACGGGGTTTCACCGTGGTCTCGATCTCCTGACCTCGTGATCCGCCCGCCTTGGCCTCCCAAAGTGCTGGGATTACAAGTGTGAGCCACCGCGCCCGGCGGGTCCAATCATTTAACCACCCTGAAATCTACACTTCACAGACCTGTACCTGTTAAACCCTGTAGCTTCCTAAGGGGCACAGTCCCAGAGACCCACAAAGATGGCGCCTGGATTCCAGCCTCTCCCAGCCACCCCAATGCCATCCTCCCACCAAGACCTGGGCTGAGAGCCACCTGGGGCTCCCGTGGTGCGCCTGCAGGCCTATCCCTGTGCCCTGGTCAGCCACGCTGCTGAGCAGGACCCCTGCTGCTCGCCTCGAGGGCCGTCATAGCGTGCGCCACTCAGGTCCTTGCATGGCGATGCTCTCTCAGGTCCTGAGTGAGGCAGTGCCTGGTGCCTGCTGCTTCCCAAGTCTTTGCCACGTGGCGGACTCTGCCTGGTTTGAGGGCAGTTTACCAACAGTCAGCTTTCTGGGCTGCTCTTGCCCCGTGTCCCAAAACATCTAGAAACTCATGGCCCCATCCCAGATGACAAGGGGTGGACACACATTTCTGGGGACAATCCTGAGGCTTCGGGAAAATGCCCTCGACAGTTTCTGAAGCCATGGCGCAAATTCCAATGCCTGCCCCCCTGTGGCCATGCCCACACCCTGCAGGCTGCCTGCAGCCCCTTTGGAGGGTTACAGCCCCTTAGGCCTGGGATGCATCCTCCACGTGGAGTGCAGCTCTAGAGCTGGGCAGGGGGTTGGGGTGTGGGGGCACTGGCAGGCCTCAGGGAGGCAGATGGGGGCCAGGCAGGAGGCCGCTAGGATGGGGGCGGTTGACGTCTCTCCTGAGCAGGGAGGGTGCCACATGCCCATACACGCTGGTGACGCCCACGGATTAGAAGTGTGGGGTGAATGGCGAGGGATGGGGGAAGATGCTCTTAGTCCCAGTGCCAATGCCCACTTAGGGCCCATCCCGCTGCTTGGGGAGCCTCCAAAGAAAGATGGCACCCTCACCAGGGAAAGCCTCTTCCCACACAGAGGATGTTTCTGGAAGCCACTCTGGGACACAAACAGGGTCCCGAGCAGCAGGGAATAGCCGACTCTCCCTCTGCCCCTTCCCCACCTGGGCTAACAGCCAGGCTCCCCGCCCACTCTCCAGGAATGAGACCGTGCACGGGAGACACCCTGGGGTTGTAGTGTAGCTTGGTTTTATTTATGTCCACAAATATTTCAAAAAAATTACAAAATACTCAAATGGAGAGAACACAGAAGTCACGATTTCTGGGTGTCTACTGTTTACACTGTGTTATCTCATGGCAAACTACTCATATATACATTTAGCTTCAAGATATATAGAAACATAGCAAATCCGAGTGTGCACGCTGCCTCTGCCGCAGTGGAGTGAAGCTCAATCTCGAGGACATCGAACAAGATACGGACACACACAGGAGCCAAACCAAACCCCGAACAAAGGGAGGAAAATCCGAAGGAAACCGAGTGGTTGGGCTTCAAAGACACCGTGAAGGTCAGGGCCTCCTAAACAAACTGTAGTTGATCTGGTGAGGGTTTCGGGTCGAGGGTTTTTTAGATGGAAGAATCTCAGTGCTTCGCCTTGGGATACGGGGAGAAAAGCAAAGCTAACAAGAACACCTTCGGACAGCTTTCAAGCACAGACCTCAGAGGACTCTACTCTTCTTTGGAAAAATGGATGCCAGAGGAGGAAATAAAGAAGGTTGAACTGAATGGTAGATGTTGTGTTCTACCAAAAAGAAAGAAAGAAAAACCAAAAGCCGAGAAGGTGGGGGCCTGGAAGCAGGAGTCTGGGAGCCCTGCAGGAAGAGGCCTCGCTTAGAGCCACGGGAACGAGCCTGCCATGAGGGCCTGTCCCCACCCCAGAAGGAAACGAATGCCTCCAAGCCAATGTGGCCTGAAGTCCCATGACAAAAGGTTAATGTGAGCTTTGCCTCCCGTTAAGAAACTAAAGTTAAGGCAGAAATGGAATGAGAGAAAAATGAAAGAAAAAAAAACTAGAAACATTTTCAACAGACAAAACAATCCTATCCCAACTGAAACCAAACACGGTTTTTAAGAGAAACTGGAAATGCCCCTATTTGACTCCAGAACCTGAATTTGAGCCAGTACCTGCTGGTTTCTGGATCAAACTATCAGCATCTCTTCCTGCTCCCTCTGCGGCTTGGGTCCCGGATGGACTTTGTGTCCGCCGACCCAGTGTGGTCTCTCTGTGTCCCACGATTCTTGGGATGGGACCAGCACAATGGCAAAAGAGCCGTCAAATGTCTGAGAGAAAAGCATTGGAAGAGGCCACGTCCTGGCAGGAAGCAGGGCCGACAGAGGGCAGACACCCCAGAACAGCCCACCCTCAGCCTGGGAGAAAGTGCATTACGGCTGTGACCCGGAAAGGAGGGCAGGCTCTCTCCAGGACAGTTCTGCTCAGAAGGGCCTGGCCTCCTGAGAAGTGGCCCCCATGCAGCCTGCTTTCTGACTGCACCGTGGGTGGGACTCCAGTTCCCACTTCCAGGATGAAGAGTAGGACTCAAATGGTTTACCAGTGCGATGTGGGGTCACCATGCAGACCTGCCCCTAGGGTAAAATACAGGCTGCCCCCAACACCTGTCTTAACTCCAGGATCTCCCTTGCTCAAAAGTGGCCTCAATCTGTGGCAAGAAAGACGGGGCCGTCCTCACCACAAGATCCAAGTGACAATGCGCATGAGAGGGCAGCCTTCTAACAGATCCCTTTGGCAGGCATATGTCCTGGGTCGCTCGTGCGCTGAGTTATTTGTATGGAATCATTTTCTTAGATGATGAAATTTTCAGAGTATTAAAAAAGACATTCATCCAGAACAATCAAGTGTGTGTACATACAAATCTATAAGGAAATCTACAATGGACACAGGCCCATGCGCTTTCCATCCCGTGGAAACAGAACAGTGACACCGGAGAACAGAAAGTGAACACTCACCTCCTGCACTCCCTGTGCAAAATGGAAGAGGTCTGATGGAGCAGATGTCTGCGCTGCCGGCAGAGCACAGGCTAGGAGCAGACACAAGTGACACGCAAGGCAGAAAACAGAGTCTGTCACATCGTCCCTGCAAACCCTGGATGCTCGCTGCCGTGACCAGGCCTCGGCCCAAGCCTCTGTCCATGTGGAACGCCCCTTTGCTCCCTTTAATTAAAGGGATAATTATATATAACTTTTTATTAAAAAATCAACTCTGTATTCTGTCAATAGTTGGTAGGAATTCACAATTAGTGACATGGCTGGAAAAAATAGATCACAATAGTAGTTTATGGAAGAAAAAAAGGCTGTTCTAAAATTATTTATTTACAGACGTAAAAAGCCATGCTGCAGAACCTTCTCAAATTATGAAGATTTCCTACAATGTATTAAAATAAAAGATTTTTTTAAAAATTATAGCTCTTGGATTCCAAATTCCTATGCCCCCGATCTGCAAGCCTCACGGGCTCTGGAGCACTCATGGTGGAGTGTGTCAGTGTGTCTGCACGCACAGTGAAGGGTGTGAACTGGATTCTAGCACCTACTGAGAAATCAAGGAAAAGAAAACTAAAGCCAAACCCCAAGATTGCAGGGAAGCTTTCTGGATGTTCAGTCCAGTCCAGGACTCACTAAGTTTCTGGGGGACTGTCATGCAGGGAGATCCAAACCAGTCTCAGGAAATCCTCTCGACAAACGAACACTATTATGTGGATACATTTTTAGTTGTGGGTTTTTAAATATATAAAGAAATCTTTAGAAGATATTCTTTTTGCTTTTGCAACTCCTATTGTATGTAAAAAGTCCTGTTTCTTCCCCCAAGAACTGGGGTTTCCACAGCCAGCATTAACAAATAAATAACTTATAACTGCTTGTCACCTTCTTTCTTCAGTCGACTGGAAAGACAAAACAGGAAAAGTGTATTTAGTCTCAGGCCTAGGCAGGCAGTCAGGCAGGCTGGAGGCAACCCCAAAGACAACAGCCAGGCAGCCTCCTGTGTAGCTGACCTACCCACCCAACACCTCCCCCTTCCTCTGTTTCTCCCATCACCGTGGTTCCACAATGTCCCCTCTAGGGCCCAGCAGGCCGAGGGGGAGGAGCCTGGCCTTGGGCACTAGGGGAGAAGCACCGTGGGCACATGGGGGGTTGGTGGGAGCCTGGGCTCAGATACCCCCTCCACTCCCTCCCAGCACCCTGCCTCACCTGTAATAATCTTCCTGACTTGGTAGGTGGCCACCATGCATGTGGGGGTGTCCATGCAGCCACTGCTGCTCCATGGCCAGTCTCTGCAGCTCGGCCGACTGGGCGTGCATGGCCTGCAGCTGATGGGCTGCTGACATGGGGGGTGGGATGGCCCCAGGCAGGTCTCGGGGGTAGGGGGTGCCTGCCAAACACAAAACAACCTGTGCTACAGAAATAGCCACAGGACTGGCCAAGACCAGGGTGGCACAGGCACAGCAAACGGCAAAGAGCACAGGAGAGGTGCCAGCTCGGACACAGGAGCCAGCCCCTCCCAGACTCTGCAGACAGCTGGAGGGCAGAACCTCTGGGGAGGCAGGAAGTGCCCTTAGGTGCCTCTGCCTGGACCTGCCCGGCCCCTTCTCTGCATGCTCCAAGGCCTCAGCCCAAGCCCTCCTCCTTCAGAGACCTGCCATGAGCCCCCTCTGCTACTTTCACCGGCCCTGCAGTCCTGGCTCTTAGCAAGGCTGATGCATTTATGACCCCTACCCCAGACAGCCCCCAGAGGGCAGGAGGCTTGTTCCCCCACGGACCCCCCGCATGCAGGAGGAACGAACCCACCTGCTCAATGCATGAATGAATGAATGAGTAAACAAATGAAGACAGCAGACCAGACCCCAACCCAACTCTCACACAGCCTCCCCGCCCGCCCCTCCTGGAGGGCAAGTCTTACCGAAAACTGGATGGCGAAGCATCTCGTGCTCATGGGGCGGCTGTCCAAGCAGAGGGTTGGGGAGAGTGCCAGGTGGGTAGGGGAAGCGAGCCAGGTGGGGGCCGGCAGTCAGGGGGTCGACCAGCGGGTGAACGGGGCCTGCTGAACCTAAGGAAAGGACAAAACGACAGATGGAGGCGGCGTGCGGCTCTTCAATGTTTGTCCCCCTTGGCTGGAATGGCCAATGACTTCCTCCTCGCCCAGGATGGCTCCTGGTCACCAGGGCTGGATGCACAACCTGGCTGCAGGTGGCCCTGCCCTAAAGTGGCTGCCTCCACCTTCAGCAAGAGCTCCAGAGGCAGAGAGAAATGACGAGCCCACCGCTGACGCAGGCACTTCCTCGTCCCCTTGTGGAGTGCCCCTAACAGGCAATCCCAGATCAGTTTTGTTGAGGACCCGGGATCAGCAGGGTCCCTCTCGCCGGCCACCTGGGCCTGCCCTCTGCCTGTCAGGTCACAGGAACACACAGCCTTGCGCCAGCAGGTGTTGGGCCGGCACCCCCTGCCCAGGGCTGTCTCCCTGCCTTTCACTCGCAGAACCCAAAGGAGGCCAGCAGAGTGGGTGGCGCAGTGGGGACCTGGCCCAGCACTGCCCTCTCTTCTCTGCTGGCACAAATCTTGCGTCTCTCTCTTCAGAACGTTGCCTTGATCTGACCTCACCGCACCACCTACTGCCCTCACCTCCTATCCCCCAGCTCCAGCCAACACGGGCGCTGGCAGGGATTTCAGGGTTACCACCTCCAGCCACGGTGCCCTGGGGTCCCTGGAAGGTTGGGAACCCCCCCTCTGCCTCTGTGGCTGCTCTTGCCCCGATTTCCCACAGCTCGCCCTTTCACTTCCTCCATGTCTCTGCTACCTCCTCAGTGGACCTCTCCCGACAGCCTTCTCGAAACTGCCACAATGCCCCTGCCCCCAGCTCTCCTAATCCCCTCTTCTGGATTTATTTTCTTCCAGAACATACACTTTCCACCTCTCACAACCTGGCACACATCTTTCAACTATCTCCCCAAACTGGAAGGTAAATGTGGACAGGGGTTCTGCCAGCACCTACAACTGTGCCTGGCACATCCCAGGGGTTCAGTAAACACTTGCTGAATGAATGATGCATGAATGAACAAATGACTACCTGTCCTCAACGCTGGTTATACTGAGGCTTGTAAGGTCTACACCAGGTGCCAACAGAGCTTTAGATATGAGGACGGCAATGGTTAGTGCTCTCCCATGCCAGGACTGGGTACAGGCGAAGGGGAGGCGCCTGGTGCCTCCAAGCAAGGTGGCTCCCTGCCCTCCCTCTGGGTCCTGCTCTATCAGTCATCCTGCCCCACAATGGAGGGTGGCCGGTGAAGAAGCCCTGCACGTAGGCTGTACCACAGGACCTGTACTGCAAGTCCCATGGACCTCCTCATAAGCACAGCAGCCACCCTCCTGCGCCATCTCACCAGGCTGCAGAGGGAGTGAGGATGCCAGTTGGGCCTGCCTCTGCCTCAGAGCAGCCTCCCCACAGCTGGTCAGTGAGCGGCCTTAAGGAGCTCCTACTCCCAGGGTGGACAGGACTGGGCAGCCCTGGCCAGCTGGGTCAGCTTGCAGAACTCAGCCAAAGGCAGCAGGAGGCCTGCCCAGCCTCGCTCCTCAAGGGAAGAGGACTGTGCTTTTAATTCTCACTAAGCGACCCTTGAGTAGCCCAGTGCCTCATCTGTATGTTCCTTGGCTCCAAAGGCCACATGACACTGCTCTGCTGCCCTTCTTACCCTGCCCTGTGGGCCTAGGCCACTTCCCTCCATCCCAGGCACAGGGCCAAGAACCCAGGCTTCACCCGTGTGCTGCAGCCGTCTGAGGCCTTGCAGTTCTGGAGAGCTGCGGGGCCAAGGAGAGACTGTGATACAGCAAAACCGTGATGGTAGTGGATGCTGAGCTCTTCTAAGATCTGCCAGGAATGAGGGATCTGTTCAGAAAAGAACACTTTCCGCTCCTGGATGGTGACTGTCACTCATCAGACTCTGCACCCCTTCCCGTGCCTCTGTCTCACCTGCCATGCTGGGGCACGCACCTTGGTGGAGGGGGTCCTGCTGGTGGAGGTGGAGGTGGGAGTGAATGTGAGAGTGCTGGTGATGGTGCGGAGTCACGTTGAACATCTGCAGTCGGGCCAGGGGATCACTGGTCAGCGATGCCATGCGCTCTGCGTGGATACGCTCGGCTGCCAGTCTGTCAGGGTAGCTCATCTCGGGCCGCAGCTGGGGGCCCGCCAGGGCCAGTCTCTCCCTCTCCAAGGGGTTCAGGCCCGGGTGGAAAGAAGCAAAAGGGTGGGGCCCGGCGGTCGGGGGGATGGTGAGGGCGCTGTGCCGGGCAAAGTGCTCCATGGGGTTGGCGGCTGGGTGCAAGGGGTCCAGCTCTGGGGGCTTCACCTCAAAGCCCGGCTTCATCCTCTCCCGCAGCTCACGCTCCCGGATCTCCCGCTCTCGGATCTCCCGCTCCCGGAGCTCCCGCTCGCGGATGGTGGGGTCGACGTTGTAGAGGCCAGGCATGTGGTAGGCCAGCAGGGGGTCCGTGGGGTTAAGGGGCATGTAGAAGGGGTGGTTGCGGTTGGTGGGCGACATGACGTGGGGCCGGGCGTACTCGCTCAGAGTCCGAAGGGCAGGTGTGTCCGGCCCGATGTAGGGGGGCACGGCAGCAATGGTGGTTGGTGGTGGCTCGAAGGATGGCCGCAGGTGGCCAGGACCACTGAGCTGGGGGTCACTAAGGCGACCTTCATGCGCTGAGCTGGATGCCTTCTGCAGAAGGAAAAGAAAGCGTGAGGGGTCCCCCGAGTGCCTGGGGTCTCCGCTTGGTCCACACTGTGGAGGTGGGCCTGGTCCTGCTCTCACAGGCTAACCTGGTCCCTCCATGGAGACCCAGCCCTGGCCTTGGCCTGACACCAGGATGCAGTCCAGGCCCTGCAGGGTCAGGCTCACCTGTGCCCACAGCTCCCCTCAGGCCCAGATGGGAGTGTGTCCCTGTGAGACAAAGCTCATGCATGGGGTGTCTACATGTGAGGGCTGTGGCTGGGAGTGAAAGCCGAGGGGCATGGGTGAGTGAGCCCAGCAGGCCAGGAACCTCACCGGCAGTCCCTCATGTCACTTCCTGGGTTGGCTGCCCTTTCCTCCCCGTGACAGCAGAGAGCTGGCCACCACCACAGCACCCAGCCCACGAGAGGGCCACAAAGACAGGGCAGCTGGAGAGGCCCCTCGCGGCCTGGTTACCGCCTGAGTGCTCCAGTGTTCTCTCAAGGCGCCCCCTTGTGCTTCTCCCTGGCTCCTTCAAATTACTTAGAAGTTATGAACCCAAAGGCTGCAGGGGAAGGACAGGCCCTTTCCTCGAAGGCCCTCAGGTAGGAGGACGCACAGTCACTGCTGGGAGTCAGCCTAGACCTGCCGTGCACAGTTACCCCGGCAGCTTGGGATGCGCAGCACCCGTCAGAGGCGTGGAGACAGGGTGTAAACAGCACCCAACCCTCTAGCTGCCAGGAGGCCAAGTCAGGCAGCCAAGGGCAGAGCTCGGTGGCCCAGCGTGGCTCCCAGGCGCAGGACGGACCAGCGCCCCCCTCACACCTCGCCAACCCTGCACTCACAGCTGCCCGCTCTGCCTCGCGCTCCCGCTCTCGCTCCCGCTCCCGCTCCTTCTCCTTTTCCTTCTCCCGCTCTCGCTCCTCTCGGGCTTTCTGCTCAGCCTCGCGCTTGGCCTTCTCAATGGCCTCCTCCCTCTTCTTGGCCAGCTTGGACCCGGCCAGAGGCATGAAATACAGGTCTGTCCGTGCACACGAGTTGTAGCCCCGGTCCAGGTGTTTGTAGAACCTGAGAAAAGCCACAGATCTTGCTGGGAGCTCCTGCCAAGACCCACCCCTGGCCCTTCCTCCCACCAGAACTTGCCCCCACCAGCCCACCTGTGCCTGACCCGTCCCGGAGCCCTAGGAAGCGTACCTAGCTGACTGGCTGGCGTGGCTGGGGGTGTCCACCACAGTGGGCTCAGGGGACGGGCTCCTTGGTGGGGGAGGGGGGCTCTCAGGCTCCTCAGCGTCGTCCAGAGCCTCCTCCTTGATCTGGACGGTGGGGAGTGGGCAGGATGACCCCCCCGCTATGCTGCCTCCTGAAGCCACCGCACCAGAGCAGGGTGGCTGGGCCGAGGTGCTGGGTCCCGCCGGTGGGGTAGAGGTGGAGGAGCAGGTCGGAGGAGTGATGGGAGGAGGGCCTCCAGGGACAAAGGGGTGCTGAGCAAACGGGGGCTGGGGGGCCACCTGGTGGAGGCCTGTAGGGGGGTGGGAGGCGGGAGGCGGGGGCAGGTTCTGGCTCTGGGTCAGCCCAGGGGGCTGGGCGGGTGAGGAGGGCAATGGCTGGCTCTGAGGCATGAGCTGCAGGGGTGGGGGGTGAGCCGATGGGGGGTGGTGTGTGGACAGGGAGCTCAGGGGCTTCAGGGCTGGAGGGGGTGGCAGGTTGGCATTCATGGAGAAGGGCGAGGGCCCCGAGAGGTGGGGAGGGTGCTTGTGGGCCTGTGGCGCCGGCAGCTGGGGGATGGGAGTGGTGGGAGGGGGCTTGATGTGGGGCATGGCCAAGGGCGCTGGCGGCAGGGGCTGCTCCCGTGGAGGCTGTTGGGACTGCAGCGCCGACTGAGAGGCTGGCAGCTGCAGGGAGGCGTGAGGGTGCGCTGCTGATGGGGAGGTCCCCAGAGGGGCCTGGCCTTGGGAGGCCTGGGTAGGGAGGCCAAAGGGCTGTGGGGGGCCTGGGTGCTGCAGCAGGGGCCCAGCCTGCAGGCTGTGAGGGCCGGGTGGGCCCTGACTGTGCAGGGGGGGCTGGGCGTGA
This sequence comes from Nomascus leucogenys, assembly GCF_006542625.1. Classification (NCBI taxonomy): domain Eukaryota; kingdom Metazoa; phylum Chordata; class Mammalia; order Primates; family Hylobatidae; genus Nomascus; species Nomascus leucogenys. Next base: position 9,204,235 of record NC_044404.1, read on the forward strand.
GAGGGTGCAGAGGGCTGGCCCGCTGACCCAGTCAGAGGCTGCAGTGGGGGGTGTGGCGAGGGATGTGGTGGGGGATGCGGTGAGGGCGGCCGCTGGGGGTGCAGGGCCGGTGCCTGTTGGATGTGGGTGTGGGGAACAGGTGCTGAGGGAGCCTGTGGCTGGTTAGGGGCCTGGGAGGCCGTGGGGGAGCCCTGTGGGGGAACTGCAGTGGCAGAGGGCATGGACCCTGGCGTGGGCAGCTGAGGGGTCCCTGGAGGAGCTGAGGAGGGAGCTGGGGTGACCCCAGTGGGAGCCTGCAAGGCTGGGGGCTGGGCCTGCAGCATCTGCTGCTGGGCTGACGAGTCCGAGTCACTCTCATTGTCCTGGGGGCTGGGGATGCTCGGGGACGTGCTGCGATTGTCCTGGTCGATGTCTTTGGGGTCACTGCTACCCTCATCATTGACGCTGCGACTGTCTGAACTCTCTCCCTCACCTTCAGATGGCGAGTTGGGCCTGCTGATCTCCTAGGGTCAGAGAAGGGAATGATGAAGTCCCAGGAGGGCAGAGCCCCGTCTGCTCTGCACCTCCGGTGCCGGACACACAGTAATGGTTTGCGCAGATGAAGCAGCAAGCTTGGCTCTGGGACCACAGGTTGTGCCCTGACCCAGCCAGTGTCAAAGGCCACTCCAGCCCCGCCCTAGGAGACAGGGCACGGCCACCGACTAGGGAGAACCCCAGCTGGGGGCTTCTGAAGAAGCATTAGCTTTACTCAGCAAGGCTCAGCGGCAAACCTCACCTGCGTTTTTGTCTTCTTGGAGCTGGTCCTGTCAGCCTCCTCCGTATCAGAGGCCACCTTCTCCCGCTGGCGTTTGTTACTCTTAAGAGGGGAAGAGGCTTCCTCCTTCACCTTCTGCAGGGGGAAGGCCCACAAGGAGCAATCAGGCCAAGGGAGGCCATTCCATCAGCCTCAGTAGGGAAATGATGACGGTTTGTAGACACTTTGCTCCCTCATTCTGAGTTCCATCTCCAGGAGCAAAAAGCTCTAGAAGGGTCAACCGGGACCAAGAAGGAACATGTATCTGCGGGTGGGAATGACAGCCAGCCCTCTGCATCTGTGGGTTTGCATCCTTAGATTCAAGCAACCGTGGACTGAAAATGTAGGCAGGACTGTGATAGTTACATCTATACTGAACGTGCACACAATGTTTTCTTGTCGTTATCTCCTGAACTAGACAGTGGAACCACTGTTTACTGCATTTACACTGTACTGGGCAGTACAAGTAACCTAGGGATGATTTAGAGTCTACAGGAGGATGTGACTGGTTACATGCAAACAATGTGTCAATGTATATGAGATCTGAGCACCTGTGGATTTTGGTATCCTGGGCAGTGGAGGCTCTGGAGCCAATTTCTCTAATGGATACTGAGGGAGGACTGTACTTGGCTCTGGAGGCAGCTGTTCTAACCACTCCCCACACTCTCTGAGAACCTGGGAAGCTTGAGGCAGAGGCGGCCCCCAAGGGTTGGTGCTCGAGCCCCCTTCTCTAGGCCCCCAGCCTTCAGTCTGCAGCACCTAGGCCAGGACAATGCTGGTGTCCAGAGAGGCTCCATGAATGAGCTGCATCCTCGTGTCTGAGGGAGCTGATCATGAACGCCAGCAACCCGGTTTTAATGGGAGGGACGGACAGTGTAGCCCCTACTATTCCCCCGGCACCTGACCTTGGCCGACTTCTTCAGGGTCTCTGCTTTGCTGTCATTGCTGGAGGTGCTGGCAGCGCTGGGGGAGTTCCGGCCACTGGAGCGGATGTCTTCATTGATGGGTGAGGTGCGACCATCAGGGCTGGCTGGCTGCTTCTTCCGACCACTGCGTAGTGTCGACATCTGCCCACCCAAACCGAAGACTGGTGACACCAGATTCCCGGTCCCCATGTGGGCCCACCTGAGCCCAACCCACAGGCAGGAGCCTGAAGAGCACACCCCATCAGCCTCTCAGCAAATCCTAGACCTTGGCAAACACCAGGCCGCCCTGGCTGTCCCTGGCTGCATGAAGGTCGGTGTGGAGCTCAGGGAGGAGGTGGGGAAATCAGTGGGCTCACGCCAGAGGGCGGTTCTCAAACCTAAAGCACTCATCCCAAGGGACTGTCCTGAACAACGTGTGCTGGAAATGAACCTCACTTTCTGAGCAGCAGAAAGTCACCTGGGGCCATCTTTAAAGCACCCTACCCTTTCTGTTTATTCTTCATAACCGTCCATTCTCCCAACCAAACCAAATGAAATCAAACACTTGTGGATTTAATCTGACAGGACAGGAAGTGGCCCAAAGAGATGAAGCTGTCAAATAAAGCAGCTCAGCTCCCCAAGCTGCCGAGCGCTTCAGCATGTTTCTGCAAAGCCATGAGGGCTCAGAAGAGATCAGGAGACAATGGTTCTGGCTGGCTGACCCGCTCCCTTCTGAGTGAGCCGGGGGCCGGGCCGCCAGCAGTCTCAACGGCATACAAGGGGCAGAGGAAGGTGAATAGTCCCACCCACCTGCCACAAGGGGCCATAAGGGAGGCTCAAGGGAAAGACCCTGTCAGTACCCTCAGCCCCAAACCTGGAAAAAGCCTCTCCCAAAGTCCCTGGCACATTTCCAACCTAGGAAACAAAGTTTCTTTATGGGACGAGCTATGCAGTGAGCAGAAAAATGTACCACAAGTTTCCAAAACGGGATCAAACATTTAAAAAAAACCACAAACACCCTAACACAAAAGAGCCTGCGAGTTTAAAAGAGCAGAGATTTGCTATAATGGAAGTGACACCACAAGCAGCAGCCTTGGAGAGCAAGAGAGGCCTTGGAGAGCCTGCACTGGGCCAGAAGCTAAGAGCTTGCTACGAAACCCAGAGCAGGATGCCACCCTGGGGCCCCTCAAAGGAGAGAACAGAGCGCTCTTCCTAGCCCACAGGCAAGCTACTGCTTTGGGCAAAGCAGCTCCCCTCCAGGACTTTGTTTGGTAAACAAGACTTTCGCTTCCTCCGCCTGGTAGGCTCAAGCCCCCACACATCCTAGGAAACTGAAGAAGCTGCCAGGAGCCCCATGGCCCCAGGGGACTCACCGAGCCCCGACTCCGCCGTGTCCTCATGCTATGCTTCCCACTGAGCCCATCATCCTCTTCCTTGACGGGTTTGAACATAAACGGTGGCGGGTCCACAGGCTTCTCGATGGGCGGGAGCTCGCCGTATTTCTTGAAGTGGATGCGACAGTCGGTGCAAAGCAGGATGTTCTCCCGGCCTCCGTGGTGCCAATCTTTGGAGGCTGTGTGAGGGAAGTGGTGGGGGCCAACCTTGGAAACCATCCCTCTCCCTGGGGATGTCTGGGCAGAGGGGCCCTTCTGTGGGCTCTACCCAAACCTGATGCCACCAGCACCATGCAGCCCTGGGCCCCAACACCCCAGGGCTAGTGCTGCCCTGCTCCCCCCAAGGCCAGGAGAGGGTTTCGGGAGCATCTGCTGCCCACTTCATCTTGGGGTGCCCAGGAAAGGCCGGCAGCAAGCTCCTAGGAACCACAGTGTCAACCCCCAATCCCACTCAGTCTGTCCTGCCTACCAGTCAGTATTCCATACCGACTGCCAAGCAGGGGAGTAAAGTAAACTAAACATTTCTAACTTTCTCTAATCCCAAAGCACAATGCAAATGTCAGATCAAGTACTGTCCCTGGCAGGTTTCCAGCTGGATGCATGAAATGTTCAGAACATGGAAGTGCTTGTGCCCCCGCCCTGACCCAGGAGCGTGACGAGGCCACTTACTGGTGGTGAAGCAGTGGCGGCAGGCGTATCCCTTCAGCTCCTGCTCACTGTCCTCACTGTCGAAGTCATCTTCACTGGCTGAACTTAGGTCCACTGGGCGCGGCAGGCACATAGTGGGGGTGGGGGAGACACCATTATGCTCAGCCAAGGCGGGGCGGGGGGGCCCTGGGACCTCTGGCCTACTGTAGGCTCTGGCCACCAGTCAGAGCGGCTGGCTGCACAGGCTGAGGTGGGACAGTGTCTGTAAAGGACCACTTCGAGCTCCTCAGCGTCAGTCACCAGAACAGAGGGCCGGTGCGTGAGGCACCATACTCAAGGGCCCGCCCTGCCACTGATGCCCGTAACAGGTGAGTCTGAACTGGGACAAGTGCATCCATGCTGCCCCCCTCCCTAATATGCTCAGGCAATCCTGAGAAATTCCATCTTCACCGAGCGTCCCCCACCAGTCCTGCTAGGTGATTTCTGGTCGCCTGCGTGAGCAACATAGGCGCCCCTCAGGTTCAGCGTCCCGGGCCAGGACAGAGCTATAAGGCACTTTTGCTACATCCCAGTTTTTTAGGGGTGAGAAGTTGTGGGCTCCAGCATCATTAGATTGTACATCATACTGGGACCAAAAAGAGGACCTTGGTAAAGCAGGAGGAAAAATAAGAAAGTGTTACTCTGATCTTATTACAACCAAAGTGCAATGAGAATTCAAACAGGACATCAAGTACATCATCTGTGAAATGGAAAACCTTCCCAGGACAAGGCCAAAAACATCCCAGGCCAAGACGTATATTTTCTGTAAAAACCTAAGATGATATTGAGTTTATGAGAAATATTTAAATGTGCAAATAATGTTTTAAAGTCTCCCTCCTGAATCCTGGTCCTGCTCCCCGCCCCCACCATCGGTCTATATTTAGGTCAGGCTTCACAAATGCACTGGAGCACGGGTGCACACCCCCTCGTGCTTCCCAGAGCCATCAGCTCCTACGGGCCCAGAGTGAGACAGGCTGCCTGTGAACAGTCTCCCCTCCACCCACTGTGATGCCAAGACCCCTACTCACAGAATTCACTGGACGGGGGTCTGGAGGGTGTGTTGACAGGTGTGGACGCAGTGCGAGTCTTAATCCTCCGGAACACGGCCTGCCTGCGGTGCCTACGATGGGCTCGGGAGCTGGCTGCTTCGGGGGTCTTCTTCCAATAGTAATAGAAGGTGATCAGCTCCCCCTGCAAAGGAGAAGAGCTGACTGTGGGGGAGGGCCTGGGGCTTTTCCGTGCCCCACCGCACCCTCTCTGCCAGAGTGGAAAGCTGGGTGTGTAACAGCTGCACCAGAGATGAGAATAAAGACCAGTTGCTCCTGGAGTGGGGAGAGGAACTGGGCTTGCCCAAGAAACAGCCACTGAGCTGCCCGTGGACTGCATGAATGGGACCTGCCTCCTCAGCCTGGCACAGCCTGACTCCCAGACACCAAGAACAAGTACTTGTTGGGTGTCTACTATGTCAGACCCCACCACTGTTGTACACATGGGAGGTACAGCATCCACAATAGACGAAAAGGAGAGAAGATTCCTGCCCACGAGGAGTTTACATTCTAGCTGTGTGTGCATGTGAGAGTCTGTGCATGTGTGTGAACACAATGATGCTTTCTTTACAGTAATGCCAGTGAAATCACAGGTGTGGGAAGGAAATGCCCAGCCAGTTAGACTCCCCCAGAAACAACAAACCAACCAAAGCAAACTGCCCAGGTGGCGAGGAACCAGGGCCAAACAGAAGGTCGGGAAGAACACAGACCGTGCGCTCAGGAAACTGCTCCACAGCCTCCACCTGGCTCCATCTGAAGGCCCACATCTGACAAGCCGGCACGACGTCCAGAGACAAGGACTGGGCTTGGCAAAGAAAGACTACAAGAGGACAGACACACAGCAGTGCTGATGCAAAGGTGAAATGTCACACACCACAAGGTCAGGCTTCTTTTCATGGCCCAGCAGAAACAAATGCAAGACATCTTTTTGGAAATATAGCAAATGTAAGCTTTTTAAAGAAAGGGCGCTTTGGGCACCCCCAGCCCTCAGGGCGCTGCAGGTTGCCATCTCACCCTACACACAAAAGACGATTTCTTTTTTTTTTTTTTTTTTTGAGACGGAGTCTCGCTCTGTCGCCCAGACTGGAGTGCAGTGGCCCAATCTCGGCTCACTGCAAGCTCCGCCTCCCGGGTTCACGCCATTCTCCTGCCTCAGCCTCTCCGAGTAGCTGGGACTACAGGCGCCCGCCACCATGCCTGGCTAATTTTTTGTATTTTTAGTAGAGACGGGGTTTCACCGTGGTCTCGATCTCCTGACCTCGTGATCCGCCCGCCTCGGCCTCCCAAAGTCCTGGGATTACAAGCGTGAGCCACCACGCCCGGCCAAAAGACGATTTCTTAAACATCCCAAGATAAAGTCTCTTTAGCTAGAACTGAAAAACAAAAAAAAAATAGCCAAGTGAGAGAGCACAGATCACCCGGTTCCCCTCTAATTAAATCAACACTGTAGAAAATCTATTAGCTTGGTGACTAGATGCTGGGAGTTGTCTTGGAGGTACCTGCACCCCCAGTTTGTCTCATCAAACATTGTCTTGTGAATGGAGGAGCCAAAAAGAGAGAGGGGAAAGTGGGAGATGGAAAGACTAGTGTTGGAAGGACTAAAATAGACAAACCAAACAAAGACATGTAGCTGCCACATGACAAACTCACCCAATCAGACCAGGTTTCATCCAAAACACCCCCAGAGGAAATGGCCTCAGAACACAGTGATGAGAGAAGTGGGCAGATTTTAGGTGGGGGGGGTGGCTTCCGCAAGGCAGGGGATGCCGTGCATTGGGTGCTTGACTGCCCACAGCTGCATCTTATGCCTGGGCATTTTTCTAAGAAGTGGGACCACGGCTATGGTCCCTAAAGGAGGGCTGGAATGCCTTGAAGGAGGGCTGACTGGCCTATAAAGCCCATTGCAAGTATCTCCTGGAGCACTGGATGTGTCTCAACCTCCCTAAGCACTTAACACTTAACAAATTACTCCTGATCACCAATACCTAGCAGATGAAGCATAACCCCAGGCCAGGGGGGCCACGGAGCCACCTCAGGACAAGCACACTCATGTCCCTACACGTATGTGCATGTGCCCACCCCTCGGTTCCATAAGATGGTAACTGAATGATAAGGGGAAATGCAGATACTGCCGCTGGAATTTCTGACTGGCTTCTCTCCCCCATACTAGTCTAGGAATGAGGGCTACAACTGTCCCAGTGGGGACGAGCATCCTGGCCCCTAAGGCCATGCATGGTCTGTGAACCTCCGACCTCTTTCACTTCCTGCTTTCCAGACTTGGAAATGCATTTATCTATACCGATCCTTGGGTGTTGGATAGACGGAAAAGATTCGTTAACTCCCACTAGGGGGTTACTAGATCATTGCTGACATAAACGCTGACTTGTGTCTGGTTTTCCTCTGAGAAAATATGGAAGAGAAGTCAAGGCAGGGAGCAGTCACACTCCAAATATTCTGTCCAAGTGTCATGCTTCATGAGCTCAAAAGGGCAACTGGAGCTGTGAATAAGTCACAGCTCAATTCCAGAGCTTCAAAGAAGAATGAGAAAAAACTCACAGTGGTTCCTTCTATTTCCTCAGTCCAAGTCATTTTAGGGACTACTGAATGATAAAAGCTTGGGATGTGGCCGGGTGCAGTGGCTCACGCCTGTAATCCCAGCACTTTGGGAGGCCAAGGCAGGCGGATCACGAGGTCAGGAGATTGAGACCATCCTGGCTAACACGGTGAACTGGCTAACACCCCCATCTCTACTAAAAAAAAAAATTAGCTGGGCGTGGTGGCAGATGCCTGTATTCCCAGCTATTCGGGAGGCTGAGGCAGGAGAATGGCGTGAACTCGGGAGGCGGAACTTGCAGTGAGCTGAGATCACGCCACTGCACTCCAGCCTGGGCGACAGAGCAAGACTCTGTCTAAAAAAAAAAAAAAAAAAAGCTTGGGATGTAAGAAGAAATGCAAAGCTACAGGAGACAAAAGGGAACAAAAACGGGAGAGAAAAATTGAGTGAGAAGTTGGTACCTGAGCCTCTGCCACGCCTCCAAGTCTTACCTGAAGGCTGTTAAAAAGCAGCAACCTGACCTTTCTAAATAGCATTTGTCCATAATGCAATATTGCTATACACAGTTATAATCAATTATTTCTATTTATCAAATATATATGTTTTGAAATGGCTTTGAAAAAGGTAACCTGCAGATCCCAGGTTAAGGGAAGAAGCCAGGTGCAGCAGTTTACGCCTGTAATACCAGTACTTTGGGAGGCTGAGACAGGAGGATCACTTGAGGCCAGGAGTTCAAGACCAGCCTGGGCAACATAGTGAGATTTAGTCCCCCACCTCAAAAAAAAAAAAAAAAAAAAATCTGGGCATGGTGGTGTGCACCAGCAGTCCCAGCTACTTGGGAGACCAAGGCAGGAGGACTGCTTGAGTCCAGGAGCTCAAGACAAGCCTGGGCAACAATCTCTACGAAAAAGTTTAAAAAATTAGCCCAGCGTAGTGGTGTGTGCCTGTAATACCAGCTATTCAGGAAGCTGAGGCAGGAGGATCACTTGAGCCCAGGAGGCTGAGGCTGCAGTGAGCTATGACTGTGCCACTCCACTCCAGCCTGGGCGACAGGGCGAGAGGCCATCTCTTTAAAAAAATAAAAGAAGACTTAAAAACAAGAAGCCAGAGTTCAGTGAGGTAAGAAACCGCCCTATGCCAGACAGAAAAAAGGCTCAACTTTCAAACCTTTGCTCCTGGCACCACTGATCTCTGCCAACAAGTGAAAAAAATCAAGACCCAAAAGAAAGAAATCTAACATTGAAATCAACATCAACTTTTTGTTGACACTTAAAGAAGTAGTCCAGAACAGATTTCACCATCTGAGTGCCAAGGATGAAAATGACCAGGCAACTGGTTTCTCTCCAGATGGAATAAATCTTTCCCCTTTTACTAAAAAAAAAAAAAGAAAAAAGAAAAGAAAAGAAAATGACCAGGCAAGAAGGACTGTCCTCCACAGCAATGAAGTCACAGGTGGTAAGAATGGTAAACTTACAATTCAGGAAGGTGACAGAGTGGCCAGAACTGTCATCCACTGCTGGTGGAAATACAGAATGCTCGAACCATGATGTCTACCGAACAACCCAGCAATTCTTTCCTTATTTACCCAAAAGAAAAAAAAAAATTCTCACACACAGACTTTCATGGATACATTCATTGAAACAGTTATTTATTTATTTATTTATTTTTTTTTTGAGACGGAGTCTTGCTTTCGCCCAGGCTGGAGTGCAGTGGCGCGATCTCGGCTCACTGCAAGCTCCTCCCCCCAGGTTCACACCATTCTCCTGCCTCAGCCTCCCTAGTAGCTGGGACTACAGGCGCCTGCCACCACGCCCAGCTCATTTTTTTTGTATTTTTAGTACAGACAGGGTTTCACCGTGTTCGCCAGGATGGTCTTGATCTGACCTCATGATCCGCCCGCCTCGGTCTCTCAAAGTGCTGGGATTATAGGCATGAGCCACCGCGCCCGGCCAGAAACTATTCTTAACAGTCCAAACTGGAAACAACCTAAATGCCCACGAGCAGGAGAATGGATAAACAAATAATGGTATCACCACTCACTGGACTACAACTTGGCAATTAAAAGGCACAGACCACTGACACATGCAACACCACCATGCTGCATGAAAGCAGGCAGACAGGAGGGTGGGTGCTGCATATTCCTTTCCAGAAATCACCAAAACCAAACTAGTGGTTGCCGAGAGCCTGGAGGGTAGGGGACAAGAAACTAAAAGAACTCAAGGTAAGCACTCCAGGGTGATGAAAATGCTCTGTAAGTTGAATGTGGTGTCATTGACACAAATGTATACGGTGGTCAAAACTCATGAAACTGTGTATTTAAAGTGGGTGCATTTTTATGGTATTCATATCATATATGGCAGGCATACCAATTTTACGTCAATAAAGCTGATGAAAAACAACAACAAATCCAGGCCAGGTTTTATTAGCTGCCTCTCAACCACTGTTATGTCTACCAAGGGATTCAACACTGGAATGGAGCGAGTCTAGGATTGGAAACGGCATACTGGTGACTGCATGGGTGGCAAGGTCTTGAGCACAAACAAAAGAACATGTCGGGGAAAGCTCTGGTTCTACAAATAGGGAGTGAAGCAGCTAGAGGCCTCGCCAGGAATGAAGTCAATTGAACTTTAATCAAACATGCATAGTGTGTGCCGCAGAGACCCGCTGCACATAAATTCAGGGAACAAAAGCTGTTGCAGAAATCAATAGCTTACTGAAACATTAACACAGGCAATCATTAATCAAAAGGCAACTCCACAAAGGCAGCCTTGCAAATTAGCTCCTGATTTTGCTTGCAAGCAAACACAGAGGTATAAATGTTGTCGACATGAATGGCCTATAATGATCATTTTGCTCCCGATGCTCTCACCTCATCTCACAACAAGGTCTCACAGTCAACATATCTTATGTCTCGGTGCTATAATTGCACACAGCATGAGGAACTCAACTGGTTCAGTGCCTGGGCAGAAACGGGAGAGGAAGGGGGCAAAGTCATCTCCAACTGACAGTGTTACCAGCTGCAGCTCTTGCCAAGAGAAGTCCTCAAATCCACTGGGCTATATTTAGCAGATTCTCTCTCCTTTCCTTTTTCTTTGGCGGTGGGGGGGCTAAATTTTTCCCACAGGTCATATGCAAAAAGCCATTGGCAATGACAGGAGCTTGGCTTCTGGACTTAGGAGTCTCTTCCCAGCACAGGTGTCTTTCCAGGCTATACACTAAGACGGAATTAGGAAAATAAGCACCATTAGGTTCCTTTAATTTCCCATAAAAAGAAAAACAAGGGGAAGGGAGTGCCACACATGGAAGAAGAGAGAGGGAAGAAGTAGTAAGCTGCTTGGCACCAGGCAATCTGGGTGAAGGGCCTTAGGAGAGAAGGAAAAAGCTAAGGACGCAGAGTCAGCTGACTCTGGGCCTAGTGGGGGACAGCTCAATGGCAGCCGCTCCTGCCATCCAGGGGCCTGCTGGGCTCAGGCCACTTTCTCCTCCTCAGCCACCACTTTACTTCTGCCCCCTCCAGGGTTAGGCTCTGAGTCGATCAAGTTCACACACACACAACATAAGACATCAGTGCAGGTCTTTAAGACCTCCCTCCGCCGCCTTGGCAATCTGGGCTGGAGCAACAGGGGTCGGCGCTGCCTACCTCCTAGAGGCTGCCTGTACCCATTTCAATACTGGTTCTGCTGTTCTGGCCAGGCCCAGTTCTGCTTTACCTTGGGTAAGTGATAGGCAACCCGATCCAGGGGCCAAGTGGGTGCCCCTGTGTATGTGCCTGTGTGCACAGATGTGAGCAGGGTCTCCTTCCAGGCTTTCCAACAGGTCAATTTACCTGCGCGCATTTGGTAAACTAAAACACTATCCACCAACACAACTGCTATTTAATTTCCCGCAGGCACTGGAATGCTACGGGAAGAGAACCTGTAACCTGTCTGGCCCAATTAAAACAAAAATTCTTTTTTTTAAAGTAAGATAAGCTACATGTCTTCTCTCTCTTTAGGGACATGGGGGAGTGAAAGAGTAGAACAGATTGTTGCAGAGGAAGGCTCTGGAAGCACTTTGAGTATAAAAGGCTCATTCGTAGCAAGCATGCCTGTTTCAGTATGGGGCCCAGCTTCTCTTCTGCCCAAGCCCAGCATGAACTCCTCAGACAGATCCTCTGAGAGGCTGGCATGGAGGCAAGAGAAGGTTAAATCAATGGTTTCTGCTGTCCCATATTAGAAGCATAAGGGTACACCCAAGATTGAGTCCTACTTTTTTTGGTAATTATATCATTATTACCAGATCACCCAAGAAGTCTGGACACCCCCTGAGGAAGGGGAGGGAGTGCAATAGAAGATGAGGTCTGGGGACCCCCACACATGGCATCCAGGGTGTCTGCAGCCTGCCACCTACCATCAGGTCTTGTGTGTGTGTGTTTTAAATTAAGCCAAAGGACTCAGTCCTTTGTAAATAACCATATATACGCACCCCCTTTCAATTCAGTTCACAGAGAGCAGTGAGAATCTTCCATTGTCACAACACAGTTTTGCGACCAACAGCAAAGAATGACGAGGACTGCTGGCCTTACAGCTATGTTAAGGAAGGCCCTAGAACACCAGTTTCCTGCCTCCTTGTCCATGCAGACAGAGGGGAGATGCATGCAGGCAGGCAGGCAGGCATCTAAACCAGATCCCTGCAACATCACATGTGCCCAGGCTCTGGCCTTGTGCCACTAGTGAGGGTCAGCTGCAGCACCACCGAAGTTTCCAATGGGCACCCTTTCTGGGCCACGCATCGCCCACTAAAAAGGAGGGGGCAGTCGTAGAGAAGGGGGATGAGGAGGCAGGCCTGGAAGCTTCTCATGGATAACAGGATTATCAACACAATTTCTTTCCGAAGCTATTTCACAGGTCCTCAAAGCCCACCTGCCACTGTCAGCTGAGCGGACTGTAGTTACGTGATGGGACAGAAGCCACCAGGGGCAGGGCTGCTGAGTGCACATCCTTGTACACACCTGACCCCATCGCAGAGTTTTAAAAGTAAGCATTTAGAAGAAATCATTTTAATTCTTTAAGACACATGATTACCTGTTCCTGTGGCTAAACAAATATTTTAACATGAATACAGAAGGAGCAGCTAAATAATCTCTATACAATGCCTTAACTCTCTGTGCTAATGTGCAATTAGAATCAGAATGTTGTTCCCCTGCTTAAACTTTTGTTTGAAAAAATGCCCCACAGTGATCATCTGGCTCCTTCTTTGGTGGTCCACGTAAAGGGGATGAAGAAATCCACCCCTTCCTTACTGAAGTGGAGAGATCTAAAACTTTTTTTTAAGGTATGTTTTTTCAGGGAGAAATCCCAGCAAGGAACAAATAATAAAAAACAAAGCCTCAAATTATGCAGGGCAGAGAGGGAGAAAGAAACATGGTGTAGAGCTGCTTCCTAAACCCGGGCCCAGAGAGGGGCCCAGAGAGTGACCCAGGCCATGAGGAAAGAGCTGTGGCCCTGAGAGCCGGTCCCAGGGAAGTCTGCATGCGACGCTGTCCCCTGAAGAGCTGCTCTAACTGGAGTGCTCCAATGCTGCTGCCGAGCGCAGTCAGGAACATTTCCTGGCACGGAATCCTATGCGAGTCATTCTTTCCTTTCCCTCCCCAACGATTCAAGGGCTGGATCTGACAACTGTTCAGAACATCGGAGGTGAGAAGCCGGGCACTGGGCAGAACCAGCAGCGATATTCAGGAGCAGCCACCTTCTACAGATCTTTTTCCAGCAGGCAACTGGTTGTCTTCCAGTAACAACTCTGGTAATTAAAGCACTGTTCTCCTGGGCTCCTTCTTTTGTTAACCAACCGAATCCTCTAATCCCTAAAGGAGCCTGGCACTGTCAGCGGGCTCTGCTGCTAATCGTTAAATATCACCTCTGTGGTCTCTGAGTGCAGCAGGGAGAATGATGATCTGCTTGAAGGCACACACAGAGAAGTGGCATTCTGAAATCTCAGCCTCCTACGTTCAAGAGGCTGAAGGGCTCTGATCTAAACCACCACCCACGAGGAAGCCCACAGTGAGGAGGCAGCTGCCTTCAGGCAAGGCAGTCCCTCGGTGCCACCTCCAGATCCTCTTCTGGGGAAAGGCAAAGGGAACGGAGGGAAGTACGTGAAGGTCTTGTGGCTTTAACTTGTAAATAGGTGGGGCCAGTCTGAGACACTCATGAAGATGTTCCTTACCCAGGCACCTTTTTATAACATTTTAAAAAATCAGTTAAAAAAATATTTTTTTTACAATTATTACCACTACATTTGTACAGTGCAAAGGAACTGTAATAGCTCAAGATTTTTGCCAACACTGAACACTGTAATGAGATTTCCTAAGCTCTGTGTTGCTCTGGTTGATGAACTCGGCCACTTGCTGATCCCACCCCGGCCCCACACCTCCACTCAGACGTCTGGACCTGAGGTCCTGCCATAGCTCTTCCCTGGGCTGGCCCTCCCACGCTGCACACAGACCAGATGAGTCTTCCCAAAGCCCTGCTAGTACCTTGCCACTTCTTCTCCAAACGGTCAAAGGTTCCTCAGGGCCTAAGGAACAAAGGCCTTAGCTGCTTGACTACTTCTTCTGAGCCTTTCTCTGTGTTACCGGAAGGCCTTTCTACCATATTCCCCCGCCTCACGGCCTTTGGCTTCTGTCAAACACAATGGCCAGTTTTCTGTTCCTCAGTACTCTCTCGCCTGCAGGGTGAGCCCGAGCCCCATACCACCCCCGGCTCCTCCTCCGTCCAGGCCCTGTAGTCCTCCTCATCACTCAGGACTCAATTCATCACATTTGCTGCCTTCTTCTCCATGAAGCCTTCCCTTCACTTCACTCCCCCACCACTGGATGGCATCATACCGTTTTCACTCCTACATCTTTTCATTCCCACCTCTGTGCTGGCACAGACAGGCTTCCCTGTGCTGTAACCACACATGGGCCCACCCAACTTGCCAAAGTACATGCTCATCTCATCTGTGAGTACCCCACAGGTCTAAGACAACATCTTGAAAAAGTATTCAGTAAACATCTGATGAAATGATTATTTCCGGAGAATTAAAATTCACCTGAAATTAAAAGGATAAAACTTTTGAGAAATGGATACCGAATTGCCACTTTCTTATTTTGCCAAGTCAAGTCATTAGAAGTAACTGCCTCCTGATCTCATCATTATTTCGTAAAAGAAATGACATTTTATCTCCAAAAAAGTAAACAAAAAAAGTTCTTTGATTACATTCACTGTTAGGAAAAATGGCTACATTTATTTCTCATGGGCCAGTGAAAACGCAATCCACGTGCTGATGTTTGGAAGTGGATGCTCTGAAGGTCAGTATCATGGAATGGTGGCTTAGGAAGCCACTGAAAATGCTTCCTCACTCAGCAGCCACTGAAAATGCTTCCTCACTCAGCAGCCACTGTCAATACTTCCTCACTCAGCAGCTTTATTTACAAACAAACAAGCAAACAACCTTTTATTATGAAATCCACAATGATAACTAAGCTAGCCATATCTTTTCATATCTTAATATATATTTATCTTTTACATATACTTTAGCTTCATCTTTATTTACATTTTATCTTCACAGACTCCCAAATAGATAAACCTTCATTTTCCCTGCTTTACAAATGAGGCAACTGAGGCACAGTGAGATGAAGCCATGTGGCCAAGCTCAGTTTCAATGAAGTCTAACGCCCTTAACCTTAGACTCTGCTGTGCTGCTGCTCTAAAAAGTTTGACCATCATGGTTTAAAGCACTAAGAGGAAATAGCCATCTAGATTTTTTTAAGTAAGGGGGGCAAATTTGGGCTATCTTTGATCTCTGGAATCTCTGGAGTTCAACGCAATGGCATCTTAATCCTCATACCTGGACCTTCAGTAGCTATGGTTGAAGAGCACAAAAGATCCCTGTGCATCCTGGTAACAACAGGATGCCAGCCTTCCCAGTTCAGGGTAGAGTCCCCATCCCAGCACCCATGGACTATAGAACTGCACCTGCTCGAAGCAACTTCAGGGGCACCCAAATCAGAAGCACATTTGGTAGCCATAAGTGAAGATTTAGAATTATGCACATGTCTACAGAAACGCTTTCTGCTTTCTGTACCAAGAACAACCTCTATGATGACATGAGACAGACACTGGGAGCCTACAACCATGAACCCTCCCCACCTCACTACCTACTTACCATACCTCATACCACCCACCAGCTTCTGATACAGGAGAAGCCCTCTGGCCTACTTTTGGCTCTAGGCGATGTATGTCCCAGAAATGTGCCAATAAGTGGCCTTCACCTGCCTCTTGATCCAAAAGCAGTGATGCCTGAGTCTAGACAAGGTAGAGTCCCTTAAAGAGATATGGGCTCTGCCCAAAAAAAGATGTTTGCATACACCGACTATACAAAGCATCTTTCCAAACTGCTTCCAGCTAGAAGTATCTATTTAAATCAGTGGCTCTGAACTGCGGCTCAAAACCATACAGGTGTTGGAGGGATCCCAGGGTGGGTCTGCTGAACCTCTATGACCTTGCTGCTACCCACTGCAAGCAGATCTATTAAAAAAAATTATATTCATTGATCAAGCAATAGATAACTATTGGTTTGCTTGTTTGTTTGTAAATAAAGCTGCTGAGTGAGGACGCGCTGACAGTGGCTTCCTAACTTCAACTTAACTAAAAAATAATAGTAATTAAAATAATTTAAAAATAAATAAATAACAGATTTGGAAACCACTCATTTGAAGGCAAAGATTGAGGCCACTGCAAAACAGTCTAAAGCCCAGGCTGAACTGAAAGACTCCCACGACATGAGGGGAATCACCCTGGCCTCTGGCCTGAAAGCCCTGGGCAGTTCTGACACGATTTCACTTACATGGAACCCACACACAAGGGCCCCCTTGGAGGCTTTTATTTCTAAACCTCTTGGAGGTTTATTTCTTGTTTTACTGAACTGTTTGTTTAAATATAGGCTGTAAATATTTTAAGTGTAATAATGCTAATACCAGAAACATCTTGTTTTCTCGGTAGAGCCTCCCAAACCCTAAGAATTCATTTGTTGACATCCCTTTTCTTTCCCACAAGCTGAACACTTCAGTATTTCCTGAATTCATTTTATTAGAGTTCAGAAACAGGGCAAGTGGGATTTCACTGCCGTTGGTTCTATTGCCACCTCACCTTTCTTGATGTTTTCTACCAGCAAAGGGGGAGACGAAAGAAAAAACGAAAGCCATAAAACTGTTAAAACTACCATTCTCTATCTCGTAAACATTTTTCTATTTATTGGCCTTTCATTATATGTGCAATCTTATTATCCCTGCACAGCATCAAAGTGACATCCGTCAGGGTCACCCTATAAAATATACATTGGCTATGTAACATTTAATGACGGGAGCGGGACGAACGATGAAGGATGAGAGAGCGAGGCCTGCCGCAGGACGTTTGAAAGGGATCATCAGTTATATCTGTGCATTTCCAGAGGTGATAATTGAATGACAGGGGCTGGAGGGAAATCCATTTTTGAGTTCAGAAAAGATAGTTAGGAGAAAAATGTTTTTGTATTGGAAGCATGTAATGACTGCCAGGAAATAAGAACAGCTACTCTAACAACACTGCTTCTTATATTTAATGGTTTTTATGGATACACAGCAAATTATCATGTATAATCCATTTCTGCAAGTTGAATTTTAAAATTCCTCAATACAAAGAAAGGAAAAGAAAGTACTTAATTTTGTCACTGTATTACCTTTAATAAAAGGAGCGGAAACAAAAATTACACTTCAAAGCACAAAAACACAATTACAGTACCGTACCCTCTTCAAGATGTGAAATGTCTCATCTCTTTCACCTGAATTTTGGACTTAACCTAAGGCAAACATCTTAGAAAAATTTAGGCAAGCCTGCAAACCAGGCCCCTGCTTCTTTGTGCTCTCGTCTCAAACGTGCAGCCAGAGCCGTTCTTTCACAAAGCCTTCTAGCCAAGAAGCTCCAGGAAGGAAGGTGAGAGACTGCAGCTGTCTTTATGCAACTATCGGCTGAACTGTGTCCTCCCTCAAATTCCTATGTTGAAGTTCTAACCCCCAGGGCCTCTCAATGTGACTTTATTTGGAGACCGGCTCTTCTAAGAGGTGATTGTTAAAATGAGGTCAAGTGAGCCCTAATCCAATATGACCGGTGTCCTTATAAGAAGAGATGAGGACACAGACACCCACAGAAGGAAGACCATGGGAAGACACAGGGAGAAGATGGCATCTACAGCCAAGGAGAGAGGCCTCAGGAGAACCAACCCTACCGAACTTTGGTCTTGGACTTCCAACTTCCAGAACCATAAGAAAGTAAGTTCTTTTGCTGAAGCAACCCAGTCTACGGTATTCTGTCACGGCAACCACAGCAGACTAATACATAAGCCTAAGGACAGGGCTTCATGGTGAGCCTTGAGGAAAGGAGAGGAACCAGCAGAGGCAGTGAGGCCTGCTGAATGAAACTCTAAGCCCTGGGCTGTAAGACAGGGCTCATGGAGCTGACTGCCAGCAGTGAAGATGCAGTCTGCTGGGGGAGAAGAACAGGTGACAAAGGGTAGAGTAATGTGGGAAACAGCAAAATAATTTTCTACTTTAAGTGTGGCCAAACCTCGCACCTTATCCTAGCAGCTCTAAAGGGCAAATGCCACACAGTTCTCTCACGATGGCTGCATTCTGACCTAGGAGAACCAGCCCAACTCCAGAACAGCTCTCAGATGCTGTGGATCTAAAGACAGCTGTCTCGAGTGAAGGGACACGGGGGAAGGAAGAGAACCACAAGATGGGAAGGAAAACTGCTGCCAGCAGAACACAAAGGAAGAACCCTCCAGAGTCTCTGCAGGCCTGTTTCTGACCACTTAATTCTGGTCAAGTTTCCACAGGCAAGAGCCCAGCTCCATGGGGCTGTGCCCGCCCTGCACAGCCTCCCATGAAGCTGCGACCGGGGAAAGGAGGGTCATGCAGCCCACACTTCACAGACAGACAAATGTGTGAGGCTCTCTGACCACCACAGCTCTGTGGTTCCAGGGGTTTCCAAGAGACTGTTCTGGGTTCCTCACATCAACAGGCACACTGCAGTTGAGAAAACACACACAATGGGAACCACAAGGGGTTCGGGTGTAATTTATGAAAACAGCCATGGATCTCCGAATCTGTGACTGTGACTGTGATATGGGCTCCAAGGATTCTCTCCTGGTCCATATCTAGGTCTCCTCAAAGGTTCTTTACAGAGGGCGGCTGGCTCTCCCTCAAGAGGCCCAGGAAGTGTGGACTGGCAGCGCCACCCCATGCAGACTGCTAAGCATGTGGGGCCCATAGGGGGCACATGGGGGTCACTGTATACTCTAGGAAGCCGCTCCCTACCCCAAAGGGAATTTGCAAAGATGATGGGGCTAACTCCCCAGAGGACAGCCAGGAGCTTCCTTTTCCATTTAACACACAAGTTGAATGCCAGACGGACCTAGATCTCTGCAACACACTGTGTAGCGGGGAAGCCTCGGGTTGGGTGGGATCACTTCACCTAATGCAGCACGTATGCCACAAACTCACCACAGCACACCTTAGCCTGCATCAAATCCTGGCTGCTCCTGTTCTGGAGACAAATCACCACTGTTGTCATGATGGGTGACCTCAGTCACCCCACTCCAATGCCCACCTCACGGCTGACATGGCATGTGGCAGGTGAAGGTATGTCACTCTGCTCCCAGAACATACCATAACCCCAACCCTCCCACCCATGCATGTTTATGCTGGGATTGGTTTGTGATGCAAAGGTGCCCTTGGCCCTCTCTTGGGAAGTAATTTTTTCCTACATGCCCACATGGCAAAAGGCCTCTCTTGGCATCAGAATTTCCAACAGAGCCTCAGAGCAAGCCATGCTGACGATGAGCTCTGCGTCCTCACCGCTCAAGCCTAGGTCCCAGACACAACTCCCAAAAGTCAACAAGCTTTCCATTAAGTCAGAGCTTTTAAAAACAACAACAACAACAACAACAACAAAACAAAACAGAGTCTTGCTCTGTGGCCCAGGCTGGAGTGCAGCGGCATGGTCTCAGCTCACTGCAACTTCCACCTCCTGGGTTTAAGCAATTCTCCTCCCTCAACCTCCCAAGTAGCTGGGACTATAGGCACGTGCCACCGCACCTGGCTAATTTTTGTATTTTTAGTACGGACGGGGTTTCACCATGTTGGCCAGGCTGGTCTGAAACTCCTGATCTCGTGATCCGCCCGCCTTGGCCTCCTAAAGTGCTGGGATTACAGGCATGAGCAACCGAGCCTGGCCCATCAAGAGCTTTTTTAAAAGCTTGAGTTTCCAGCTGCAGAATTGGGCTGAAAAGTTTCTGAAGCTTTCCGCAGCTGGAAAGTCAAGAGCTTTTTTAAAAGCTTGAGTTTCCAGCTGCAGAAAGCTTCAGAAACTTTTCAACCCAAGTCAAAACCCTCAGCAATGAAGGAGAACAGAAAGGTAGAGATTTCTCTTTAAGGTGACGTCAGACTTGAGCTCATGGCCCAGGAGCCCCTCTGCTGATGAAGGAACCAAAGTCAGGGTAGAGAGGGGCGTTCCAGAGCTGGACCTTGGGGTCCTGGTCCTGAAGGTGCTCAGCACTGCTATCATGTCTGCCAGGGCTTGGGAGCCTTCATCTCCTACCACATTCAGCTTCTGGAGTCCTTCCCTGGGTAAAAGGGACCAATGGTTTTTTCCCACATGTCCTGCCTCTGACCCCAGGCTCTCCTTGGGTGCAGACGCCTGGAACGCCTTCTCCTGGTTGCTGCTGGCCCACCCTGCCAGCTCTATCTGCTGTCATCCACACTGCCTCATACACACTCTTTACTGACCCATAGGAAGCGAGTTTCTGATGCGCCTGTTTCCATGATTACCAACTCTCTCACTCAGTTGTGACCTTTTTGTGGCTCATACATCACTGAGTCCTGCAGGATCTATCAAGTTATGTCTATAACTTGATTCCCCTCCTCCCTTTCCTCCACCTGGACTCTAAACTGCAAGTGAACAGGGGATGTGGCCACTCTAAACCTTGTAACCCGAGCAATCATTAGCAGAGTGCCTGACACAAGATGGGTGCTCAGGAAATGCTAATTTGAACTGAGATCTATCCCAGACACACAGACATAGGAGAATTATACTGCACCAGAAATACATAGAACAGAGAAGTCACTAACAGTCATAAAAGTGAAATAACTCAGTTTCAGTGATAAGAAATTTGGAAATCTTTCAGCGAACCATTTCAAAATTGAGCTAAACACACACAGATAAAAAATTAGTTACGAGAATCAAAATTATTCAAGGTAATTATTATTTCCCTTAATTTATCTGTACATTAAAAAACAAAACAAAACGAAAACAAAACACAAAGAGTCCCTTGATCCATTTAATTAGTTAAGGTTACTCTCAAAAATGAAAACGATGTGACGCGAAAGTGTGAAATGAGAACAAGAGTCTTATGGGTAGTGTTCCTGCACATACGCGTATGCACTAATGTGCGCTTGGAGTTTACCAGAACACATGTGTTTTTTGTTTTACAAATCTATGATGAAACCACACAAGCCTTGGCTTGACACTGTTCCAGCGGCTAAGTCTTAACCTGAATTAACCAAGCTGCACTGTGGTCCAATGACACTTTGGCACCAAAAGAATAACTTCCATTTTTCTGAGGCTGAGTGTTTTCCCATTTCACGCTGTGAGAATCCTCTGGACCTGCCTTAAGAGCACTCAGGAAATCTTCCTCTAAGGATTAGTAATAACACAGGACCAAAGCTCAAAAGCAGGAGAAAGTGAGCACCAAATTCCTTCAGTGTGCTGGAGCACATAGAGACTTCCTGCAGGCAGACAGCAAGAGGCTCTGGGATTATGCCTGCAAGCCAGCCATGCTGCTAGGCTCTTACGAAAACAGAACGAAACAGAACAAGGACAGCCTGCTGGGCTGTGGCCTGAAGCACCAGTAATGACAGCTCTCTGCCGACGGCAGTGGTCAATGCTTCCACCAGCTTGGCTCCAGTGATCTCAGGTCGACCTTTGTGCCCACAAGTATCCCAATTTCTTCAGAACCAAGTGGCAATCACAGCTGCCTCCACATGAATGAGCAAACTCAATTCTCAGCTTAGGCCTTGGCTTAGCCACGTGCGTGTGCGTGCGTGTGCACGCGCGAGTGCGCATGCTGAGGAAGAATGGAGAAAAACAATGAACAAACATTGATTGTCTAGACTTTTTCAACTGGAGTTCTTAAAATGAAGTGACTATTAATATTTTCTCAATTCTCCTATGAATGGAACATAACAAGTACCTTTCTAGATGCACAGTAAACATGTTACTACGTTACATACAATGGATGCCTGGCTTCTGAGGCTTACCTCTCTTGGAACTCTGAGTGAGAACAGCTGCCACTGGCTGCACGACCTTGAGCAAATTCCCTAACCTCTCTTGGCCTCTGTTTCTTCATTTTAAAAATGGAGAAAAACCACCACAGGAAGGTTAAGGAACCTCCTTGAGACTCTCCTTATCTAGGAACCTGGGCTGCCTCACCACGAGCTCCCTCCTTATAGGGTTGTGGTGAAAGTGCCAAAAAAGACCTGGCACACATGCTCAGTAAAGTGACAGGATTTTTTCTTAAAATCCTTTTCCATCTGGGAAAAAGACCAGAAACTCAGAACTAAGTTCACCTTAAAGGACTACTTTAATTGACTGAATTAAAAAAAAAAAAAAAAAGTCAAAGAATGGTTTCTACAACCAACTTCCTTCCTCTATCATGTTTCCCCTAAAACGACAGCGCCTTATGTAAGCAAAGAATAAGGGAATGTTAGAGATGGTGAATGATAATGGTGTCTGGGCCCAGTTCACAATCTGAAAGATAAGCACTGGTCAAGGAGAAGAGTATTCTGTCTGAAGATCCCAACTGGAACCAGCAGAACCATAAATGCCCAACAGCCCACTAAGGCCACCTAAGAAGCCTGTCTCCGCCCAGCTCCAGCTTCTATTCTTACATAATCAGCAACAGAATGATGCCACACAAGATCATTAGACATTTCTGCAGGAATAAAAACGAAACCAAGAGAATGCACCTGCCAATCTGTATCAGGCTACTATGGGGTTTGTGAGCCGTCCTTGCACTTTAATGCAGAATTAGCTTTGATGCACAGATTGGAAAGGTCCAGCTTAAGGGACTTACATGTCCCATTATTTAATTTTATGACACCATCATTCCACTCTTAAACGTGTTGAAGAACATACACTTATGTTACAATTTATGCCCAATGGCCAGGTGTGGTGGCTCACAACTGTAATCCCAGCACTTTGGGAGGCTGAGGTGGGTGGATCACGAGGTCAGGAGTTTGAGACCAGCCTGACCAACATGGTGAAACTTTATCTCTACTAAAAATACAAAAATTAGCCAGGTGTGGTGGCACGCATCTGTAATCCCAGCTACTTAGGAGGCTGAGGCAGGAGAATCGCTTGAGCCCGGGAGGTGGATGTTGCAGTGAGCTGAGATCGTGCCACTGCACTCCAGCCTGGGTGACAAAGCGAGACTCCGTCTCAAAAAATAAATAAAATAAAATAAAATAAAATAAAAATGTATGCCCAACTACAATGAATTCTATTGCCAAATTTTAAAAATATTCACTTATGATAATGTGGGGCTCACTAGAGTGTCACAAACCCCAGAATGAAAATTGGTGGCTTAGATTACAAACTCTCTTAGTAGAAAGGTCTAGACTCTTTAGAATTAAGCTAGAAAGAATCTGCGTTTCTGATGCTGAGAAGAGCATAGGGAACAGGTTGTACAATCAACCACATCACCCCAAAGCCTCCTTGGGTCCACTGCTTCCTCAGGTCGGGGTTCTACTGTTTATTCCACATCATGGCTGTCCCTCTACCCCTCTAGGCTGTGTGATTGGGAACATGTAAGCTGGGATGCAAGGAGGTCCAGTCTCTCCCTGAGTCATGCGCATCCTCTTCCTGCTGCCCTAGTTTTTTCTTGCAGGATACAATGTCAGTTCTGTAATCTGTCCCCTCTATAGAGGTAAAGAGATGTGCTGATGTGCTCAGAAAATGAACATGCTTCTCTGGATGCAATGACGTACTAAAACACCTATATCTTAAAGGGGCATTAATAAGAAGAGCAGGGATCCTCTCCTGGGAACTCAAGCAATCATTTAAACAGTGCTCTCATACAGCAGCAAATAAAGAGGTAAATGAGATCTACTTAAGGCGACAGCAAAGATGAGCGGTTGTATGCTAACTCCAGATAGGAGTGATGAATATCTGAACTGATGAATATCACTTAAAAATTCTTGTCACATATGATCTGGATCAGAAGGCTGTGACACCACAACCAGATGCTTTGAAGGCATTTTCTCTGCTCCCTCTAGTTACAGACAATTAACAGTTCTGTACACTCTTACTCACCTGTTCCAGAAGGCTACTAATAAAGAGGTTGGGCTACTTGTTTTTCAGTCCCAACTAAACTTTCTGTCTCCTGCTGTGGGTAGGAATGGCAGTGGCATGTGACCAGCATTCCTGAGTGGCAGAGGGCAACAGCTGGCCATCAACATGCCAGTCATGGACACAGCTCTCAGCCGATGCAACAACCACATTCACTTCAAGGAATCTAAAATTGAACTCAGGGCAGCACCTGACAAGTCTCTCATGCCTGCACCTTCCTTCTGGGCCCATCTAAAAGCAGCTCTGCAGGGCGATTTCTGCCAGCCACAGGTCCTGTGTCCTTCATCTTCCTTCCTTGGAATTCCTGGCAAGACTGAGTCAAGCATGGCCTTGGGTCTATGCTGTTCTTTAGAGGAAGCACCGGGGAAAACGTATCTCTTGAATTATTCTAATTGTATTTTAGAATTTAACATGTTCACTGCCTAAAATCAAAATGGGTTTCACATATAAATGGGCAATTGAATTAATAATATCAACATCCATCACAGTGTAAGAAATAACTTGACTATTAACTTCTACTGACAGCCCCATGCTTCCTTCCTCAAGAGTTTCAGACTGCCCGTTTGCCCTTTGCGCAGCTAGAGGGTTCTGAACCCTCAAGAGGCCTCAGGGAAAGTTGACTCTGTGCTTTAAACAGAAATCACAACTGATACAAGGAAGACCCTGGATGCAACTGCAAAAAACTGAATGGTAGCAGGGGCAGGCTACCATGGAATTTTAAATCCTGCCTTACATTAACACAAAGGAAATACAGGAATTCCCCAGATGCCAAAAGGACGCTGAAGAGTATCAGATAATGATGTACTTCCAGCTCCTGGTGACCAAACAAAACAATGTAACACAACACAACCAACTATGGCCTCAGAACACCTGACCAGCTACCCGGAGAGCTTTTATTTCTTCAAGGGAAGCCTTCTACCAAACAAACAAACCAACCAACAAACAAAAAAACACCACTTTGGGAGGCTGAGGCGGGCAGATCACGAGGTCAGGAGATCGAGACCATCCTGGCTAACATGGTGAAACCCCGTCTCTACTAAAAATACAAAAAAAAAAAAAAAAAAATTAGCTGGACGTGGTGGCAGGCGCCTGTAGTCCCAGCTACTAGGGAGACTGAGGCAGGAGAATGGCGTGAACCTGGGAGGTGGAGCTTGCAGTGAGCGGAGATCGCACCACTGCTCTCCACCCTGGGTGACACAGCGAGACTCTGTCTCAAAAAAAAAAAAAATTCTTGGTTCACAGCAGTCCAAAGAACCACAAAGGAGCAGTAGTTTCTAAGCTTCCATGTAGGTGAAGACAAAAATTTTTATAAATTTCATGAATACTTACATCCCAACTGGTCAAAATATCAAAATATTTAAGAAAACTTGTAGGACTACGGTTAACTATTCTCTCCTCACAAATTTTTCTTTAGAATCAGAGACCAAAAATAAAAAAATAAAAAAAAATTACCATTGCTCCTATATAAATCGTAAGAATAACACAGAGCCAAGAGAACTTCTTAGGAACCCCTCTCATCCCAAGCCAAGAGATCCTTCCCACATTGGGCATTATCAATAATGAGAACATTCCTGAGGTCCTATGAGCTTGTGTGGCCCTGTCTCATAAAGACAGTAAAGCCACACTAATAAGGCTTTCCACTCCCCGGGCCTGAGCTCTGAAACCCAGCCAAGACAGAATCCCAAACAGCCGGAAAGCTTCCTTTCTGAAGGCAGTGAACTGAACATACATTATTTAAGATGAATATCTAGAACTCTTACAAATGAAAAAGAAAAGGACAATCCATTGAAAAATAAGCAAAAGACTTACACAGGCCCTTCATGAAAAAGAAACACAAACAGCCAATAAACTCATTATAGGATGCCTAATATGATTAGTAACCAGGGAAATACAAACTCCTCAAATGCCCAAATTCTTTGTGTTGGATTTTCAAGTAAAGTTTACCTCAAAGAGTTAACACTTTGAAATCTACTATATATTCTCTCAGGGGAAAAGCTGCAACTTTGGGTGCAGAAGTAGTGTGAGGAAAGGAGAGAGGATAAAAATATGACTTGAAAGGACTGCACAAGTAGAAAAAAAGATGGATAAAGGGAACGTACTCAAATGGATTCAACACTATTTCATTCAAAATCCCAGCTGGTTCGTTTGTGGAACAAGACAAGCTGATTCTAAAAATTTTAAAGAAGAATAAAGTGCCACTAATCAAGACACTCTTGAAAAACAAGAAAAAGGTAGGGGACCTGCCAAGTCAACCATCAACAATTATCCTAAAGCTAGACAGTGAAGCACTGGGATAGACAGAGAGACCAACAGAACAAAACAGCTTAGAAACAGATCCACACTCTTATGGAAATTTCACTTCGACATAGCTGGCAACACACATCAGTGGAGAAAAGGCTGGACTTCTCCAGAGATGACACTGGGACACCTGGTGATGTATTACAGAAACAAGTAAATCTGGTCTCCTTTATGCTACACAATCACCAAACCCGGGGACTAAGAACTTAAATATGAAAAGCAAAATTATAAAACCTTTAGAAAACACTAAGTATAGGAGACTGCCTAAATGACCGAGAGAGATTTCTTACAAATAAAAGCTCAAAGTATAAAGACTGATACATTTAAGGAGAGAGGATAAAATCGTTAAAATTAACAACATATTAATCTTTAACCAATCATAAAAAGTGTGAAAAGATAAGCCACAAGCTAGAAGGTATTTGCAACACACATTATTTGAGTATCTAGAACTCTTACAAATCTAGAAAAAGACAATCCAATTGAAAAGTAAGCAAAAGATTTATATAGGCCCTTCATAAAGAGGACACAAATAGCCAATAAACTCACTAAAGGATGCCCAATATGACTGGAAACCAGGGAAATACAAATTAAAATCACTCAGACATTTCAAATTTATAATGTTGGTAAGCATTTTAAGGTCTGATTCTATCAAGTGTTGGCTAGGATGTGAAGTTACTGGAATTCTTATATACAGCTGGAAAAACAACAACAATCTGCATTTCTTGGTAAAATAGCAGATACGCATACCTGTAACTCAAAAATTGTCTTAACTATACCCTAAAGAATTCGTGTGCATGTGCACCAGTTGATGTGTGCAAGAAAGTTTACAGCAGAACTGTATGCAACAGTAAAACACTGGAACCAACTGAAATGTCCATCAACAGCAGAAAAGAGAAGGAAAAGATGTTCTATTCATACAAGGCTGTGAAGTACCACAGGATGCAGAGCTGCCTCTCGGGATAAAGGGGAATGAAAACAGCAAGGTGCAGGACATTTTTCCTCCATGACTCCATTCATAGGAAGTTCAACGACATGCAAAACTAATATATTGTGTAGCAATACACATATATGAGGCAAGCCATAAGGAAAAGGAGGGGGGTTATAGCAGAATATCCAGTCTAGTGGTTATCTTTGAGTGGAAAGGACAGGGGATTGCACCGGAGAGGAAACAGTCTGTACAATCTTAAGCTGTGTGGTGGCGACAGTTCACCATGTGGCTGTTTTTATACCATACACAAATGTTATATTCTTTTGTAACTCTCCAATATTTAACTAAAAAAAATTTAAACCAGAAGATGTCAAATATTCCAATTCTGCATTTAAAGAAAGGTTTCTCTTCTCTACAGATAATTTGGAAATGATATGCAAGTACTTCCTTGCTCATTAGACAGCTAGGTAAGGGGTTTAATGACTTCTCTTCCACCTGACCTCACGTTTCCCCACTGCCGCCTGCCCGCCCACTCTAAAGGTGCTGTCTGAGTCCACAGCACACCCACTGCAGGGATACTCCCACTTGGGAGCACACTTCTGTGTGCCAGCTCTTCAAACCCAAATGACCTCCCCTTCTCTTTCTTAGGATCACTGTTTTACTGAGTATTGTATTATCTTTAGGAAAGTACAGTGCTTATGACATGACACTTCTTAGAAAGACGTGTGAGCTGGGAAGGGTGACGTGAAATCTCAAAATTATCAGAATCAGTCCAAAATAAGCAGAGCTGTGCTTCTAGATAAGGCCGAAAATGACTACTCCATAGGTGTCAAGTCTCCAAATATAATCTACAGCACAAGTAGCCTCAGGGGTATGAAGAATATGTCTATGAACTCATGTCAACCCACTCTCATGTCTGTGTAAAACCTGAAAAACTAAATACATAAACGGAAGGTACTAAAACCTTCATCCCCGGCATCCACTGGCGTGCGATGTCAATGCCTTGTTCTTTATTCACAGCCATTTCAGAAACCTCTGTGTCACTCCCTCCATTTACTTCTAGATTTCTGCTGTTGTGTGGCTCAGTGGATGCCCCTACTTTAGGGAATCCCAGCAGGTGCACACTAGCACGGAAAGCCAAGGTCGCTGTGCCTCTTGTTTACAACAACACAAAAAAGGTCTTAGGCAAGACCCCCCTACCGCCACACATGCTAACAAAAAACCATGAGGAAGGGGGTGGAATTCTCTTTGATAACCCATGCTTTGCAGTCAATTTGAGGTTCAAGTTGGGAGGAGAAGTCGGGGAGCCACCATGGAAGGTCGCATGGAGGGAACCTCACCACTTCCCTCTATAAATGAAGCCCCAACTGTAGTATGCGAATAAAACAATCCGTCAGCTAAGTGCACGTTGTTTTGCGTACGTTAATAGTTTTCAATTTGTGAGGAGAAATCAGAGCAGCAATGACGACCCTGTCTCTTAAACGCATCCACTTCTGCAAACAGTTAATCACCTCCAACCACCAATGGCCAAAGAGTGTCTCCCCTAAGATCCTGTTCAGTCTCTCTGTGGGCCTGTCAAGATACAAAGCCAAACTGGACTGAATTTCTCTGGCAGGAGTGAAAATACATCACGGGTTAAGAACAAGAGCAGTTAGATGGTGAGGATGTTAACATAAGGAGGTGGGCATGTGCAGGAAAAAGGAAAACAAATACCAGACACCTAAAATCCAAGACCTAGAAACAGTCATCCTGTCACCTGAAGCAGAGCCATGTGCCACAACCAACCATGCCACATCTGAACCCAGAGGCATCCTGTGACACATCTGACAAGAACGACGGCATACAGAAGAGCAGAGACCCCACTCCAGACAGCTACACCCATGTACAGAGAGGCCTCTGGCACAACTTCTGGCCAGTCATCACCCCACCCCAGGTAGGGAAACTGCTTATTAGGGGAGTGGACAAAACAAACCTGGCATGCATGGTTCAGCACCCTTGTAGTTTTGGGAACTAGCTGCTCTTTTTGATCCTCTTCTCCAGGGGAGGCTCTTCCCCTGCCCACTAATCTACGTCCCATAGTCCGAACTATATCAATAACTATAGGTAATATTTTGAACCCATCTCTCTTTCTTCAGAACTTGGGGAAGGGAGAAGGGGCAATAATTTATCAGCCTCATTCAGAGATCCAAACAGTAGTGAAGACAGAGCCCCAGAAACCTAAGTCCAAAATTCTCCCAACTAATTCCTTTCTATCTAGTAAATATTTTTAAAACTATTTTTAAAAAATCATATTTATCCAGTTAAACTATGTACATTTTGAATCCATTCTTCCATAAAACAAACATACATCTCAAAACCAGCTATACAAGAGGGAACTCCTGATCTTCACTTCTCCTTCCTCAACTTACCTCCCCATCTTAACAAGCAGCACTTCCCCTACCCAGTGGCTCCTGTGCCAGCTGGGGGTCCTCCCTGACGCTGTCCTCTCTGATTTGCCACTTCTGATTCAACACCAAATCTCACCAATCCTGCCTTCCAAAATATTATCTCAAAAAAACAAAAACAAAAACAAAAACAAAACAAAACAAAACAAAAACCACTTTACTTCTCTCTGCCTCAACTGCCACCACCCTCATCCAATCTCCGGGTCACCTTCCATGATCACACTGACTTCTACCTGGCGCTCAGTTTCCACTCCCCTTGACCTACTACAACCCAAATTCCACACTGTGTCTTAAAAATAACAAAATAAACAGGAAAGCTGATGTTACTTCCCTGTTTGAGATTCCTTATTAACTTGTCACATTCTCAGCACAAAAATCTAGTGAGGCGTTCAGCAGCATGGATTTAAAGCCAGACTGCCTGACAATAAATCCCAGCTATGGTATTTCCAAGTTGTACATACTTGGGTAAGTTACACAGCCTCCTATCTATGCAGTCAATGAACCGATGCACGTAAAGCACTGGGAACAGTGCCTGGCACCTGAGAGGCCCTCAGGACACGCTATTACTGCCATGGAGCATGCAAGGTCCCCATGACCTGACCTCTCCCCATCACTGCCACTTCACCCCTCTCCGTTCTCCTTTTTGCTCCATACACTCCAGCTACACTTACTTTTTCAGCTTCCCCTGAGTTCTAAGCCTATCCTTCTCCAGGGCCTCTATACAGGCTGATCCCTTGGCCTGGTGGGCTCTTCTGATTCTATCCTTCCCTCCTCATCCCTGGGGTCATAACTGAAATGAAATATCTTCAGATATTCCTTTCTTAAGTTAGGTCCCCCTGTTATAATTTCTCATAATACTCAGCAGATTTCCATTATTGCACTTATGAGAATTTGTAATTATGTATCTAATTATTCACCTAATCTGTCTTCTTCATAGAATTAAAATTCTAGAGGCCGGGCGTGGTGGCTCACGCCTGTAATTCCAGCACTTTGGAAGGCTGAGGCGGGTGGATCGCCTGAGGTCAGGAGTTCTAGACCAGCCTGGCCAACCCCGTCTCTACTAAAGAATATAAAAACTGGCCGGGCATGGTAGCGGGCGCCTGTGATCCTAGCTACTCGGGAGGATGAGGCAGGAGAATCGTCTGAACTCGGGAGGCAGAGGCTGCAGTGAGCCAAGATCGCACTATTGCACTCCAGCCTGGACAGCAAAGTGAGACTCTGTCTCAAAAAAAAAAAATAAATAAAATAAAATTCTAGAAACCAGGGAACATGTCTTTTGTTTATTGCTGCATTTCTCACATCTCACACAATGTTCAGCGTTCTACAGATCTTCAGTAAATATCTGTAAGATGAATGCGTATAAAGAAATCTAATAACAACTTGACTTACCTTATAAAGAAATAACCTAAAAAGCCATGTACATGCTCAAGAGATTTCAGGTTAATGACTCATTCTTGAGACCAAAAATCTCACAGAGAGCATTTGTAAGAAATAGAAATAAACAAAATACACAATTGAAAAAATAACAAAAGCTGAATCTAACAAAATCCTTTTTTAAAAAAATCCTTTTATGCTTATATTTTTACCTAACCTGGAAAATGAATATCTCTATCTCTATATCTCTCTGTCTGCCTGTCTGTCTATCTATCTATCTAGATATCTAGACATCTAGGTATCTAGATAAAAACAAGCTTAGCCAAAACTTTTCCCTCTCCCCTGGGTCTCATTCTTCATTCCTAGCTTTCTAAAAATTCAGCAAAGACAAAACATTTGCCCTTCTCTATCAACCATAAACACCTGCTTTGAACACAGCCAGTATCTCCCCCCACCCTTCCACCTAGGAGCTTTAATTATGGCCCCGAAGTATGCATAACTCACACTAGCAGTAGAGTCCATCTACAAGGGACGTGGAGGCCCTCAAGAGCTACGGTCAGCATCTGTTACGCCAGCACACCAGAGCAAACATCTGCTGCGAGGTTGTGCTGAAAACATTTCTATCAAGTGGGCCATCCTGTCTGGAAGATTACGAGCCCTGCAGGGATGTTTGCGAGCAAAGTTTCAGCTCTTCGTGAAGCAGCCCTCTGACCAAAGCAAGAGACACAGAGTGCTGCAGAGAACACGATGTGCATTCTCTGGGGGCATTTTCAAGGGTTTCTATTTCATAGAAAATGAAAGGATTCTAAACCATGTAGAGATGGTGGAAAATATAGTTGGATACTACCCAATGAAGATGTGCACCAAAATACCATGATGAAGTTTATCCTGAAAGTCGGAGAAGGAGAATGTGGTGGGCTTACTCATGAGAAGGAATAGCAAGGTGCTCAGACAGGACTTCTGCAGGGATTCGTCCCCAAGTTCCCAAAGACTCAACCTACCAAGAAGGAGGCTACTTTGCCAGAAACTGTCCTACACGTTATAGTACTTGATCTTACCTTTCCAGATGTTTCTGTGAATTTTTTAGTCTAGTGCACCATCAGTTCACCCACTGCTCTAGGAAGATCCAAATACAATAGTTCTTATTTCCGCCTCCATCAAGGGTAATAAATGCCAAATAAGATGCAGTATCCTATTTGGTGTGGCCTGTGTGACTGGGGGCCCAAAGCCAGGAACCATAGCATCCACATCATCTGGGCTTTTCTGATTGGACCACAGCGTGACAAAGAGCAGTGACTTAGGGGACCCTCCTTTCTCTGGCTGACTCAATCTAAACTGCTCTGGGTGAGCACTCCCCCTTTCCTTGTCCCATTTAATTCTACTCATAAAATGGGGTTGGTTTCCTAACAGCTCAAGGTGTTTTAAGAATAATACACAGTGTTCATAAAGCATACTGGGCATCTCCCAACAAATGGACCCAAGCGCAGGCAAGATCCATTTCTGATTATTTCTGTTATCAATATTATTTGAAAAGCGCAGGTAAGATAAAATAGCAACCCTCAACTCTGATGCATCCAGAACTGGGAAACTACATAATACAGAGACAATTTACATGAATGAAAGTTTAATGGCATCAAATCAACTATGGATTACTAGTATCCAGGTAAAAGTAAAAACTATATAGAGTTGAAAATGTCGCTAAGAAAATATATTAAAATATAAAAATATCTTTTAAAACTTCCTTCATTTTTTGTTTATAATTTGAAGGGCAATTAGAAGCTTCAGATGATAGGAGCTCAAGGCCCATGATTTTGCCATGAAGCCTGGGCACCTCCAGTCTCCACCTGGGGACTTAAAACACTGCAAAATCCTATACAACATAACCCAAGAAAAATCCCTGATTTCTCCACTAAGGGCTCCTGAGACCAGAAAGACAAGATGAAGGATGGTGACCTATACTTTGGGAAAACCAAATTAGCTGCCATTTCTTGACATTATATAATCCCAACTTTCAATTTCTAATGCAGGTGGCTCTAACTGCACAGGTAGGACAGAGCTGAAATCCAATGTAAACAGACACAATTCATCTTGCACACAACACTATACAGAACCTTCCCCATTATTAAGAAGTTTCACCAAAATCTTGATTGGAAGTATGCTAAACATACTGCCCACAATTCCAAATTAAACAATTTTGAGAAATATTTCTTGCTTTTCAGATTCTCAAAATATTTGAAGTTCGACAACTACATACAGGCAAGATCATTCTGAACTTCGACTACTCAATTAATTCTCACTACTGTCCTGGGAAGCAGATAATATTATCCCCATTTTATAGATGAGAAAACTAAAGCACAGAGAGATGAAATAATTTGTCCAAGGACAGCGGGAGTGGAAAAAGAATTCACGCACATTTCCGTTTTCCAGTAATTTAACTCAAGGAAGGAAGGAGCTACTGCAGAGAACAAACTTATCAGTCGTGGAATCCCACATCACTCAGTGCTGGAGAGGGGGAATGAACAACAACAAAGTGACAAATCATAAGGTCTGAGTCCCAACTCTCAGCCAGAGTCACCCAATTGCTTCAGAAGACTGTTACCCAAAGGAAATAAGAAAAAAATACGTTAACTTGCTCTGTAAACCATAAAATCCACTACTAGTATATATATTATATCTCCATGAAGCACTTACCACAGTTACACTTGGTTTTTGTTTGCGTTTCTTAGCAGGTGATTAATATTTTAAGGGTAGAGAAACTGTATTACTCATTTTTGTATCTTCAGCATCTATCTAAAATGTCTTTCCCATAGAAACTCAAATGTCTGTTGAGTGACTGGTTGAGTGAGTAAATAAATGTAAATAAAATAAAAAAGAAAACATATTTTAAGGGCCAAATAGCCCAAAGGCATTCAGTGAGGGAAGTTTGTTACTAAACTTTCAGATAAGGTGTCTAGTATTTCCTGTAATAAGATATTGTATATTCCCCTTTTCCTCCCCACAGAATAAATCAAGTACAAAGAAACTAAAAATAATAATACCAAAGAATGAGCAATTTCCAGGTCGGGCGCAGTGGCTCATGCTTGTAATCCGAGCACTTTGGGAGGCCGAGGCAGGTGGATCACAAGGTCAGGAGTTCAAGACCGGCCTCGCCAATACGGTGAAACCCCATCTCTACTAAAAATATAAAAAATTAGCTGGGCGTGATGGCACACGCCTGTAGTCCCAGCTACTCGGGAGGCTGAGGCAGGAGAATCGCCTGAACCTGGGAAGCAGAGGTTGCAGTGAGCTGAGATCACGCCACTGCACTCCAGCCTGAGCAAGAGTGAGACTGTCTCCAAAAAAAAAAAAAGAACAATTTCCTCTTTGGTCTTGTCTGCATAAAAAAGGAACCTCTCTGCTCAGCTGTGCAGGCACCTGGAGACATTTGAAGCTGGAGGTAGGAAAAAAAAAAAGGTGAAGGTGAGCTTGACCTAGAAGGGCAACTGTGAACAAGGTGCTTTGAGGAAGCAATGTCAAACCTGTGTGGATCTTTTTGTAAACAGGTTAATTACCTAAATTCTTTTGTGGGAAGGTAAGACATCTGTGTTTCTAAAAGGGGAGAGGAGAGGAAACAAAAACAAAAACCAAAACCACCACCATGCACTGAAGGCCTGCAGTGGGGGCACAGGAGGAAGTATGAGAGGCTCCATGCCTGAGTTGTGATGTTTGCAGAGAATTAGCCAGTGAGAGTGCCCAAGGAACATGGGAGCACAAATCCGAGAAGGAACACTCGAACAAGGACCAATTCTATTATTATTATTCTGCTCTGTAAGGCATAGGGGACACCACCCCTCTCTCTGTGCTTAAACGACAGCCATTCCATTAACTACCCACCTTGAATGGATTCCAGAGAAAGACCTTGTTCCCCAAGGAATATTAGCAAAAGCCTTCAAGCCAGGGCTAAGAGCCTTAGTGACAAATGAGAAGGCACAGACGAACTGAGCAGAGATCATCTCTTGAAAACCTATGCTAATTATCCTGTTCCTACCATCAGGAAAGTGAGAGGGGGGAGGGGCTGCTGTGCTATCACTTGGGGTCCATTCTGGGGTCAAATCTGAATCCCAG
The DNA here is from genome assembly GCF_006542625.1 of Nomascus leucogenys. Classification (NCBI taxonomy): domain Eukaryota; kingdom Metazoa; phylum Chordata; class Mammalia; order Primates; family Hylobatidae; genus Nomascus; species Nomascus leucogenys. The sequence continues at coordinate 9,239,222 of NC_044404.1, forward strand.
CTTCTAGAGCTGAATTCAGTGTGGAGTTTGTTGTCCATGCCAAAATTCAAAGGCTGATCAAGTTGAAGAATGTGACATGGACATAATGTGAAGTACATGAAAACTCACACACAAAGTACCTGCCCTCCTGGAACCAGTCCCCAGTTATCACAGAGCCGAGAGGAAACCAGTCCCCTATTATCAAATCCTCTTACTCTTGACTAGAGTGATGGAATTTGGGAGGAACGCAGACTTCTAAAGACTGCTCAGCTACAAGCAGGATTTTCATCTCCTTTTCAGCTGTGGATAACAACGAAAGCAGTCAGCTGTCTAATAAATCAAGTTTAATTTTAACAGCATAAAGTATTGCCCGCTACTCCTCTTTGTAATTATACTTCCAAAGGTAAAACCCAACACGAATTAACTTAAAAAAATTGTTATTGAGGTAAAATTCACACAACATAAAATTAATCATTTTAAAGTTTACAATTCAGAGGCAGTTAATACATCTACAATGTGTACAGCCCTCACATCTAATTCCCAAACACTTTCATCATCCCCCAAAGGAGCCCCCTGCCCCTCATTAAGCAGTCAAAATGAACTTTTTCCACAATGGCATTCTTTGTGATATATCGTGCTTTCTCCACAGTGTCAGTTTATTCACTTTCAACAGCATCTTTGCATTTTAAAGGTAAGGGAAAACCCAAAGGACCATGAGAACTAACACTCACAAATGTGCTTTGCAGTCTACCACGTGACTGGATACACACCTGGTGAGACAGTTATCTCAGGCAAAATGCACTGTGTGTCTTCCCTGGGAGGAGAAACAGGAGCTGATTCTAATGGAATGTTTACTATGTGACAGATACTGAGTCAGAAACAGCACAGCAGCTAAGACTGGGTGCTCTGCAGCCACACTGCCCAAGTTCCAGTTCCAATTCAGTGTGAACTCTGTGTTCTTTGGGCAAGTCATCATCATCTGTCTGCCTCCTTTCTCTTCACAGGTATTGTGATGGCAACACCACCACTTGCCTCATGGAGATGCTATGAAGGTTAAGTAAGTTCAAGTGCTTAGAACAGTGTCTAGTGAATAATAAGAGCTCAATCACTGCTGCTTATTTGATGTTCACTACAACTCTGAGGGAGGTTCTATTTGTGCCCCCATTTCATTACTGAGGAACCTAAATTTTACAGCATCTAAGAGACTTACCCCAAACCCCCAGCAAATAAGTGGGATACCTGGGATTTGAACTCAATTCTGAGTTCTGCTGGCTTAGCAACCATTCTGTAAAATGTACCAGGGAACAAAACCTTTCTGATCACATTTACCAAACTCATGTTGAGCAAAATCACACTCACACAGGAAAAAAAAACACATGTAACTGTCACCAAAATGGCACTAACTCAACTGTGCTACAGTTTTATTTCCTGCTGGCTTCTCAGTTCTCTAAGCCTTGAGGATCCATGCACCTTAGACCATTATTACCTCTGCCCCATATGCAGTAAGTTCCTGACTCTTCTGATCTTTCCTGTTCTTACTGGGCACCATCCCCCAAGACCTTCTGCTATTTGTACGTTCTGATTTCAGGCTCTTTATTCTCTGATACACACTGCTGCCTGAATAATCTTCAAAAAGATTGACTGCCACTTTCAACTTTAATTCAATAATACAAATATTTCTTGAGCATCTAGGTGCAAGGCACCATGATGGAGATAATATGAGTAAGACAGTCCTTGCCTTCAGGAGCTCAATCCAAAAAGGGAGGGGTAAGATATAATTTCATAAGACAATGCAGAGCCAGAGAAAGGCCCTAAGAAAGGCATGATGTTCTACAGGGGTATTCAAAGGAGAGAGTTATATCCTCCTCAGATTAGAGAAAGATTAATGAAGAAAATTAAGTTTAAAAATGTAGAGCATTTCCACATGGAGTAACAGAAGGGCAGGCATTCTGGGCAGAACACTGCAGGAAGAAACGGCAGACAGGAAGCCTGAGTGTTTGGCAAGGGCCAGAGGTGCAGAAAGAAAAGCAGCAGGGAAGTGGCTTGGAGAAGCTGATTTGGACCACAGTATAAAAGGTCTTGACTCTCAGGCAAGGGGGTTAGTACTGAGTGTGGCTGATGAATCTCCATAGCTTTGCTCTCCTGTGTGCTTTGCTGAGGGTTGGTTCTCACCGTCTCCCCATCACTCAAGACCTAGTTCAAGTCTCAGCTTCTTCCTGAAGTGTGTCTTGACTGCCCCAGTGTAAAATAAGATCCTCTTCTATTAACAACGACCATCTCTACGATTTATTTGGCAATTAATCACGTAGTGCTTCTAACATCTGTTATCAGTCTTAAATGATTTTTCCTTTTTCTTATTATTTATGATGCGTATTTATGTTTTGACTCCCCAGTGAAGTATTCACTGAACTCTAGTGTGGGGGAGGAGTCTTCCCCAAATCTGGAAGATCACCAGAAAATACCCAGCCTAAAAACAGATTTTGTCAGGCGACTCTGATGACCAGTTGGGTATGTGATCCACTACACCCATGGAATCAGGCACAGGCAGGGCCTTGCTATGCAACGAAAAATTTGCTATTTTTACAGATATCTGTGATTTTTACTTCATATCTCAACAAGAAACAGAGGCATCAATGTGCAAGGCCACTAGGAGTACATGAAAGTACCTGCTTTTCAACAACCTCACTTCTACTTAGAACTGATAAACTTTTTTGTAAATATAATGGGTGTGAAGTAATATGTGCATTTTAATTTGCATTTCCCTGTTAGTGAGGCTGCAAAACTTTGCAGACTTTTCAGATTTTCTCGGCTGAAACTACCTGTTCTCATCTTTCACCCAACTTTCTATTGAACTAGTTGTGTCTATTATAGATTTATACAAGTTCTTCATGCATTCTAGATACTAATCCAGTTATGTTATAAATACCTTCTCTCAGTCTGTCACTTTTTTCTCACTTTATGGTTTCCTATAAAACACAGACTTTTTAAGTCTTAATATAGATAAATATCATTTACTTTTTGAGTTGTACTTTTTGTACTACTTCTTATAAACCCTTCCCTACTCAGGGAACATTAAAATGTTCTATTTTCTTACAGTTTTAAAATCTTGTTTTTCCTGGCTTTAGCTTATCTGAAAGTTATAATCTTATTTTATTTTGTTCCCAATGGGCCAGCTAAGCCCATTGGTCTCAAACCATTTACTGAATAATTGGTTAGTTCCCCACGGATATCACATAGTTCTGCCTCCATTACACTGACATCTCTATTTTGCATCAATACCACCAGGTCTTAATTACTCTAACTTTACAAGCCTTATCTCATTTGTATAAAGCCTATCTTCCTTGTTTCTTACTCAATTTTCTTGCTATTCTTGGACCTTTATTCTACCACACAAATCAGTCTGCTGGTTCCACAAAAAACCCTGTTAAAATTTTGATTGAAATGATATACCAACGAGAGAGTAAGGGTATCTTTATAATGTAGAGTACTTTTCCCATTAACATGGGCACATCATCTCTCCATTTATCTATGTCTTTTTTTTAGGTCTTTTAATATTTTGTTTTTTTTAAAAAATAAGGAATTTGGATATCATTTGTTGTACTTATTGCTAGGAATCTTATAGTTTCTGTAGCCACTGTGAACGGCATTATTTTTTTTTTTTTTTAAGAGACAAGAGTCTCACTATGTCATTCAGGCGGGACTCCAACTCCTGGGCCTAAGTGATCTTCCTGCCTCAGTCTCCTGAGTAGCTGCAACTACAAGGTCATCCCACTGCATCTGGCTCAGTATTTTTAATATATTGCATTTTCTACTTTGTTGGTGGTGGTCCATAGGAATACTACCGATTTTTAAAAAATCTTTAAACTGTAAAATTTTTCTATATTTTCATTTGTTCCACTAATTAAGTCTCCACATTTTGAATGTAGTTAAACGTATTACCTACAAATCAGTTTTGTCTCTTCCTTTCCATTCCTGTGTCATATATATATTTGTGTGTGTGTGTATATACATATATATTATAGTTTGACAAGGTCATGCTCTGTTACCCAGACTGGAGTGCGGAGGTATGATCATAGCTCACTATAACTTGAACCCCTGGGCTCAAGCAATCCTCCCACCTCAGCCTCCCAAGTAGTGGGACTACAGGTGCACGACACCATGGCCGGCTAATATTTTTTGTAGAAATGAGGTCTTTCTATGTTACCCAGGTTGGTCTTGAAATTTTGGCCTCAAATGATCCTCCCTCTTTGGTCTCCCAAAGCACTGAGATTATAGGAGTGAGTCACCTCACCTGGCCATATATTTATATACTTTTATATAAACACACATATATAGGGCCTTTATCCAATTGTGTCATACAGAAATCTGAGTAAAGAGTCTAATAATATTAGTGATGACAGTAGGCAACCTTATTTTGCTCTTTATTTTCAGTGAAGGACTGACAGTTTCACCACTAAATATGATGCATAGGGGCTACATGAGTAGCTCACACCTAAAGTCCCAGAACTTTGGGAGGCTGAGGCAAGAGGATCACTTGAGTCCAGGAGTTAGAGACCACCCTGGGTAACATGGTGAAACACCATCTCAAAAAAAAAAACAAAAAACAAAAACCAAAAAAAAAACCCAAAAATTATCCAGGCGTGATGGTGTGCACCTGTAGTCCCAACTACTCAGGAGACTGAAGCGGGAGCATCACTGGAGCCCAGGAGGTCAAGGCTGCAGTGAGCCATGATTGCACCGCTGCACTCCAGCCTGGGTGACACAGTGAGACTCTGCCTCAAAAAAAAAAAAAAAGGGGTCAGGCACGGTGGCTCACGCTTGTAATCCCAGCACTTTGGGAGGCCGAGGCAGGCGGATCATGAGGTCAGGAGATCGAGACCATGGTGAAACCCTGTCTCTACTAAAAATACAAAAAATTAGCCGGGTGTGGTGGCGGGCGCCTGTAGTCCCAGCTACTCGGAGAGGCTGAGGCAGGAGAATGGCGTGAACCCGGGAGGCGGAGCTTGCAGTGAGCCGAGATCGCGCCACTGCACTCCAGCCTGGGTGACAGAGCAAGACTCCGTCTCAAAAAAAAAAAAATACATATATACACACACACACACACACACATATAAATATATATGACACTTAATAGTTTTTGGAAGTTACTCTTTGTCACATTAAGCACATGTCCTGTAATTCCTAGTCTTCTATAAGTCATCGTTACAAAGAACACTGCATTTCGCCCACTGAATTTTATGCAACTATGGAAACAAATGCACTTGTTTCTCAGTGAATTATATTACATGGCAAACTGCATTTCCAAAGACGGCCAAGACAGTATCTCCCACCTCACATAATCTTTAATGTGACCTTGTAACTCGCCATCAAAAGATGGGGTCTTCCAGAGCGCAAGGTGGGAGAATCGCTTGAACCTGGGAGGTGGAGTTTGCAGTGAGCTGAGATCCTGCCACTGCATGCCAGCCTGGGCGACAGAGTGAGACCTTGTTTCTAAATAAATAAATAAATAAATAAATAAATAAATATCGGGTCTATAACTGGGTGCAGTGGCTCATGCCTATAATCCCAGAGCTTTGGGAGGTTGACACAAGAGGATCACTTGAACCCAGAAATTCGAGGCCAGCCTGGGCAACAGAGAGGGCCCTCATTTCTACAAAAAATAAAAATATTAGCCAGGCATGGCATCACACACCTGTAATCCCAGCTACTCGGGAGGCTGAGGTGGGGAGGACTGCTTGAGCCTGGGAGGTCGAGGCTGCAGTGAGCCGTGATATACCACTGCACTCCAGCCTAAATGACATCAAAACCCTATCCACCCCCCAAACCCCCCCCCAAAAAAAGCCTACTTTCCCTTCCCTTGAATGTGAATTGGACTTAGTGACTGCTTTGTAAACAATACAACACAGTAGAAGTGATGCTGTGTGAATTTTTTATTTATTTATTTATTTATTTATTTATTTATTTATTTATTTTTTGAGACAGAGTCTTGCCCTGTCACCAGGCTGGAGTGCAGTGGTGTGATCTCGGCTCACTGCAACCTCCACCTCAACCTCCAGGTTCAAGTGATTCTTCTGCCTCAGCCTCCCGAGTAGCTGGGGCTACAGGCGTGCACCACCACACAGCAAATTTTTGTACTTTTAGTACAGATGAGGTTTCACCATGTGGCCAGGAGGGTCTCAATCTCTTGACCTCGTGATCCACCTGCCTCGACCTCCCAAAGTGCTGGGATTACAGGAGTGAGCCGCTGCGCCCGGCCAACGCTGTGTAACTTCTAAGGCTAGGTCAGAAATGGCCACAGAATGCAGCCAACCATCATGCTGTGGGAAGCCCAAACCAAATGCAGTGGCCAAGTATAGGTATGCCAGGTTTCCATCCCAGTTGAGCCCAGCCTCAGAGTCACCATCACAGCCAGGTGGCAGAAATGTGAGTAAAGAAGATCACAGCTGTTTATGTCACACACAGCCACTTATGTCTTCCCAGCTGAGGCCCCAGAAATCATGGCACAAAGATAAGACACCCTTACTGCCCTACTGCCCCATTCAAAATTCCTGATCCATGGAATCCATAAACAGAACAAAAAGGTTGGATGGGTTTGAGATGGTATGTCATGCAAAGGTAGACAGCTGGAACACAAGACTAGAGTCTCTCACGGTAACTATCTTTGCATTTCTGGGATAAATCCTACTTAGTCACCATGTAGTACTTTTTATACACTGCTAGGTTCATTTTGGTAATATTCCACTTAAGACATTTATGTTTCATTTGGTGAAGGGAGAGACTGGTCTACAAAAAATGTTTCCTTCTTAGATCGTATTTATATGGTTTTGAGATCAAGGTTAAACTTAGCCTTTTAAAAAAAGTTGTGAAGCTTGCCTTCTTTTCCTAGTCTCTGAGAAATAAAGATTTGTTAATTAAATATCAGGTATATTCACCTGTAAAACTGCCTGGGGGGGTGGGGGGCTGGTGCTTGGAAAGGGGTAATTAAACCAATGATCCAGTTTCTTTTTTTTTTTTTTTTTGAGACGAAGTCTCGCTCTGTTGCCCAGGCTGGGGTACAGTGGTGCAATCTCAGCTCACTGCAACCTCTGCCTCCTGGGTTCAAGTGATTCTTCTGCCTCAGCCTCCCTAATAGCTGCGACTACAGGCGTGCGCCACCACACCCAGCTAATTTTTGTATTTTTAGTAGAGATGCAGGCCGGGCGCGGTGGCTCATGCCTGTAATCCCAGCATTTTGGGAGGCCGAGGCAGGTGGATCACCTGAGGTCAGGAGTTCGAGACCGGCCTGGCTAACATGGTGAAACCCCGTCTCTACTAAAAATACGAAATTAGCTGGGCATGGTGGCGCACGCCTGTAATCCCGGCTACTCGGGAGGCTGAGGCAGGAGAATCACTTGAACCCAGGAGGCGGAGGTTGCAGTGAGCTGAGATCGTGCCACTGCACTCCAGCCTGGGGGACAGAGTGAGACTCTGTCTCCAAAAAAAAAAAAAAAAGTAGAGACAGGGTTTCACCATGTTGGCCTGGCTGGTCTCAAATTCCTGATCCCGTGATCTGCCCTCCTCAGCCTCCCAAAGTGCTGGGATTACAGGTGTGAGCCACCGCGCCCAGCCAATGATCCAGTTTCTTTAATAATTATTAGCATATTTGGAATCTCTATTCTTGAGTCAATTTTGAGAATTTCGTTGTCTCTTTTGAAATTTCCTATCATAAAACTTTTCACAGTAGCCCTTATATAAGTGATTCTCCTGCCTCAGCCTCCTGAATAGCTGGGATTTTAGGTGCCCAACATCACGCCCAGCTAATTTTTGTATTTTTAGTAGAGACAGGGTTTCACCATGTTGGCCAGGCTAGTCTCGAACTCTTGACCTCAAGTGATCCTCCCACCTTGGCCTCCCAAAGTGCTGGGATTACAAGTGTGAGCCACAGCGCCCAGCCTATATTGGTATTTTCATATAATCAGCTTTTGATTTAATGTGGATCATCTCATTTTTTCCTATTTCATTAATATCTCCTATTACCTTTATTGTTTCCTTGTTAAAAATTGCTTTCTTTTGTGGTTATTCTTTTTCTATTTTTCTTAATAAAAATCTTAGCTTTCTTTTCTTTTTTTTTTTTTGAGACGGAGTCTCGCTCTGTTACCAGGCTGGAGTGCAGTGGTGCACTCCACCCCTTCCCTTTCCCCCTAACAACTACAAAGCCAAACTTAAATGTACTATGATTTTTAACTGCAGCAGTAGGATTCTAAGTGAGTCAATCCACCAGATTAGTAATTGTTTAAACTGAGACAGGGTCTCACTCTGTTTCCCAGGCTGGAGTGCAGTGGTGTGATCCCGGATCACTATGGCCTCGACCTCCTGGGTTCAAATGACTACAGGTGTGTGGCACTACACCTGGCTAATTTTCTTATTTTTATTTTTTTGTAGCGACACGGTCTCACAATGTTGCCCAGACTGCTCTCGAACTCCTGGGCTCAAGCGATCCTTCCTCCTTGGCCTCCAGAAGTGCTAAGATTATAGGCGTGATGCTGTCCCCAGTCAGATTAATATTTTAAAGAGAAGAAAGCAGTAATGCAACTTTTTTACTTTTTAAGGTGCATTTTTCGGAATAAAGGGGCAACAGGTCTGCAACTTACTCTCAAATGGTTCATGTGGGGGAAAAACCACACACACACACAAAAGGAGAGTTAAATAATGTGGTAAGATGTTAATATTTGGAGAACCTGGGTAAAGAATATATGGGAATGCTTTATACTCTTCTTGCAAATTCTTTGTTTGAAATTATTTTAAACCAAATGGTTTTTAAAAAAATTATGCATAGAATAACCCAAATTTTTTGAAAGTCAAGTGTTACACACAAAATAAATTTGTGTGTATCTGTATGTTTTTGTGAGAGGGAGAATAGTTCAGAATAATTAGAACAGGTTGAGAATTGAGAATTCTATTCCATTTAGTCCAGTGAGAATCTTTAAAAAACCTAAGAAGTACTACGTACATATATAATTTTAGACCACATTTTCAGCCCAGGCAAGAATCAGAGTTCATACAACTTTGTGGAGGAGTGAAAAGAACCCTGCCACAAATGTGCTACAGAGCCCTGCATCATCTCCACAACAAAACACCCAACACCCGAGGTTCAAAAATCTACTCTATCAAAGATCAAGAATAACTCTGGTTAGAACTGTTAAATCAGTGGAAAGTTAATGAACACGGAGGATGAAGTCCAGAAAGTGCTGTCTGCAGTGTTTGGGGCAGGCATTCGCATTAGGAAACCCTCTGTGGTACAGGCTCTCTCAGTGGCCAACTGTTTGGTGAGCTGCACATTTTTAGCAAAGAACCTTGAAATGATACAGCTGTGCTGGTCATTACAGAATTCTCTTTTTGTGTGACAGAATTGTGACAGGCTCCCAGGACCTAAACCCAGAAGGAAGCAGGATCATATTGCTGCCTAGAGAAGGGGATGGAGCAGATTCCAGGACACCGATCAAACAGAAGCTTCCATCACAGTGCTTTTTGCTACCTTATGAGACAGTTCGCATCTCAACAGCTCTAGGATACAAAGGAAGCACGTATATTTATACTTTATAAGTTGGCCAAGGAATCCTAGTGTGAATAAAGAATTTCTATGATAATAAAATCCCACTTTATTTTTTTCTATAAAAAGCAAACCTTGTCCCAAATGCAAGCACTTACCACAGAGGTTCTGTGGGGGAAGCCTACCTCTCAAGGCCCTAGTTCTTGGCTCATCCTCACCCCATGACCTGCACAAGACCTGTGAGGGTGCCATTTTTAGTATCACCGTGCCTTAGTTTCTCCACCTGTGCATGTGGAATGATACTGGCAGCCCTCATAGACTTATGGGGATGACTGCTGAGCTGATGTCTATAAAATGTTCTTAATTGCAAAGGCGAAAGAGCTATAAATACAAGGTCAAAGCAGCATTGAACAACCTTTTTAAAGCTGCAACCAATTCTTTCTTTTGAAACAGAGAACCACAGGGAGGATCAAAGGCATGTTGCTGTTAACTGTGGCTCTCAAGGCCTCGCCCTCCACCTGGCAGAAACCCTAAAGAGAGGTCTACCATGATTTTCACCTTGACTAACAAAATCTCAAGACAAGTTGTACAATGGTTTCCTGGAACATTCTGAGTAAAGAAACGGGAAACCAACACAGCTTACCTAGCTTGTTACCTCCTATGAACGCTGGCATTAAAAGTAAAAGACAGTCTTGGGAGGAAGAAATGCAAACATGGAGGGAAAACATAGCTTCCCCTTGTCTCTCTCTGCCACAAAAGCCTGGCCAAAGTGACTCTACTAGGTTGAAGCAGCCTGCATAATAAAACGCTTAACCTTGGCTAAGTTAACCTCCTCGGCCATTAAAAAAAAGGGGGGTTGGGGGAGGCCTAGCAAAATCAAGCTTACGGGAAATAAACCTAATCAAAGCCGAGTAGTAACAAAGGGCACCAGAAACATTTCTACTGTATCACATCCCACAGGCTGGCCAAGAGCCCGGAATTTTCATTACAACTTTCAAAGAGAGCAAGAGGAGGAGGAAAAAAGATTTCACAAAAGCATTATCAAGGCCCCAACCCAGGATGCCCTGCTGTACAACCAAAATTTGTAAGAGGTCAGCCTTTCAGGGAGTCAAAAACCCAGCATGTGGAAACTGGCAGGCCTTTTATATAGTGGGAGGGGTTCTTAAAACGACTACTGTTTCGCACTGAAGTCTCTGAGCTTCACAGATCATTAAAGGTTTCTGAACCACAGAGAAAGGAGGGCAGAGTTAAGGAAATAAATCAAAAGTTCCTCTGGGACGCAGAAATGCCTACTTGGAACAGGCTTTCAGCACGAATATCCTCCACATTAAACAACAGGGAGGACTTTTCAAAATAAAAGCAGAAAAGAGATTCATTTTGTTATAAGCAATGCACTTTTTCCTTTTGGTGTAAAGGTTATGTGTGCTATAAAAAATGACTCCTGCCGTGAGTGCTGCGGGGAGGCGGAGGCTGGGCCTGGGGCAGGGGGTGGTGGTGGTCAAAGAAAACAAGTAGAAGCGAATACAACGCCTGAGAATGCTGTGTTTGGGGGTCCCCCAAACAAGTCTAAATGTCCTGCAATGATTTAGGGGTAGGATGTGAGGTAGGAGAATGGTATCAGAAAGGAATTTCTTCTACATTTATTCCTTGCCATCCTTGCCCAAGAACTGAAATCATTTCCCCACAGCCAGAAAGAACTGTCTTCTTTGTGTGTGTTGCACACACACAGTTGCAGATCTGGGGAAAAGAGACTGTGCCATTTTGAAGGCAGAGCCTCACACTTCTTAAGGAAATATCAGTTGTCTCAAAACCAGCAGAGAGAGTACAGCGTTTGAGAAGAGGAATGGCCAACCGGATTCCTGAGGATTCATGTTTAGCCCCGACAATCGTTGTAAAGCTGAGCTATCTACCATACCTTCTGCCCTTGCTCTCCTGTTACCCAGCAATAGTAAACAGAATGAAAAGCTATACTACCTACTCAGATGGAATTAGCTTGTTCTAACAACCGCATGAGGCAGCAGAGAGAAAAGGATAACTGTCCACACTTCTGTGGGGATACAGTTCCTGTGAGCAGCACTGTTTTGGGGAGAGGAAGAGAAGCAGGGGGGAAAGCTCAATGAAAAGCAGAAAGTCCAATTTGGACTGACAGCAAATACCAAAGCAATGATTTTACCTTAAAATCTAGGGCTCCTAGGCCAGTCTGTGAACAGCCCATTTCCAGAATTTTTGTTTATTTATGAGGGAGCAAAAGGAAGAACTCTGTCATTCGAGCTTTTCTTTCTTCAACAGCTGATTTGAAACAAAAGCAGCACACTCATGACGGCATATGTCTGCTAAATGGTTGCTATCTTAATCTTTAGCCACAGTTTATCAAAACATGTAGGAATGGGTTGAGAAATTAACTGGTGCTAAGATGATCAGCATGGACAAGTTCCTGGGGAGGGCCTGGGGACATGATCAAAGCTAATGGTCCCTCTCCCAGGAGCAAAGAGCCTACTATTTCATGCATGATGATGCTGTGCTTTGGCACTGGAAATCTTTGCTCAGGTCCATTCTAAGTGTCGAAATGGTGTAATTAATGGTGCCTGGGTATGCACTATTCAATCAGGCAATTTTTTTTTTTAACTAAATCTGAATATTAATGCTTTCTCATTGTGGGAAATGAGAGCTGGGATAAAGACATGCTCAACTCAACAGAACAAACACAACCTATATGTGACTTTATGTTAGTCTAGGAACTGTGCGCTGATGCACACCCAGGAGGCACTGAAGTTAACACACATGCATGCATACCTGCCTGCCTGCTGGGTGAAGGAGGGCTGGACAGGGGAGGGGGGCCGCCCTGGCTGGGGAACACCGCTGGGGCCATTGTTGCCACTTTCTCCTCTTTGTAGACATCAAGTTTTACAAAGGGTCGAATGATAAAGGTCCACAAGACCTCACCCAGAATGGCTGTTGCAGGAAGCAGAGGCTTGAGCAGCCTGTAGCCAGAAGCCCAGGCAGGCGGTGTGCCAACTACACAGGCCCATATGAAGATGTTATGGCAATAATTCTCTAAGTCTCCAAGGGACGAGATCAGAACAATGTATGGAAGGTGAAGTGATGCAGATTTCAGCATAATAAAAGGAAGGCGGCCCGAAAAATGGAACTGTTCAAAACCACAATGGCTTCATTTAATGGGTTCAATGTCCCCACTCTGCAGGAATGCTGTAGAAGATTCAGGTAGTGAGAAATACCTCAACAGACAAGAAAGCTACTTCAGGAACTTCCTTCGGCAAGGCCTTTCAAACAAGTTTTAACATTGAAAACATCCATCCTTCAAAGAGCTTGAAGCCTCAAGTGTAAATCTTCCAGGATGCACAAGACTTCCCAAGCCTTCATCCTCCCATTCCTACTTAATATCCACACGACATTGTTCGGCACTTGGTTTCCCTCCAACATGCACTGTGGTAGCCAGTCAGACATCCCCAGGGAGCACAACTGCAGCTCACTATTTTTCTCCCCATGCTCAATAAGCTCAGTAAGTGCTTGATGATTGACTAGCATTAGGAATAAACTAGGAGCATTTTACATTTACACCATCTAGTTAAACATCCCAAATAACAGATTTCCAGAAAAATGTTGCAACACATGTAAGTATTTATAGACATGCCCGGTAAGGTATGTAGCATTTGGAGAAATAGTAACTAGAACAGAGTACTGTACAAAAGAAAATAGTACACTTTTGTATGAGTCTAAGATATACTGGACAAATGGGTATTCCTATTCGTAAACATGGACATCTTAATAAAAATACAAAATTACTACATAAAGAAGCATTACATCCTTCAACTCATCTGGTGGCCATAAAATGCACAGAGGCACATAGACTTTTCTCCTGAGTCACCTGATAGATTTATATGATCAAAAGAAACAAGGGCTTCAAGTCTTCTTTTTTTTTTTTTTAAGAGATGGGGTCTTGCTAGCTTGCCCGGGTTGGACTCAAGATATTCTCCTGCCTCAGCCTCCCAGGTAGTTGGGACTATAGCAGGAGCATCTACCCTGCCCTGCTAGAACTTCAAGTTTTGATGGGCAAATTCACCCCAGAGGACAGAACAAATGCCAGTATTCTGGTTAATAGCCCCAGATAAGCCAGCATCCCACCCATCCCCAGTAAGGTGGCAGACACACAAGGGAAGCCATCTTGGACCTTCCAGGTCAACCCATCTACCAGGTGATACTACAGAGTGGGCTTTGGACACACGACATGGAAACAAATGGCCAGCTGAGTCCCACCTAAATTCCTGATCTACAAAATTATTAAAACTATAATATTTACAGTTTTAAGCCAGTAAATTAAATATACTAAAAGGTTTTGGCTTTTAGAAATTTATTTAAAAGTTTTAGGGTTTTTCTTTTTAGCCTCACATTATCCAAAACGTGTAGTTTGCCCCCAGTTCACCGGCTCTGTGCTTTACTTTGCGAAACTAGCCATGTATACAGATTCATCGGGCCTATTTCCTTTAGAACTTAATTATTCTTCCCATTGTTCCACAAATTACAGATTCTCTCCAAATGAAAACACTTCCCTCAACAACTTAAGGCCACAAACCTCTGACCTAATTCAATGTGTCTCATTAGCACATTTCCAAAACAGAGCACTTGTGGGAAGAAGAACCAAGTTCTGATCTTAGAAGCCCTGTAACTAAGTCAATAATCACTATGTCGCAAAGGTGGTGGATAGATGCTGCTCCAGCCCCGAAAATAATCAAACACGCAAAAGTTACTATTAATATTTCTTGCCAAACAACAATCACAAAAATCCAACTCCTGCACATGAGAACAAAGCGACAATGGCAGCAGCTGCAAATACATAAGCGAAGCATCACTGAAGAAAGTCTCCAGCTTAATATTGCTCCCAACACCCTCAGTGGTGGTTCACTCGTACAGCAAAGACACGGGATAAAAAATTCCACAGACTGTTTTCAAGATAATAAAATGGCATATGATGATGACTCACTAACAGACTAAAAGGAAAAAATATCCGTCAACAGTCATAGGAAGCTTACAAAGCTGCAGAGATCTGGCACCACTAAAACTCCTCCACCTCCCCTGGCTCTCACCTCCAGTACACACATGTATGTGGGACATACAAAGTGTGTGTGTTCATGTGCACACCCTTTAGGGATTAATTTGAAGCCAAGTTGCAATTGGCTAATGGCTTACTCTACTGCTTAAGACAGTATTTTATTCTTGACTGGCTCAATAAACCTGCTGAGAAAAATAAACAATGGATTTCAATCTTATAAATAATCTAGAACACAGAACCGCTGTGCAAACAGGAGAGTTGATTTACTGCGCATGATAAACAGAACAGGAAGGACCAGTGTGGCACAGTGAACCCCAAGTCCTAGTCCCATTGTCCTGGGACAGTAGAGTTCACAGGGGTTTTCTGTCTATTACACAAAGTCTAAGGCCTGGGATATCCAGGTTTCAAACTGGTCTTAAAAAGAGCATTTCAAAGCGTATCAGGTGGAGAAGCTTTGGCGGTGCCAGATCTCTGAAGCTTTGTAAGCTTCCTATGACTGTTGATGGATTTTTTTTCCTTTGGTCTGTTATATTCTGCTCATACTGAAGAGCAAAAGATGAGGAAAATGTTCCTTTAAAAATAATGAAGAGTTTTCACGTCTTAGGACCATTAATTATCTACCCATGGTTACAATGTATTTCTAACCCATTATTTATACATGTGTGAACACACACACATATTTCATTTTAAGCAAATAATAAGTAAGGCCTGTTACAGGACTCTAAGGGTGCCATAAAGAGGTATTAAAATGAGGTCCCTGCCCAGAAGGCTTTATATTCTATATAAATACATAAATGCATTCATGCACACATGTATACAGAATAAAAACGCATGGAAAAGAGGAATCAGAGTCAAGTCCAAGACTAAAATAAAATAAATTTTAATTTTGTTTTTTGTTGTTGTTTTTGAGACAGAGTCTCACTCTGTTGCCCAGGCTGGAGCATAGCAGCGTGATCTTGGCTCACTGCAGCCTCGAACTCCCGGGCTCAAGTGATCCTCTCACCTCAGCCTCCCAAGTAGCTGTAACTACAGGTGCGCGTCACCATACCCAGCTAATTTTTTGCATTTTTTGTAGAGATGGGGTTTCACCATGTTGCCTAGGCTAGACTTGAACTCCTGGGCTCAAGTGATCCTCCCATCTCAACCTCCCAAAGTGCTGGGATTACAGACATGAGCCACTGTACCTGGCCAATCTTAATTTTAAGAGGGTAGAACAAAACCCAACTCTGCTGAGATGAAATGGGCCCTTTGTGTAACAGTAACCAGCCTGAGGAGGGGCAGAGGCAGCCCCAGCAAGACCGTTAGAAATGAGGGAACTTTAGCAGGGCACCGTGGCTCACGCCTGTGATCCCAGCACTTTGGGAGGCCAAGGTGGGTGGATCACCTGAGGTCGGGAGTTCGAGACCAGCCTGGCCAACACAGTGAAACCTCATCTCTACTAAAAATACAAAATTAGCCAGGCGTGGTGGCACATGCCTATAATCCTGGCCACTTGGGAGGAAGAGGGAGGAGAATCGCTTGAACCCGAGAGACGGAGGTTGTGGTGAGCTGAGATTGCGCCATTGCACTCCAGCCTGGGCAACAAGAGTGAAACTCCATCTCAAAAAAAAAAAAAGAAATGAGGGAACTCAGATACCTTTCAGAGAAGACCCCTGGCCCACCTGGCCCCTTCCCTAGGGGCCATGAAGGTAAGCACCCTTATTCACCTCAGACATCCCATCCTAGACAGCACAGGCCTGGGGTTACCAAAAGCTCCCCCAAAATCCCAACTTTGTCAACTGGGATAGTTTAGACATTTCAATAGTTGGCCGGGCGCGGTGGCTCACGCCTGTAATCCCAGCACTTTGGGAGGCCGAGGCGGATGAATCACGAGGTCAAGAGATCAAGACCATCCTGGCCAACATGGTGAAACTCCATCTCTACTATAACTCTACTAAAAATACAAAACTTAGCTAGGCATGGTGGCGCATGCCTGTAGTCCCAGCTACTCGGGAGGCTGAAGAGAGCTGAGATCGCACCACTGCACTCCAGCCTGGGCAACAGAGGGAGATTCCCTCTCTAAATAAATAAATAACATGTCAATAGTCAAATCCTGGGGATTATGATACCACAATTGAGAGGATTCAGAAGAAGGATTTAAGACACTTGAGCAGAACAAAGAATTGTATTTCCAAAGTAGGGGGGTCGGGTTGGGGGGAAGAAACATGGACCATTAATACTGAAACTAATTGAAAAATTAAACATCTCAGAAAACTTAGCTTAATGGAATTCTGGTATCCCAAAGGAAGGTTTCTCCTGTTTGCTTTTCCTATTTACCTAACACAATTAATGGTTTTCAAATATACATGACAGGAAAAAAAAAATCTTAACTGGGAGTATGGGGATGCCTTTCCCATGTTGAGCAGCTGGGACTGAGACTGAGGTTAATGCTTTGCTTTACTTTTCAAAACAATACTATTAATTTTTACTCTATTTTCCTAAGCATTACTCAAGGGTATAGTTTCAAATAAGATTAAAAATGAACTAGTTATTCAAGGATTATAATTTCAGATACATTTTGAAACTTAGTTTTAATGTTGGTTTCCTAACAGACTAGATAGATATATTTTTAAAATATCAGCAAACTAGTTTTCAAAGTCAGAATAGATCTTACAAGGCTAAAAAAGAATGTATGATATAAAATATAAGCTTCAAGTGGATAAATCCATTGACTGTTAACCACAGTAACCACAACTTGTAAGTCTTTCTAAAGACCAATTCAAACCTTCCATTTGTTTTACTAGCTAATAAAATGGTGGAGACTATTTAGGCTTCAAAGTCATAAATGTCTCTATCTAAAAGTCATCCAGGTAACCAAGACACAGCCAAATCATAAGAAATATAGGTTAGCAAATACCAACAGCAAATAAATCCCTGCAAGCAACATTTTGTTCAATAACACTTTAAAAGCCCCCAAGCATACTTCATTTGAGTGCAGTTTCTATAAGTAATACATTTCAAATAATTAAAGCATTCTCATGCCATTCCCACTAGTTTTCATATGTAGGATAACGCCAAGGTCAGGCTGCTTACACTGAGAACAGCAACTGTCCAAGGCCCTTGGTTTAAAAAGTCACCTAATTTTTTAATACCTCCTTTTCTTTCCAACATCAGCACCAAAAGTCTCTTATGTACTTCACTTACACAAGGGAATATCAGCCAGTCTCTCATAGATTACCCTCACTAAAACTGGACCACTGCCCAGGCAAATATCCCTATAGTTCAGACTATCACAATTAATAGATTCAAGCCTCTGCTCCATTTTAATGGGAACAAACTCTCAGCACAGGAATAGCTATAGGATCACAGTACTTACTGCCAAAATGCAGTGCCTGTTTCTACTGGCAATCACTTTGGCCTCAAATGGAAAATTCCAACTGTTTATATCTATGTGAGCACAAATTATTAAGAAAAACAGTATGGCACATAAATGTCTTTCCTCTTACCCATCTTGCCAGCCCCTCAAATAACTTATATTTCTTTTTCATACATAAGGAATGCAAATAAAAGAAAGCAATGCCCGAAAACACTGTGGTATTAAACCTTTAACACTATGTAAACTTCAGTTAACGAGAAGGCCATCCTTCCACATAAAAAGGCTTATTAGAAACTGAAACAGAATCTGGCAAGGTCTAACTCAGACTGCATGCCACAAGGTAAAGAGAACAAGAGTTTCTGTATAAAGTAAGACAGGAGTTACAATCGTGTTTCTAGGAAAAAACGGGAGTGGGAATTGAGAAGAAAACTATATTAAGAAGTCCTGGCTCGAGGTCAGGCGCGGTGGCTCACGCTTATAATCCCAGCACTTTGGGAGGCCGAGGTGGGCGGATCACGAGGTCAGGAGATCGAGACCATCCTGGTTAACACGGTGAAACCCCGTCTCTACTAAAAATACAAAAAATTAGCCAGGCGTGGTGGCGGGCGCCTGTAGTCCCAGCTACTCGGGAGGCTGAGGCAGGAGAATGGCATGAACCCAGGACGCGGAGCTTGCAGTGAGCTGAGATTGCATAATTGCACTCCAGCCTGGGCGACAGAGCGAGACTCCGTCTCAAAAAAAAAAAAAAAAAAAAAAAGACATCCTATTATTGACAGTGGAAATAAGCCCAGATACTTTGATGTTTGAAATATTTTGCAATAATTAGAAAAACAAAATCAAGCCCTAATAGTGAAACTTTACAATTCTAACAGAATAAAGACAGTATCATTTTAAGAATGATATAATATGTAGGCTCAGAATTCTGCAAGTCTGCATTACTGTAAATAGCAGTGCTTCCTAAACTTTACTGTACTTTGGAATCCTCTGGGGGGTCCATTTAAATGCAAATTCTGGCTCAAGAGACAAGGATAGCGCCTGAGAATCTTCCATTTTAATGACAGTGATGAGAGTGCTGGCCTGAGGAGCACATTGTGAGCGGTGAGGATAGACAACGTTTGTAGAAGAGGGACAAGGTTTAAAAACAGAGACCTTCTAATGTACTGGTATGTGGCCGTGACACATTTGCACACTCTCAGCAGCATCAGCCGACTAAGGAAGTCCATACTTTGTTATGTAACATTAGATTAAGCATTAATAAGGCTAGCAAAATTGTTTATTTAAGGTTATAATCTGAAGTTAAATAAAACTTCAGGCTGGAAGCTCATATTGAATGCTAGAATCATTTTTAACCTCTTAATATTAACAGAAACTTGATTACTCAGTCTCAAAGCACCTTTCTCAATAGCATCTATTCTCTGCTGCAGGAATATGGTCTACGCAAATGATATTTTGCCTGAAGAAAAAAGTACAGTTAATGGCCAGTAGTTACGTACATATTTAACAGAATTCATTCCCAGAAATGTGGTTGAGAAAGAAAGATGGCTTTCATGTTATTTATTAAATTAAAAATTTATTTAATTAATTTTTTTTTTTTTGAGACGAAGTCTCGCTCTGTCCCCCAGGCTGGAGTGCAGTGGCGCGATCTTGGCTCACTGCAAGCTCCGCCTCCCGGGTTCACGCCATTCTCCTGCCTCAGCCTCCCGAGTAGCTGGGACTACAGGCACCCGCCAACACGCCTGGCTAATTTTTTGTATTTTTAGTAGAGATGGGGTTTCACCGTGTTAGCCAAGGTGGTCTCGATCTCCTGACCTCATGATCCGCCCGCCTCAGCCTCCCAAAGTGCTGAGATTACAGGCTTGAGCCACCGCGCCCGGCCTAAATTAAAAATTTAAATCTCTAATACCTTTCATCCCATTACTTAAAGTTAAAAACATCAAAACTGGCTGCCCTTTCACTGGCCCTTGGTGCCATTCAAACAGTGACACATTTCCAATAGAGACAATGAAGATAGAAGGCAGGCTTCCCTTCCCATTAACTTTGAACTTTCAACTCCCCATCTGTCTTCCTACAAGACTAAATTATGAGAAGAGCCTCCTCTTTGGTCCCATCCTATACATACTATGGTAGCACAGCCCTCACTTCTCTTCTTAAAAGCCTTAAATGGGTCCCATCCCCACACTCACTCATATACATTCTTTGGAGGGAGTTCAAGGTCCCCCCAAAATCTACCCTGCAGCTATAATTTGGGCCTAAGTTCTACTGCATCCGCTTATGCAACCTGCTTTCCAACCACGCTCATGTACTTGCTGGGCACGTTTTACAATTTCCTGTCTCCATGCCTTTGTTCATAGTATTTCCTATGGCTGGAAAGTTGCTTTTCCTGTACCCTCCCAACCAGGGCCTGTCAAAAATGAATCCTTCCTTCAAAGCCCAGTTCAAACACCGCCCCTCCAATTAGCTTTCTAGGAGCCTCTGTGCTCACTTTGTGGGGCCTGAACCTCCACCCACCAGGGCCCTCAGCACATTCTACCAAGCATGGCAGGTATGTAAATGTCATGCTGGCTCTCTGCAGGGCAGGGATGGCACCTTACTTCCCTTTATAGATACCCTACCCATTGCAGGGCTCAGTAGGTACCCAGAACTTTGAAAAGTTGAACTATACGCAAAATTTTCTGATAATGGGAAGTGAATGAAAATGAGTTTCTGGTATAGTAAGTATCAATGCACCACCAACTGGGATTACAAATGACACAAGCTTAATCTTCACTGGGCTAGGTGCTCAAAAATAAAAAGAAAGAGATGAGAAAGACAGCCAAAGCATGTCCCCTGTCACCTTCCATCTCTCTCCAGGGGCTAACACTTTGGGAACACCTCTTGGCTACCAAGCTGGGGCAGATCACATTGTCTTCTCACCAATCTTAGTTGCATCGGAGACAAGCAATCGCAGGTCACTGAGGAAGTGCTCCTGGACTACGACCCAGTCCCAGCTGAATTTGTCTAAGTAATAGGAGACACAGCTATAAACAAAGGCCAGGATTCAAAGGACAATCATCCAGGTGCCAGACACAAAAAGTCTTTGGTTCAAATAACCGATATGTCCTCAGAGAAGAGATATGTCACCACTGCTTGAATAATTATCTCACGATTTTGAAGAAAACTGCAATGTATAGAAAAATCAAACAAAAAATTATTTTTGGATCATCCACGATTTTGTGTTATTCGTAACATGGATTCACCTTTAGGTAATTAAGATTCTCTATTAGGCCTCCTATTTTTTCAGGAATTACCTTAACATCAAAGGTCACGTACCATCCATCTATCCAACAATAAGTGGCAGGGCTCAAAGCAGAATCAAGAGGCCTAGTTCTCCAACTGTCCTCCCAAAAGTTCAGACACCAGACGCTCTGTGACTTATACAAATATACTAACACTTAAGACTCTGATGTGGTTTATGACAAACAGTGGCTTGGCAGAGAAGAGGTATACAGCCAAGGTGAATCTAAAATGCTCCACCCGTATTCCTGACTACATTTCACCTACTAATTATATACTTTATAAGCATATTGAGGGGAGGTAAATGGTTAAGGAGAAACAGAGAATGGGAAAAAGTATAATAAACTATAGGATATTTGCACAACCATGACACTAAAAGATTTGACTTGTAGTTATTCTCTCGGGTACCCTGAGGTTAACACGTAATACCCATTCAACTAAGCCTCTATAAACAGTTGGGTTTTCCGCAATCACAGCCACTATTCCCACTTCAGTGGGCAGCAGTGTTCAGAGAAAAGCCAGATTTAGCTCCTGTGTAATAAACACCAGAAACCAGAAGAGCTAGGAAAGCTGTTTACGTCTATGCCCACCAGGAACCCTTCTCTGCTATAACCGCATGAATGAACTGGTAAGAATGAGGTCTCAACAAAGCTTCAAGACGGAGGCTGTTAACTAGGCGCTGCCCTCCAAGTTTTTGGCAAGACAGATTAATGAAAAACAGGTAACTTCTTTTTATACAGGCTCAGTATATTTACAAGCAGAAAGGAATTCTGTACTCTTCAAAGCATTTAGCTACCACCTTATGTAGTATTTAAGGTAGACAGAAAGAACAATCATTTTCAAGTATTTTTATGTACTCTTTACAAACATTATCTCATTTAAATTCTCAAAATAATCAAAAGGGTAGGAATTATCACCCCATTTTACAAACACAGAAATTAAAGGACAGAGGGGATGAATAATCTGCCTAAGGTCCCAGAGCAAGTAAGTAGCAAAGAAGGCAAGAATCATCACTTCATTCTCAGGCACTGCAACAAGTAATGATGTACAGGCATTTTATAACGACCACAGTACCTACACAATTTTCATGCAGAGAAACACCATTTTACAGAAAATAACTTCCCAGTGTTGTCAAGATTTGACCTGAGCTTTCCAATGAACAGCTCAAGGCAGACTGCACAGTTAAAAAGAGATCATCAAGTACTATAGTTACCAGTAAGGCCAAGAATAGAACACAGGTCTGCTGACCCTTGCACCAATGCCCAATCAGGCATGTTCTTTTGGATGCTGATACCCTTCTGAAGTTTCAAGTCACTTGAGAACAGCAAAGAAATGAGTTAATAATTCTGGTAGACAGAAGAAAATGTAAGCCAGGCATGGTAGCGCGCACCTGTAATCCCAGCTATTCGGGATCACTTGAGACCAGCCAGGGCAACGGAGTTAGATCTTGTCTCATTAAAAAAAAAGAGAGAGAGAGAGAGACAGAATATGAAAAGTATCTATGTTAGAGGGATTTGCTACCAAAAGGGGCATGACTATAAGAATTCTACCCAGCAAGTTTTGAATCAACAACACTGGTACATGCAAATTTCATCTTCTGCAGCAAAAAGTAAAAAATGACCTCTGCCCTCCCCTCCCTGTGGGCTGTGAATGATTAGCTTGGCTATGTTGATAACTAGAGAAAATAAGAAAATACAAGATGAGTGCCTCTCCCAGCTCATTATAATACTTACAGATTTACCCTACTACCAAACTCCTCCAGTGCAATGCAAAAGACAGCAAGGACACTACGAATATTTAGCAAATGTCAGGCATAATAAATCCTCCATTGCTGCAAACAACTCTCTCATTAGTTCCAATGATGGTGACTGATGAAGACTTTGGAAATAGGAAGACTGCTGGGTGCTAGAGAAGGGAGAAGAGCTACAGGGTGGGAAACTGTGAAGGCGGAGGAGTGATGGGGAAAGGTCTCAGGAAAGAGGCTAGTGGAAAAGACAACCAGAGAACTAGCTCAAAAGGTTGGTGTACTGAGAATGCCTCTGAAGGAGAAAAAAGGCTATTTATTTACGGAGTCACATGTCGTCAATAAGAAGGGACAATAGAGCAAAAAGAAAAACAGAGCAGAAGAACTTAACTAGGTTAAAGATTACTCACATCTGCTTCCACTACGGAGATAAAACACTAAGTAAAATTACCCAGCATTTCCAAATGCCAGACGGTAGATTTTAGATTTAATGCTTAATCTTGCAATTATAAATTTATTTTTTAAAACTGAAAGATGAAATAATTGTCAAGATACTTCTGTATCAAATTCTTCATGGTTTGCAACTTTTAGCAGAGCAGAGACAGAACTTGAGAGGCTACAATCTGAGCGATCAGGAGAAATCTACTCACTGATCTCTTTTCTACTCAGCCAAACCAAACTTCCCACACTCAGGCAAAGGCATTTTAATTTTTAATCATATCAAACTACAAGTCACTGAAATCCCCAGAAAACTTAAAATATGTATCTCAATATTCCATATTAAATAACTCTAACCTGTTCTGGGAAGGGTAAGAAATAAGTTGATTATATAGATTGGCATCATAATACATCTTAGTTTAATGTTTATAAACAGGTTTCTCTCTCTGTTTTTTACCATTCTCAGTATGATCCATCCTAGCATATGAGATGCATAATACTTCAATTTAATTGTCATTGACTGATGTAAATCATCCATTTATATATACAAGACTATACTTGAAATCACAAAACCCTTCTTCCCCATGAGTTATCACTGTCCTTGAGGTACTATATAGTAAGTGTCCAGAAAAACAGCTCATTTTTAAAAAGACAGAATTAAACAAGAGGAAATCAGTAAACAACACCCAATTAAAAAACTAAACCAAAAAACCCAAATTATCCGCATACTTTTATAGTAGATATTCTTCCATCCATCTCCCACCTCCACTCCCTAAAAAGGCAGCTCAATGTCTAGGCAGATTAAACATGGATCACTCCTCCCAAAGTCCTGAAGAGTGTTTCTGGTTAATGAGTCCTCCCTTCGCCCTCAGACAGTAGAGTGGCTGATCCAACCCCATCCCATCTGCCCTATCCCGTGGCCTAGCCAGAGGGAAGACTCTCTCCCCATCTGCCTCTACACCACCAGGGAAGGAGATGGGGAGGGAGGCAACTATAGGGAAATGAGAATGAATCCCTTCCCCGCATTCTCTTCATATAATTTCACTCTGTATTTTCCTCAGCAAATCCTTCCACCTCACGTTTATCGGGCATATGTGTCAGCTCTAACCCCCAGCTTTGTGAAATACAAAGTAGTTTTTTGTAAAACTCCATTTAAGCAATTTATAAGATCCCCTGTATATCTGTCCAGTGGAAAGTGCAAACTTTTAGGGCTAGAATATTAAAGAGTTAAAACTCCTCTTCAAAACAGAGCAACACTGAAAAATGGAAAAAATCTCCCAGAATTCAAAGTATAATAAGCTACAAACCTCTGGTTTGGTTGATGATTTCTGCCAATTACCAAATTCAAACTAGTGATAAAATGCTATTTCCTATTCCAGCCACTATGTTTAAAATTTGATGTTAACTCTCCAACAATCCTTCCCCCACAACTAACCCTCTGTTCCCAAAGACCTTTCTGTTCTTAGAGTTACAACAGAAGTCTATGTTCTCCAGGCGGATAAGCATAATCTGTCACTTTACTATCTAAAAATCATGAACTCAAATTAAAAGTCAAGGGAGTAAAACGGAGAGAATTCTGGAGGCCAGCCCGAGTCTGAGCACAGCGCAGGGTTAAAGCAAACCATTTCATAAGATCAAATGTGGAAAGGCAGCAGGAGCAAAGAGGAAAAAATCAAGTTACATAAAGTCCAATTGTACTCACTGTTTCCTTATTGGGAAGCAGCTCCTTTCTAATTCTGAAGAAGTTCTTCCCGTACTGCCTGAGTCCCTTAACGAAGCGTTTCTGTGATAAAAAGAAACAAATGGGATGTAAAAACCAAAACCAAAACAGGATGTCAGCAAAGCAAAGATATCTACAATCAGCAGAATAACAACCACAAAATAAGTCTCGGCTAGGGAATACTGACGAGGCTGGGAGAGTATGTCAGCTGCTCCGCTGGGACCCACTGGCCAGGGCAGGCCCCAACTACCTTCATCAGAACCCCAATCCCACCCACCAGGCAGGGCAGCGCGTTTAAGAGAAGGACGTCCTGCATCTGAGGCTAAGAAGCAATTTGTCCCCTCTGCCACCAGGCACATTCTGGTGCACGAAGGTATAAATATGCTCCATGTTTTAATAAAACACAACTGCTTTCCCACCTGAGAACCAAGCTTCCCAGAAGTGTCGAGCAGAAAGGGGGAACAGAACCAAACCTGGTGACTCTTCTCCAGAAGGGAACCCTAGGGGGTTAAAAGGCCGCTTTCCTTAATCCAAAGAATTTGCCAGGAGGCACCGGAAGGCACCAGTATCACAGAAGCCCACCATGAAAGCCAGCGGGCCTGCCCCGCCGTCCGTCATTAAAAGCCACTCCGAGCCACCAGAGAATAACCAGCACCCCTTCCGCCCTCCCGACGCCACTCGCCGCCCCCATCCATTTTCGCAGCAGTCTCAGACTCGTCCCCAACGCCAGCCCGGAGACTTTCACTTTGTCCCATGCCTCCCGAGCACCCCTCCCCGCCCCGGTGGGGGCAGCTCCTGGCTCCGAGCCCCCACCTCGGGGCTCCCAGCCCGGTCCCGGGCGGCCGACCCCAGCAGCCACAGGTAAGCGCCCGGGGTCCGGGGCGGCAAGAGGCCGTCGCCTGTCACTGGGCTCCGGCTCCACAAAGCGCAGGGCGGAGGCGGCCGCGGGTGTTTCGGCGTGTGACCGCGGCGGGGCCGCGCGGCGCGGGGCCCGGGGGGCGCGGGGCTGGGGCCGCCGCCGACGGGGGAGGAGGCAGGAGCGCGGCGCGCAGAGCCCGGCGCGGCCGCGGGCGGCTGCAAAAGGCGGCCTGGATCGCCGCCGCCCTCCTGCCCGCCAGCCGGGTCCCCGCGCCCCGGCCCCGCCCCCCACCCCGAGGCCGGAGCCTCCAGGGCACCTGGCGCTGGAATCTGTGTCCTCCTTCCGGACAGGAGAATATCAAGGCGGCAAAGCACAGAAACTTCCTCCCTACCGCAGCAAGCGTGGGGAGACGGCGCCCACGGGGCTGGGGCCCTTCCCAGGCTGCTGGGTCTCCAGCCCACGTTCTGGATGGACGAGGTCGGCAGCACCCCGGCCGCACGCCCTCCGCCCCCGCCCCGCCTCAGCTGCGAAATGGGGAGCTGGCCCCGACGCCCCCCGCCGTCCCTTCCGGCCCGCGATTGTGGGCGGCCGCTCCCTGCCGGCCCAGGCATTAGCCTGCAGTTCCCCGGGCGCCGCTTCACAACTAAATCACCGCGGAAGCTTCCCAGCCAATAAATCACCTGCCCACCGGGCAGAGGGTCCCTCCCACTCCCTGTATTTGAGACCCGCCAGGCGGATTCAGTGAAGGGCCAGACTTAGCCTTTTAAGACCAGTCTGCAACCTCCTATTCCAGTAGTGGAGGCTTTGCGTTTTTGGATTTCACCCTTGCTGAGATATGACTCATCATTGTCAATTTTCAATATAATTCATACAGTTCGAAGGGAAAATCTCTCAAGGCACAAGAAAGCAGCAAGCTCTCCTCTAGTGAGGAGGAGTGACCTTTGTTACTTGACAAAAGTATCGTTTATATGATCAACAGGCATCCTACGCTGTGTGCACACAGCGTATCACCGGGAGAGACGGCAGGGAAAGATGGCCCTGCCCTCAAGGAGCTGCAGTCTGCCCAGGAAGGCAGCCAGGTAAACAAACCAGTCCTAGGGCCTGCAAGAAAAGCAGCAGAGGAACAAAGGGTGGTGGGTGGAGCTAGGAAGAGGAAGCAACTTACTCTGCTTGCTGATGTCTTAGAGGAAGTGACAAGGAAGAGTGTGAGCCTTCCAGGTGGGCTCCAGCAGGGCTTCCAGCAGAAGTTAGCCAGGAAAAGGCACAGAGAACATTCTGGGAACTGCAAGGAGGACAGGGTGTGCAGAATGGAGTGCCAGCAGATAAGACGAAAGAGGCAGGCAAGGATCGGGTTGCGGAGAGCCCTTCAGGCCGCACGAAGAGTTCCTAATTGTAGGCTGGCAGAAAGGCTGAAGCTGGAGCTTTCCATGAAAAGAATGGATGAGGACTGTGCCAGTGGCAGTGTGGCCTAAGTGTAGATTAGGGACAGACCATTTAAAGAGGCTGGTGACACAGTTCAGGTATGAGATGAGGACCTGAACTACTGGTACACTCCACCTCAGTCATCAGAATTCCTGCCGCTTACTTAATCCATTCTTCAAGTATTCAGTTATTTACTGAGCACCTAGCTGAGAGGGGTCTAGGAAGATAATAAAGGTTGCCCTGGACTTTTATTGAACTGTGATTCATTTTTGCAGGTAAGATAAATATGTGTGAAGTCATTACAGAACATTCTGAGATGTTATCTGGCCAAGCATAAAGAAGTGAGGTGCAGCTCATCAGTGCAGCAAGGGACCCAAGAAGGCTAGACTGCAGTGGTCTGTAGTAGTTCAGAATGCCTTCGCCAAGGCAGTGACATCAGCCAGATCATGAGGGGTGGGCAACTATTGCAGAGGTGGGAGGTGGCTTGGTGACCGGGCCCTCCGTGAAGGTCAGAGGTGGAGAATGGGAGGTGGGTTATGGGAGACAGTCTACACAGACTTGGGGCGGGCAATCTGGAGTGAGCCAGGCTGTGGAACGCCAGGACCATGCAATCCGAATGTGGGCTTGATGCCAACTGACATCTAACAGGTCCAGTAAAAGAGGCCTACACAATGAAGGCAGCATGTGAGAAAGGCTGACTCTGGAACATCAGAGTAATGTGGCAGAGTTGGACAAACAAATTCAGATCCTGTTTCTTCCATTTATTGTGATGCAATCCTTTGAACATCATCCATTCAATCAATAGTTACTAAGTACCTACTATATGCCAGGAGCCTCATATATATTAATTCGAAATCTTTACAACCTAAGAAGGAAGTACAATTATTATCCCCATTTTACAGACAAGGAAGCTGAGGCACAGACAGGTAACTAGATCAACTCCTCAGAGACAAAGCCAGAATTCAAACTAAGCCCCCTCAAATCCTCAGAGCCACACTCTGTAAAATGCAGGCAGACGTCTACAGTCGTAACTATCTTCTGTTATCATTTTCTATGACTCTACTTTCCTCTTCTGGGGTCCAACATCACATCATGAAGTCCTCAGTATTCTTCCTAAGGAGTGTCTTTTGGCCGGGTGCGGTGGCTCATGCCTGTAATCCTAGCACTTCGGGAGGCTGAGGCGGGCAGACCAGGAGATCAAGACCATCCTGGCTAACACAGTGAAACCCGTCTCTACTAAAAATACAAAAAATTAGCTGGGCATGGTGGTGGGCGCCTGTAGTCCCAGCCACTGGGGAGGCTGAGGCAGGAGAATGGCGTGAACCCGGGAGGCGGAGCTTGCAGTGAGCCGAAATTGCGCCACTGCACTCCAGCCTGGGCAACAGAGTGAGACTCCGTCTCAAAAAAAAAAAAAAAAAAAAAAAAAAAAGAGTGTCTTTCAATGCCCTCCTTTCCTGCCCATGCTAGTGGCAGTCCCAGGCCAGACCTTTATCTCTCTTTCCTAATAACCAGCCTATTAACCATCTCCCCCACCCAGCCATTTAAAAGCCTCTGCCAAGGAATTTTTCCAAACTATAGATTTCATCCTGAGTCCCACCTTATCTGGCCCTTAGCCCCTACCTAATAACAGCATGGTGGTCTCTGCAGGACAGTGTTTACACTCCTTAGCCCTGAATTCAAGGCCCTCCAGGATCCTGGCCCTGCCCACCTTTCCAGCCAGACATCCAGTAATGCTAACTGGCCCACACTGGGACCTCTGTCTCAACTCCAGAATCTGGGTAAGGCATCTCCAGGTTCACCTCAAAATCTCTCCTACTCCCAAATGAAACCAGATGTCCAGTTACTCTCTCATTCATTTATTTATTTGTATAAGGCCTGCTTACCCAAAAAGTCCATAAACTCTTAAAAGAATTACATCTTACACCTAGTGCCTCCGTATAACACTAGGCAGTTGATGCTCACAACATTTTTTGTCTCTTTTAAAAATTATTTATTTATTAACGATGAGGTCTCACTATATTGACCAGGCTGGTCTCAAACTCCTGGCCTCAAGCAATCCTCCCGCTTTGGCCTCCCAAAGTGTTGAGATTACAGGTGTGAGTCACCGCACCTGGACAAGTGAAACCAACCATGAGATGCTGAGGGCCTGGGCTAGGGTGGTCACAGTGGAAATGGACTGTTGAAAGCCAGAAGGTCCATTTTGAACTCTCCTAACAGAGCTGACCTCTTGCTCCATGATGCCAAACTCTCCTAGTTTTGCTCATACCACTCGGCCTAATTCTCTACTCAACCTCTAAATGCTGGAGTCTCCCCAGAGCTTTGTCCTAAGGCTTTCTGCTATATACATCTTTTCCCCATATGATCTCCACTGTTCCCTTGGCTCTAAATATCTTTCGAGATTGTCACTGGTATTTCTAAGACTAAATCTATGGTCCAAGTCCACTGGGAACACTCAACTTGAACGTTTCACAGGTATCTCAAACTAATTACTTCCAGAAATAGGAATTTGACATCTGGTGGTGAACACAGACCTACCACAGCTGTCAATGTATGTCAATACAATGCTATCAAGAGCAAAGCACTCTTGGCCCTACTTAAAAAAAAAAAAAAAAAGGAAGTAAAAGCTTCATGTGGCCTGTACTGTTACTTCTCTATGGAAAGCCACAAGGCCTCAAAACCAGCAAAACATCTGCTTCTCAGAGACCAGCCTTTAGCTTGTGGTTTACCAGAAATGTAGAGTAGCCTTGAAAATTGAAACAAAGACGACCACTTACAGCAGTCAATGATTGGAAGGGGTCACACGTGAAAGAGACTTCTGTTGCGGCTGTCTCCTTTCCCTCTATAAATTCATCTCTCTTCAAATGAAGACCCTAAAGTTTTTAAGACTTTAACAATTAACACTATTGACTTATAAATCAACAGGCCCTATAAGCCTCTAAATGCAAGTTCATGGAGACAGTCTGTTTCTTAACAGTCTTCTAGTTGTTGAGCTGAAATTCGGCATTTCCAGTGCTGAAATTCAAGGTCTCATGAATTATTTCTGTGTCCATTAGTTTTTCTATCACTCCCAGTGTATAGATATTAGAATAGCAGGATGCCAAGGGTAAAGGAGGAGGGAAATGTAGAAGGCGAGTCACTGGCTTGGCCACTGCTGCCAGCGCTGGGCAGCTCTGCTGTTTATGCTCCCCAGCTCATAGCCTGCCCACTCTCAGATGCACGAACTGAGGGTCTTGGGATGTTGGCACTTGTTTCTCTGGTGTGTTCATGCCCAACCAACCCAACTAGGTGCTGCTCCTTGTAAACACAAAACAAGTCCTTTTCTGTTTCTGTATCCCCATAGCCAGGTGAGATCCAAATATAAATATATATTTATTTATGGCAAGGAGATTGTTGCCTTGTGTTACAACTTATGTTTATGATTCTGTGCTCTAATTTTTAGATAAACTGCTATAGTTTTCCACTATTGAGCTGAATTTCATATCACCATCAAAAGTTACCTACCTACAAGTCCCTAGTAGAGAAAATTTAACTTCTGGCTTTAAAAAAGTAAGTTACCTGAACCCAGCATTACTAGCCTTGGGTTTTAACAGAACCTGGAAAGCTCTATTTTGCATTTTTGCTACAGTGGAAAGAACACGACGTTCAAACTTGGAAGCCATGTGATCTAGTCTGCTCCTCTATTCCAAAAAGGAAATTCTGACATGGCTGTTTAGACATAGCCACTTTAGAAACAGCTATATTGGAATAAACAATAACATAAAAATAAAAATAACCATATCAAAATGCATTAATGTGTTCAAAAGTTCCTCATGCTATTGCTTGAGCCCACCCCCTGTCATAGTCCCCCAAGCCTTGTGCCTCAGCCTCACTGGTCTGCCTAGATACTAGATACTGGTCCTCATCTCTCCACCTTTGGGATGGCAGGTGGGCCTGGTGCAAGTAGCATAACCATTAACCTACTGATGAGTACAAACGGCACTGATTTTTACACGCGTCATGGTATGAGAAAGGTAGGTAACCACCACCCTAGAACGATAAAAATGGTGAACACTGAGCGCTATAACGTGCCAGCCACTGTCTTAAAGGCTCTAATGCATAGCTCATTTAATCATCACAACAACCTTATGAGGCAGAGGCTACTACTATTCCCATCTTATAGGTGGGAAAAGTAACCATGTATCACTAAATCCTTGAACCAGGCTGGGAGGGTCAAGGGAGACCAGTGTAAAAAATTGGGAAGCCTCAGAGCTGTGGTGGGCCTAGGAATGGAGCCGAGGGTGCAGACCAGGGATGTGATGATGTGGCTGCTGCCTGTGTTTGCATTCCAAGATATTGTTTCCCAAAAAATCTATGTGTGGATAGAGAATACTGGGCTGAGAGTAAACCCTGAGAGGGTAAGGTGTGCGAATTCCCCTCATCTACACATGAAACTCCCAGCACATCTCATTCTGGCCTCATCCCAGGTGCTGGACCTGACCCCTGTCTGCAGTAGCAAGAGAGCAGAAGACAGGGGCTAAGCTACAAAAATGGCTAAAAGATACCTCTGCATTAACCCCTGGCTGAGAGCTTTCAAAATTAACTCCCTCTGGTGAATTTTAACTACTGTATCACAGTCAGAAACTCACCATGACTTCTGAAAAGCGACGTCTACTCAGTCCTCTTACATAACTGTTTGGAAAACACTGTAGGTATTAAAATGACTCCCACTGTGAAAATGGCTCCTTCTGTTTTACCCTGATTTCTGCACAAAATTTTATGTTAATAACTTATTGGTTCACAGGGGACAGAAAAGCAGGCAGATCTCCAAGTAAGCAAACTACAGCTCCCCCCAGGAGACACACAGGCAGTGGGTAAGAGGAACAGACCCATGGCTCCACTGAAGACACAGAGCAGCAGATGAAAAAGACATGTCCTAAATGTTAAATGGTAAGGAGGGGTAGGGTGAAAAAAGGGAACACGGATACCAGGCAAAAGAAATAAAAGCCTTTCCAAACATTTGTATTACATGATGCTGGCTCTCACTGATAAACCACTGGATGAGAACTGTACTTCATCCATATCATCCTGTTGATGATGGGGTGATCCCGTCACCCCATATCTAAAACATATTTCCTTCTGGAGCTTTACTGTTGATACTGCTTTGAGATGTATTATTTGGTTTTGGTTTTACATATTTAACATTTTAATGAAAGGGTGACTTGAGTAAGGCACTACTTTTTCAATAAATAGCAAGAGAACCAATTTGCCTGGGAGGAGACCTGCCAGCAAGCCATGAGGGGCATTTCCAAAATTTCCAGTATAGGCTGCTCCCGATTTCTGCCTCCACTTTAAAAACACTTTGCACTTACTAGTGTTATTCCAGGAGAGCCAGTTAATAGTTTAATGAAACTAGTTAGAGTTTAAAGGCAGCAAATGGGATAATTTAAAATAATCATCCCATTTTTATTGATGGTTCTCAAATCTCTCTCCAGATCTGACATTTTACCCTAGCTCAGACTTGCACTTACACTTTCTATTCAGACTAACGTCCTCCATAGTTTTAGGACATCACCATCCCAACTTGGGCACTGACAGCCCACAAGCCACATCCTCCTCAAAGCAGCAACTCATGAACCCAGAGAACTGACTGAAATAGTTCAGTGTTTCTTGAGCTCCCCAAGGCCTTCAGGCTTCCGCGCAGAGTGGAAGTGGTAGTGGTAGTGGCACAAGTATGCTAATTGCCACAGTACACTCTCTAAGGTAAGTGTAACCGGGCCCATTCTACAGATAAAGAAACTAAAGGTTAGGTAAATTAAATCTCCTGGCCTATCCACATCTAATCATCATCATGGCCAGGATTCGAGTCCAGTTCTAACAACAAAAGCCATGCCAATGGTAACAGAGTGAGTGTGAGCTGCTAAGTACTTCTGTGTATTAACTCATGCCATTAAAGTCCATAGATGCCATAGGGTGACCCAGAGCCACACTGGGTAGGCCCCTCCAGGCATTCCTTTGTCTTCCAAATACCAACTGAGGTGCAGGCTTATTACCCTTACGTTACTACTGGCACAAGTAAAACTTCTTCCTGCATATACCTTAAGACGGGGGTCTCCAGTCCCCAGAGTACAAACCACTACCAGTCCATCGCCTGTTAGGAACTGGGCCACAGAGCAGGAAGTGAGCGGCAGGCAAGTGAGCAAAGCTTCATCTGTATTTACAGATGCTCCCCATGGCTTGAATTACTGCCTGTGCTCTACCTCCTGTCAGGTCGGCAGCGGCATTAGATTCTCGTAGGAGCATGAATCCTATTGTGAACTGCGCATGTGAGGGATCTGGGTTGCGTGCTCCTTTTGAGAATCTAATGTCTGATGATCTGTCACTGTTTTCCATCACCCTCGGATGGGACTGTCCAGTTGCAGGAAAACAAGCTCAGGGCTCCTACTGATTCTACATTATAGGGAGTTGTATAATTAATTCATTACATATTACAATGTAATAATAATAGAAATAAAGTGCACAATAAATGTAATACGCTTGAATCATCCTGAAACCATCCTTCCCCCAAGTCCATGAAAAAGCTGTCTTCCACAAAGCTGGTCCCTGGTTCCAAAAAGGTTGGGGACCTCTGCTGTATACCACTGTAGTCTTAACGCTGTTTACTTAATTAACCTAAACATTTCAAATGTTTCCTTTCTTCAATAATAAATTAACCTTAGCTTACTGTAACTTTTTTTACTTTATATAGTTTAAAATTAACCTCATGGGCCTAGCACCTCAAATCTCCCCAGCTTCTCTCTCCCCAAGCCAGCTTGCCCTCTCTTAGCTCCCTGTGGCCCTATTTCTGTCAGCTGCAGCAGAGTTCTCCTAGAAGAAGTGCCTGGTGTGCTCTCTGTCCATTCCCACTCCTTCCATCAGTCACCATGCCCTCTAGATTCATTCTTCATGGAGTTTCCTGTTCGGCATGCTCCTCGGTTTTTGCAGGGGCTCTGCCAACTACAGGGCCACGTCATGCCAGTGACTGCACTGGTCTCCTCCCTGGCCTCAGTGTGTCTCCACACCCCTCCCCCCAACATTCCAATTCTGGGCATTCTGTATATTAATGTGTCCTCTTATTTGAAGACCTGTGACAATTCCTAGTATGTCCAAACTATCGGTCTGCTAGTTAACAGCCTCCACAATTGGGTTCCCAATCACCTACACCACCATGTAGTGAAGTTAGTTACTGCAGTACCCCATCCTGATTCCTTTCTCTGGGTTTTTACCAATGCCTTTCTCTCTTACCCAATCTAGAATGTCCCCTCTTCACTTCTGCTTATTCAAACACATCAATTCAACTAACATTCATTGAGCCCTCATTCTAGTGAACACACTGTGCAAAGAGCACAGCACGAGGCACTGTGTGAAGCGTGTTCCAGTTTCAACTCTATCCCTACACAGAGTCCGCTTTGCTCTCTCTCCCTTCTCTGAAAAACAACAATTCCTGTTTACGACTAGAATTAATAAGCACTTCTGCCATTAAAAGATCTATAGATCTTCCACCAAATTGTGGATTCCTTTCCAGCAAGAGTTGAGTATTTCATGTCTTGTGTAATCTGCAGAGTGCCTGGCAAACTGTAACCAAGCAATATGATAACTTTTGGGTGGCTGCATGGGTATTATTTTTGGTCCTAGAGTTTTCCCTAAAACACAATACATGTTTGGTAGGATGGAAACAAAATTTCTAATCAATGTTAGATTTGTTTCTTTTTTTCCAAGAAGAATGGAGAAGTAAATAATATTTCAAAATAGGATTAATTACTTGGACTCTCAGTGCAGAAAACACTGTTTTATATCTACTCATCTCAGAGGAATAAAGGGTGTGATACTTCTTAAGGTACTTCTTAAGATACTTTAAAGGAAAGTTTACATATATACATATACACAAACTTAAACTCTTGAAATAAAAGCACATGTCAGAGATTACATGCTGTATGCTGGATATCCATGAGGAAAATTTTCCCACAAACAACCTGGCATGGTTCAGTAAATAAATAATTACATCCCCCGTACTGCTAACTAGCCCTATCTCAGGACTACTGTGTTCCTGGGTGCAAGATGGGTGTCTAGGCCTCCACCATCTTCAGAGCCTCAGTTTCTATGTCGCTGGTTCTCTTAACAATGGAACAGTAATAAAGCAGGACAGCCTCTTGGTCCTACA
The DNA here is from genome assembly GCF_006542625.1 of Nomascus leucogenys. Lineage (NCBI taxonomy): Eukaryota > Metazoa > Chordata > Mammalia > Primates > Hylobatidae > Nomascus > Nomascus leucogenys. The sequence continues at coordinate 9,274,785 of NC_044404.1, forward strand.
TAGAGACAAGAGGAGGACTGAACTATTTCCAAAAAGACATCCTGTTTTGCATGATACATTTTGTCAAGTGTCTTAAATACCTTTAATATCTAATAACACCACTTCCACTTGGTTCTCCCTCTCTGGACATGTGTCTTTGAAATAAATCCTAGTTTCAGCACACACAAAAAAGATCTGTTTCCCAGGCTAGTCCCAGAAGATTCTATGGTAATTACAGCAGGATCCCAAATCCAAGCCCCCTGAGTAACAGTCTATTCATTTCTAAAAGAAGTCCTCTCTAGGGTCAAATATGGCAGCTGTTTAGCTGACACAGAGGAGTAATACCAAAGAGTTCTCTTTTCTGTTTCCTTTCTTTTCCTCTTTTTCCTAATCTTCCAAAGGCCAAAGAGAATGAGAAGGAGCACTTGGGAAGGTAGATCTAATATAATCCTGCCTGGCTGTTCTACCCTCCTCAGTTCATGAGTATCATGATAATGGACAGCTCCTGGTTTAAATCATTGTTTTATTCCATCACCCCACCACTAGCAACCCCCAGTTAAGATTAGCTATAGAAACATAACACAAAGGGTGACTGAAGTGCCAGGTCTTTCAGTGTGTGAGGCCAGCAAGAGTCCAACAGCCCCTCAATGTCCCAGCAGACTCTTCTGATGTGCCCAGAAATGTCTACAAAAGCTGAGCAGCTGTCAACTCAACACTCCCTGCCACACCTGCGCTATCAGTGGAATCAGAGAATGATAAAGCTAGAAAGAAGCTTTAGAGAACTACGCTGGTTGAAACCCTCATATTACAGATGAGGACCCTAAATCATTTAACTGAAATTAAACCAACAAATCAAACCACACATACCCACAAAATCTTTACATTTGTGACAAACTATATTTTCTAGAGGTGGCCACTCCAATACACATTCCATCCCACATGCTGTAACAATGTGATAATGACACTCCTTCACTGAGAGGTGGGTCTCTCTGTTCTCTCCTCCTGAGCCTGGGTAGACCTTTAACTGTCTTGACCAACAGAATGTGACAGAATGATACCAGGTGACTTCTAAGACTACATCATACAAAGCAACGCAGTTTCTGCTGGGCTCTCCCTCTCTGGACACGTGTCTTTTAAGCCCTGAGCTGCCAGATTAAACAGTCTGGCTTGCCTAAAGTCACCACGCTGGAGAGACCATCAGGGATGGAGAGGTGCTACAGAAGCCCTAGCTATTCTAGTCCCCAGCCATTTGAGTCTTCCTAGCCCAGACTCCTAAGTGAAGAAACCTTCAAGATGATTCCAATACCTATCACTTGACTGCAACCTCGTGAAAGCCTAAGTCAGAACTGCAAGGTGGAGCCATTCCTAAATTCTTGTCCCACAGAAACTGTGAAAGATAATAAATGATCATCATTGTTTTAAATTGGGCTAATTTTTATTATCAGGGGTAATGTGTTACATAGCGATAGGAAACTAATACAAGATTCATTACTAAAACCACTAAAAACTTTAACCTGTTAGTCACTATTAATTTAAGCAAACAAATAAGCAATCTTCCAATTACGCTTCCCCAATTTGCATGCCTGTCACTCTCTATAACCTTACTTGGCTTCATTTTAAGGCCTAGCTCTTATCATCACCCTATGATATGATTAGATGACATGATATAGGCTACGTTACTGAATATATGAGGAAAGGGCCTTTGTTTTGTTCACTATTATATCCCCAGCACCTAGAACAGCACTTGACAACATATAGCAGGTGCTTGACAACCACTGGTTCAGTACAAGAACGTATCTGGAGGTGATCAGGCTTAGTCTTCCTCCAAGGCTATTTGACCTCTCATCATCTGTTCTCCAGTTTGACTCAACGTCTCTTGATATATATTCATTGCACTGTTAAGTTTCTAACTCTCTAACTACTACTGACAAAACCATTAGATGTTCTTCGTTCAAACCCACCAGAGGAACTACCTCATCCCCTCCGTGATGCCAGCTCAGCATCCAGAGTAGAGCCAGTGATTTCCTTTGTCAACACACCTGCATGCCAAAAACCCTTCCCAGGAGGTCTCAAATATCAAATAAAAGTTACTCCATTTTTCATTCAAAGACCATGTGCCCAATGGGAAAATGACCTCATGTTAGTGGAATAGCAACTGCACCCACTAGCACAGCCCATTGAGCTATCATATATATACATCTCTGTCAGTGCCCCTCTGGGTCTAGATAATTACATTGAGTACACTGAAGTCCTTTCATTATTGCAGGCCCAACAAAAAGTACTGCCACTGGGTGAATATCAGAAAGCATGCATCAATGCACTTTCAAGTCAAATGAGAACTGGCCAGTTAAGCAGCAGCATTAACAGATGTAGAGATTGCACCAGCCAAATGCCTCTTGCCAGTTATGGCCACACAGCTATGCCCAAATTAAAAATAACCCAACACGGCCGGGTGCGCTGGCTCATGCCTGTAATCCCAGCACTTTGGGAGGCTGAGGCAGGTGGATCACGAGGTCAGGAGTTTGAGACCAGCCTGGCCAACATGGTGAAACCCCATCTCTACTAAAAATACAAAAATTAGCTGGGCGTGGTGGTGTGTGCCTGTGGTCTCAGCTCCTTGGGAGGCTGAGGCAGAACTGCTTGAACCCGGGAGGCAGAGGTTGCAGTGAGCTGAGATTGTGCCACTGCACTCCAACCTGGGTGACAGAGCGAGACTCAATCTCAAATAAATAACTAAATAAATAAAATAACCCAACATTCATAACAGAACCCAAACAGGCATGGGAGGCTCCTTCCCTCCCTACAGTCTCTACATAAATGCCCCTGTAAAGTGGCTCCTAAGTAGGTCATTAAAATGTTCACCTTTCCTTGGCAAAGTAGATCTCAATACAGGAGGAAAGAGAAATAAGCTTAAAAAAGAAATGGGGATTGTCTAGAAGTTGCAAGGGAACAAAAAAGTAGAAATCCTCCATGAGAAAACCTTTTTCAAAAACTGTAATTAAAGGAATCTAGACCAGTGGTTGCCCAATAGAAATATAAGCCAAAAATGTCAGGAGAATGGCGTGAACCAGGGAGGTGGAGCTTGCAGTGAGCCGAGATCGCGCGACTGCACTCCAGCCTGGGTGACAGAGCGAGACTCCGTCTCAAAAAAAAAAAAAAAAAAAGAAAAGAAATATAAGCCAAAAATGTAAGTTTTACTTTTCTAGTAACCATACTTTAAAAAGAAATAGGTAAAATTAATTTAAATGTTTTATTTTAACTAAGTAGATCAAAAATATTATCATTTCAACATGTAATCAATATAATAGTAATGAAGTATTTTACATTCTTTTTCTTTCTGCTCGATCTTTGAAATCAGTGTGTATTTTACACTGACTGTGCATCTATACTTGGGCCAGCACATTCCAGATGCTCCACAGCCACAAGAGACCAGTGGTTACCATACTGGAAAGCACAGGTCTAGAATAATCCTAACTTCTTTCTTTGTAAAATACTGAAACATCCAAAGCACTCCAAGTTTTCTATTAGGGAGGCAAAATAACTATACTGTTAGAATCATGGGCAATGATATCATAAATTCCTAAAATAAAACCACATAGGGCTGTTATTTCAAATTACATAAAACTTGTCTTCCAGAAGAACTCGACCAAATGCCAAAGTTCTTAAGATCTGCCCCACTTCCCAAACAAGGGAAACTGAAGACCCCAACCAGCACCAGGGCCTTCCTTCAGCTCCTGATACAGGAGGGGCTCCCGGATTTTGTTTCCCCTTCATGACAGTACAACATGGGACTGGGTTCCTAATTTGACTCCGTTCATTTAAAGAATGATCTCAAAGAAGAAAGGAAAATGAATGACCCCTTTAGGAAATATAGTCCAGGGTGGGGGTGGAGGGAGCATTTCAATGACAAAAGCCAAACCTCAGTCATAATGCAGATCCCCATCTAACAGGGGATCAGTGCTTCTTTTCTATTATAGGCACTCTGGTCTCCCGCCTACCCCATGCAGGATGGCTATCTCCATGCAGGATGGCTGTGACTCAAAAAAGTCCCCCAAGGGAGGGTCCCAAGATCAGGGGCTGGTAATGGGCCCCACCACAAGGCTACGCTGCTGGCTTTTGTTTGCAACAATAGCGCTCCCATGATACCTCACTCTTGCTGAAAATATTGGTAATACGGGAGGCATGAACACAGCTGTGTGTAAATTACACACACAAACAGATTAGATCTGTATATTTATAAGGAATACAAACATACTAATAGCTCATTTACATACACAGCTGGATACAATGGGCTGCATGCAGAGGGGAGTTTGAGTTCCAAAGTATTTCTCTAAAATTTTACAAAAAGAAATGCTCAGGTTACTGCTAAGCCAGGCTGAGACTTCTGCTCCTGCCACCCCCATGCAGTATGTCCCCAGAAATAGAGTCCTTTTCATCCTCATTTGTGATATTTGAGATGCTATGAAGGAGAAACCTCAACCTCAACAAGTGCTGTTAGATTTCACTTTTATTATTATTTTTTATTATTTTTAAAGACAGGGTCTTGTTCTGCCACCTAGGCTGCAGTGGTATGATCACAGTTCACTGTAACGTGGAGCTTCCGGGCTCAAATGATCCTCCTGGCTCGGCCTCCCAAGTAGGTCAGACTACAGGTATGTGTCAGTCACCATGCCCAGCTAATTTTAAAAGTATTTTTTTGTAGAGACAGGGTTCTCACTATGTTGCCCAGGCTTGGTCTTGAACTCTTGATTTCAAGCAATCCTGCTGCCTTAGCCTCCCAAAGAGTTGGGATTATGGACATGAGCCACTGTGCCCAGCCAGATCTCACTCCTGTAGGAAAAAAGTCAATATAGGATAATTTTCAGCTAAAAAGATGCATATACATATGAAGAGGGAGACCTACTAAAACATCTGTTACAACAGCATATAGTAAGGCAGAATCTTTGCATTTTCAAAATGTTTTCATAAACTTTATTTTTTAGAGCAATTTTAGGTTCACAGCAAAATGGAGCAGAAGGTATAGGGATTTCCCATATAGATGGGTCTCTGAATTTTTTATCTAATTTTGAAAAATAGGGAGAAGAGCAATCAGCATTTTGTGCTCACGACATTAAACCAAGAACATAGGTATCAAGAGAGCTGGGCTCTGATTCTATGCCTGATTCTACCAAGGCCTCACAGTTTACCTCCGGCAAGCCACGAACACTCCCTGGGCCTGAGGTTTTCGTGGAAAGATGGCATCACAAGTACTCAAATTTAGCGTTTAAAAGTACTAACTTTTAAAATGTTGAGTGTTCCAGTAAAATAGCTAAAGAAAAAAAAGGTAATAATCCAACTAAGTAAAAATATTAACTTATACATATTTGGATAGATAATAACAAGCTCATTACAGGCCCTAATTTTATTATTTAAAATGTTTACAACAAAACTCTCTAATTGATATTCTCCCTCTCTCTCTTTTTGCCATGATGTGGTTTCTATAAACTCTTGGTTTAAAAAAGAAAAAAAGACCATTTCTGAGGCTTGGGTTTACTGTACTTACAGTTCCACCAATAAATCATCTCCCGATCTGGGCTGGAGAAGCACTGGCCACGGTTTGATTGCTCCAGCCCCAGGTTGCCAGGCAACCCACACAAGGGGGAAGTCTGAGAACCGCTGACAGATAGCCAAGTGGCTGAAACAACAGACTTCTCTCTGTCAAAAATGTGTTTGAGAGAGCCACTTGCCCACCTCTGCTCTCTGCTAAACACTACATGATTGTAAAATCAAAATCGAAAGGCCACTGTAATAAAAACACACTTCCTGCTCAATTACTAATTGTTCTAAAGCTGTGGGGAGGCCCAGATCCTACAGTGTATGGCAACAGAAATGCGATACTGTAAATGAGATAAAGCCAGCAGCATGCAAGAAACCTGATCTAAATGCATCTCTGTAGCTTCAAGTCAGGGGAGCTGGTGCGTGGAGGAATCAACTGCCTAAGAAAGCACCAGGAAGAAAATAATGAATGTCAAGATGTTAAAGAAACAAACCAAACAACTACCAAGCTAGAGGTCAAGACTACTTAGTAATAAAACCAAGAGCATTCTCCATTGTTTTGAAACACAATCTGGAGGCAATGAAGTTTTCTCCCTCAGATGGAAAGGAGGAGCAAGGAAGGTCGATGACCCTTGGGAACCACACCCCCTGGCGGTTCCAGGTGAATTCCCTGATACTTGACTGTAAATGGGATTACAGGAAATGGTAGCATCCTTAGGATAATGCGGGACAATAACATGTCTGAGAGTCTAATGCAACATTTAAAATACCTATAGTGTGAGCTGGGCACAGTGGCTCACGCCTGTAATCCCAGCACTTTGGGAGGCCGAGGTGGGTGGATCACCTGAGGTCAAGAGTTTGAGACCAGCCTAGCCAATATAGTGAAACCCCATCTTCACTAAAAATACAAAAAATTAGCTGGGCGTGGTGGCAAGCGCCTTTAATCCCAGCTACTGGGGAGGCTGAGGCAGAAGAATTGCTTCAACCCGGGAGGCAGAGGTTGCAGTGAGCTGAGATCATGCCATTGCACTCCAGCCTGGGCAACAAGAGTGAAACTCCATGTCAAACACACAAACAAAAACAAAATATCTATGGTGCATGTACCAAGCCAGTAGCATTGTGCCCAACACCAACTCTTTGCAGCATCCTTCCATGAAACCACTGTATTCAAACTGTCATCTTGGACTCTGGAAACTATCTGTAGTATGTGGAAGGGGCCAGCACTGAGTGCATAGCTCTTTATCTCTTCTGTGCCATGGACCCTTTGGCAGTCTGGTAAAGCCTGACTCCTTCTAAAAATGGTTTATGGCCAGGCACAGTGGCTCATGCCTGTAATCCTAGCACTTTGGGAGGCTGAGGCAGGCGGACACGAGGTCAGGAGATTGAGGCCATCCTGGCCAGTATGGTGAAACCCTGTCTCTACTAAAAACACAATAAATTAGCTGGGCGTGGTGGCGCATGCCTGTAATCCTAGCTACTCAGGAGGCTGAGGCAGGAGAATCGCTTGAACCAGGGAGTTAGAGGCTGCAGTAAGCCGAGATTACGCCACTGAACTCCAGCCTGGTGACAGAGCGAGACTCCATCTAAAAAAAAAAAAAAAAAAAGGCTGAGCACGGTGGCTCACGTCTGTAATCCCAGCACTTCGGGAGGCCGAGGCCGGCGGATCACCTGACGTCAAGAGTTTGAGATCAGCCTGGCCAACATGGTGAAACTTCGTCTCTACTAAAAAATACAAAAAAAAATTAGCTGGGCATGGTGATGCGTGCCTGTAGTTCCAGCTACTTGGGGAGGCTGAGGCAGGAGAATCACTTGAACCCAGGAGGCGGAGGTTGCAGTGAGCCAAGACCGTGCCACTGCACTCCAGCTTGGATGACAGAGGGAGACTCCATCTCAAGAAAAAAAAAAATTAGAAAGTATGCCAGAGTAATATAAGTGCTCTATGAACACACTAAATAACAAGAGCTAGCAGACGGTTTTCTTTAGTTCTTGCGGGTTTTTTGTTTTTCGGGGGGAGAGGGCTGTTTTGCTTTATCATGTGACCTCAGATGATAAACCCTTGGAGGGCAAGGACAGCAAGTTTTTCATCATTCAATCTCCAAAGCAATGTGCAGCCCGGTTTCCTGCCTGAAGCTCCTAAACTAGCCCTCTCCACGCCACTAGCCCAGCTCCTAGGGGGGCCTGGGTTTCCTTGACTCTCCCAGTGCCCAGAATTGGGCCTGGCATATAAGATGTGTAAGACCATAGTCCACAAAATGGGATGTATGGACACAAAAGACATTTTTTTCCTATGTTTTCTTTCCAACAATCCATCAGCCTGAGAAGGCACACGCTCCTGTGAGGGGATGCAGCCTCTCTTCTTCTACCCCACCACTGCCCCCTCTTACTTCACAAAGGCAGCCTCCTCTCCCCCGCTCCATCTGGAAGGCTACCAGGCAGCATTGCCCCAGGGGCACTAAACAAGGGGACAGTTTAAAACATTGACACTGGTGCTGACACAATGCCTGGCTCTGAGGTCAGGATGAGAAAGACTCCACAAGTCAGACACTTTCTGATTCTCTGCTTTCAACAAAACACAAGGAGATCCTAGTGGAAGTGTCATCTGATAGATTATGGAAAGTCATGTCTGATGACAAATTATACTTTTGGCATTATTATGGAAAGAATTCAAATAATTGAGTGACACTGTAACAAAACTATCATTCCCATCTACTTACTCATGTAAACAAGGTTTCTGGGCACTTACGTGTTTTTTAAAAAACCATACAATTTATTTCAAATAAATGTTAAGCAAACATTAAAATTATATCAACATTTACAATATTTCGTTGTTTTCATCAACTGTGCTCTAATAATATAATTTGAAAAAAACATTTCTTCTATACTTAGAGCTTAATTATTAAAGGAAATAACCATATGCCCGATTTCAATACACACACTTTTTGTTGCAGGGAAGTACTAAAGATCAATCGGACACTAGACTTTCAAGCATAAAATGTATCATCTTAGTGTAACGTCCCTGGGGAAGTAGAATGGAAATAAAAATTAAAGGGGGAAAAGGATAAGATGCAACATTGGACTGCTTTTAAAAAATGAGCTGGCCGGGCACGGTGGCTCACACCTGTAATCCCATCACTTTGGGAGGCCGAGGTGGGCAGATTACCTGAGGTCAGGAGTTCAAGACCAGCCTGGCCAACATGGTGAAATCCTGTCTCTACTAAACATACAAAAATTAGCCAGGCATAGTGGCACACACCTGTAATCCCAGCTACTCAGGAGGCTGAAGCAGGAGAATTGCTGGAACCTGGGAAGCAGAGGTTGCACAGTGGACCGAGATGGTGCCACTGCAGTCCAGCCCAAGTGACAGAGCAAGACTCCATCTTAAAAAAAAAAAAAAAGCTTACTCATGTATTTTAAAAACAGATGATAGTTCTTGCTTGCTCCTTTTGTCATGTGATGTGCCTGCTCCTACTTCGTTTTAAACCATAAGTAAAAGCTCCCTGAGGCCTCCCCGGAAGCCACACAGATGCCAGCACCGTGCTTCTACAGCCTGCAGAACTGTGGGCCAATTAAACCTCTTTTCTTTATAAATCACCCAATCTCTGGTGTTTCTTTATAGCAATGCAAGAATGACCTAACTCAGAAAATTGGTGCCAGGAGTAGGGTACTGCTACAAAGACACCTGCAAATATGGAAGCAGCTTTGCAATGGGGTAATGGACAGATGTTAGAAGAGTTTGGAGGGCTCAGAAGATGACAGGAAGATGAGGGAAAGTTTGGAACTTCTTAAAAGACTGGTTAAATGGTTGTGACCAAAATACTGATAGTAATATGGACAGTGAAGACCAGGCTGAGAAGGTCTCAGATGGCAATAAGGACATTATTGGGCACTGGAGCAAAAGTCACCCTTGTGATGCCCTAGCAAAAAAGATGGCTGTGTTGTGTTTCTGCCCTAGGTATCTGTTGAAGTTTGAACCTGAGAGTGATGACCTAGGGTATCTGGCAGAAGAAATCTCTAAGCAGCAAAGTATTCAAGATGTGGCCTGGCTGCTTCTACTAGCCTAACTCAAATGTGGGAACAAAGAAATGACTTAAAGTTGGAATTTATACTTAAAAGGGAAGCAGAGCAAAGAAGTTTGGAACATTTGCACCCTGGCAATGTGGCAAAGAAACAAAAGCTTTTGGTTGGGTGCGGTGGCTCACGCCTGTAATCCCAGCACTTTGGGAGACTGAGATGGGTGGATCATGAGGTCAGGAGTTCAAGACCAGCCTGGCCAACATGGTGAAACCCCATCTCTACTAAAGATACAAAAAATTAGCCGGGCATGGTGGCACACACCTGTAATTCCAGCTACCTGGGAGGCTGAGGCAGGAGAATCACTTGAACCCAGGAGGCAGAGGTTGCAGTGAGCACCTCTGCACTCTAGCCTGAGTGACAGGCAAGACTCAGTCTCAAAAAAAAAAAAAAAAGAAAAGAAAAGCTTTCTCAGGAGAGAAATTCAGGCAGGCTGTAAAGCAATCACTTCCTAGAGATATTTGTGTAACGAAAAGGGAGCCAAGCTTGATATCCAAGACAATGAGGGAAAGGCCTTAAAGGCATTTCAAAGACCTTCCCAGCAGCCCCTCCCATCATAGGATCAGAAACCTAAGAGGAAAAAAGAGTTTTCAGGGCCAGGCATGGGGTTTTGCTGCCCTCTGCAGCCTTGGGACACTGCTTTCCACATGCCCCTCTGGCTACATCCTTGGCTCAAAGGGCCTCTGATACAGCTCAGGCTGCTGTCTCAGAGGGTGCAAGCCATAGGCCGTGGCGGCTTCCAGGTGGTGTTAAGTCTGCAGGTGTACAGAGTGCAAGAGTGATGGAGGCTTGGCAGCCTCTGCCAAGATTTCAGAGGATGTATCAGGTGCCCAGGCCAGAAGCCTGCTGCAAGGATGGAGCCCTCACACAGATACTCTACTAGGGCAGTGTGGAGGGGAAATGTGGGGTTGGAGGGCCCACACAGAGTCCCCACTGGGGCACTGCCTAGTGGAGCTGTGGGAAGGGGCCACTGTCTTCCAGACCCAAGAATGGTAGATCCATCAGCAGCCTGCACTGTATGCCTGGAAAATTTAAATTTGGGAGTGGGTATGTGCTTTTAGGCAAAATTCTTTTAGAGGCTTCATAGGGATAAAATATTTTTCTTAGCTTTGTATCTACCTAAAGGAAGACCCAGAAATTCTTTGGGGTACCAAGCATGCTTCCACATCTCAGCTATATTTAGTCTGGTTTTACCTAACAGAACCAAACTAGGGTCACTGAAAACACTTTCTTGAACCAAGATAGGTTGCACCATGGAAGATCTTGCAGTATGTAACTGCTTTTCCACCAAGGTACAGACTTTTATTTGAATTCCAAAGCTGACTATGGCTCTGTTCAAGGACAGTAAAAAGCACAAACTCCTGTGTGCCAATTAAAGTGCTTGGCACCTTCCATTCTGTCACTTCAGCCTGGACTCTGGCATACCCACACCACACCCAAGCATCTGGACTCTTTTTTACTTATTTTATTTTTCAGCCATCATCTACACATGTAGATGGGCCAGCCCCAACACCCAGTGGTTGAAGACAATAATCTTCATAAGCAGGAAATTACAGAGGTGATCTTCGTTCTGAACCAACTGCAGAAGAAGAGGGATAGACAATCATCTTCCATCAGCAACCACCTGGGGCAGGAATCCCACTCTTTTTTTTTATACTTTAAGTTCTGGGATACATGGGCAGAACGTGCAGGTTTGTTACAATGGTTAAACGTACCATGGTGGTTTGCTGCACCCATCAACCCATCATCTTCATTAGGTATTTCTCCTAATGCTATCCCTCCCCTACCCCCCTACCCCCGACGGGCCCTGGTGTGTGATGTTCCCCTCCCTGTGTCCATGTGTTCTCATTGTTCAACTCCCACTTACGAGTGAGAATATGTGGTGTTTGGTTTTCTGTCCTTGTGTTAGTTTTCATAGTGTCGATGGTCTTTACAACTTGGCATGTTTTTGCAGTGGTTGGCGCCCGTCGTTCCTTTCCATGTTTAGTGCTTCCTTCAGGAGCTCTTGTAAGGCAGGCCTGGTGGTGACAAAATCTCTCAGCATTTGCTTGTCTGTAAAGGATTTTATTTCTCCTTCGCTTATGAAGCTTAGTTTGGCTTGATGTGAAATTCTGGGTTGAAAATTCTTTTAAGAATGTTGAATATTGGCCCCCACGGTCTTCTGGCTTGTAGGGTTTCTGCAGAGAGATCCGCTGATAGTCTGATATGGGCTTCCCTTTGTGGGTCACCCGACCTTTCTCTCTGGCTGCCCTTAACATTTTTTCTTTCATTTCAACCTTAGTGAATCTGAAGATTATGTGTCTTGGGGTTGCTCTTCTCGAGGAGTATCTTTGTGGTGTTCTCTATATTTCCTGAATTTGAATGTTGGCCTGTCTTGCTAGGTTGGGGAAATTCTCCTGGATAATATCCCGAAGAGTGTTTTCCAACTTGGTTCTATTCTCCCTGTCACTTTCAGGCACACCAATCAAACGTAGGTTTGGTCTTTTCATAGTCCCATATTTCTTGGAGGCTTTGTTCGTTTCTTTTCTTTTCTTTTTTTTAGAGTCTCGCTCTGTCGCCCAGGCTGGAGTGCAGTGGTGCGATCTTGGCTCACTGTAAGCTCCGCCTCCGGGTGCACGCCATTCTCCTGCCTCAGCCTCCCGAGTAGCTGGGACTACAGGTGCACACCACCACACCTGGCTAATTTTTTTTTTTTTTTTTGTATTTTTATTAGAGATGGGGTTTCACCATGTTAGCCAGGATGGTCTCAATCTCCTGACCTCGTGATCCGCCTGCCTCGGCTTCCCAAAGTGCTGAGATTATAGGCGTGAGCCACCGCGCCGGGCCTGTTCATTTCTTTTCATTCTTTTTTCTCTAATCTTGTCTTCACACTTTATTTCATTAAGTTGATCTTCAATCTCTGATACCCTTTCTTCTGCTTATCAATTCGGCTATTGATAATTGTGTATGCTTCACAAAGTTCTCCTGCTGTTTTTTTCAGCTCCATCAGATCATTTATGTTCTTCTCTAAACTGGTTATTCTAGTTAGCAGTTCCTCTAACCTTTTTTCAAGGTTCTTAGCTTCCTTGCATTGCATTAGAACATGCTCCTTTAGCTCGGAGGAGTTTGTTATTACCCACTTTCTGAAGCCTACTTCTGTCAGTTAGTCAAACTCATTCTCCATCCAGTTTTGTTCCCTTGCTGGCAAGGAGCTGTACTCCTTTGGAGGAGAACAGGCATTCTGGTTTTTGGAATTTTCAGACTTTTTGCCTTGTTTTTTCCTCATCTTCGTGGATGTATCTACCTTTGGTCTTTGATGTTGGTGACCTTCAGATGGGGTTTCTGTGTGGACGTCCTTTGTGTTAATGTTGATGCTATTCCTTTCTGTTTCTTAGTTTTCCTTCTAACAGGCCTCTCTGCTGCAGGTCTGCTGGAGTTTTCTGGAGGTCCACTTCAGACCCTGTTTGCCTGGGTATCACCAGCAGAGGCTGCAGAACAGCAAAGGTTGCTGCCTGAGGAACCCCACTTTTACGCAGAGGTAAAATCTACCAAGCATGTGGATTCTGAGGTTTCGTTTCAGCTCCAGTGGAAGCTGTGCTGTGTTGACCGTGTATGCAATGGACACAGAAGAATGAGTGTGCGGCACGTGCCTGTGTCTGCCACCCCAGCTCCAGATCCAACTTGAGCCAGGCTCTGCCTGCTTCTCCGAATACATCCTACACTCTCTGTGTCTCCTTACAGGGTAGTTCTGCTGTCTGGGGAGCCGATATTGGGTGGGATGATCTGACTTGGATTCCTGAGTACTCCACTCACCACTGCTGCCGCTCTGAACAAATTTCCTTACTATCTCATGCCTATGTCATGTCATGCTCCTCTGTGTTTCCATCTTTCTGTGTGCCCCATGGAACTTCCCCATTCTGCCCAGCACTATGTTCTGGGCATCCAAGTCCACCACTGCCATTAGAACATCATCTTGAGGTGGGGAGTTCCTGTCCAGGGCCATCTGGAGGCCTCTGCACATGACAGGCATTTAATAAATGTTTCTTCGATGACGTTTCCTATTATCAGTATCTGGGCCTTCCAGAGCCAGAAGGGGACTAACTATTTAATTATTATTACTCTCATTTCTTAGTGAGAGGACCAATGACTCTCCCAAGGTACAGCAACTGGTCCAAGGCACAGACTCAACCAGAAAGCAGGTTTACCAACACTTTTGTCTTCTCAGCATAAATATTCTAAAGAAAATAATTACTATTGGGTGCATTTTCCACAGACAGATGAAGAGTTATCTGAAAAAACTAGAAGTGAGGGAAGGGAATAAAAAGGGGGAAGAAAAAGGCCAGGCGCAGTGGCTCGTGCCTGTAATCCCAGTACTTTGGGAGGCCAAGGCGGGCGGATCATGAGGTCAGGAGTTGCAGACCAGCCTGGCCAACACGGTGAAACTCCATCTCTACTAAAAATACAAAAATTAGCTGGGCATAGTGGCTAATAGGAAACATCATCGAAGAAACATTTATTAAATGCCTGTCATGTGCAGAGGCCTCCAGATGGCCCTGGTGCACACCTGTAATCCCAGCTACTTGGGAGGCTGAGGCAGGAGAATCTCTTGAACCCGGGAGGCGCAAGGTTGCACTGAGCTGAGATCACACCACTGCACTCCAGCCTGGGCGACAGAGCAAGACTCCATCTCAAACAATCAATCAAACAAACAAACAAACAAACAAAAAAAAAGGAGGAAGAACCAGAATTTCTTGTTTTTGAAAAATCACAAACTGAAGAATGACTGGACACGATGTCAGCACCACTCACACAGGAAACCTCACGCACGAAACCTCACACGACAGCACTGCAGCTTTTTCCCTTGGTTAACTTGGGGACAGCCCTGGGACATGAGATCGGCCTTTACGGCCTTCTTCCCAGGCTGGTGGAAGATCAGGCTGCTCTGAATCCAGGCCGGCTGGGATTGGCGGGGCCTCTCAACACAGTCAAGAATGGCTAACGGCAGGCAGAAACATTTTGTGGCCTAATAAAGGATCAAAGAAATGTTCCTTACAAAGAGGAAATGAATTATCCACACATCAAGCTCCTTCGTGTCTTTTGTTTGTTTGTTTTAGGCCCTTCAGCCTGTTTGGATAAAACATGTTACACTGAGAAAGCATCAAAGAAAATGAAACGACAGTGACATTTAAAGGGAACTCCGTCGGCTACACAGAGCCCCATTTTGGGTTCAGCTCCAACTTCTCTCCGTTCTCTCTCTCCTGGCCATGGGGAGTATTCACCCATAGCTGACATAAGATTATCAGCAAAGGTTTTAACAAGAACCAGACCTTTCTCTTCTAATCTTTCCCCCAATCCAAAATGTCATGAAAAAACTTGAAAGAATCTTGTTAGAATTTAAAAATATTCTATTATTGTGTCCCTCATGCTGAAAAATGCACATCGAGGTATGAAAAACGCATCGATTGCTCTGTCAAAGACCACTATGTGACTGCACTTCCATAGCAGAGATCCCATCTTTCCTTTCATCTAAATTTAATCTGTTCTAAACTCTGAAAGTTATTGAGTCCTAAAGACATTTATTTAGCAGGTCCTAACAATGAGCAGTTTATAGGCAATTGTGAAACATGACCACAAAGATTATTGGATGGGGGTCAAGTAATTTGAATTTCTAGAAAAATACAGATCACTCTTGACTGACATGAATGATCAGTGGTATCATTTACCCAGAGTTACTTAAGAGAGAACAGTAACATGGAATGAGAAGCTGCTTCCACCCTGAAGGAGGCACTTTTACAGCTATACAACCTCTACCCTACTCAGTCTCTGTGTGGCAAAACTAGTTTATCCTCCTCATGGCATCTACCTGAATTCATCTTATTTAAGTTAATTTGCTTATTTGTCTGTGGTCCCTATTAGAATGCAAATCCCATGAGAACAGTACCTCCACGGTTATTTCTATTCCCAGAGTTGAGAAGGTGCCTCGTACACAGTCAGTACTCATTGTTGAGTGACTGAGGAGACAAACAGCAGGAATATATTCTACAGCCAACACTCGAATCTGTGATCTCAGTCTACACAGTCTTCCATTCACAAAACCCTGTCTCCTCATACCTTTCCTCCACCTTCAAACTCTCCATGTTAATGCACTTCAGCTCCATTTACCAGTTAACAATTGAGTGATCCCACTGAGGAGCCAGGAGCTCCAAGAAACAGCCATCAAGAAGCACAGCACCCAGCAGAGCTGCGTGTGGAGGCAACGCTCACCTCCCTCTCCATGGGACCTAAATGACCAGCATAGCACACGCTTCCTTCCTTCCCAGCCCTTCCTGTATTCTCAGCCCAGTCCAGATTAGACGTCCTTCCGACCAGATACTCACCCTAGCAAATCCCAACTGACGCCTAGCACGACGTCCCCTAGAGACCTACTGTCCTTTCACACACAGTTCTCCAAATGACCTCATACCCCAACCCCCGAGTCCTGCTGCTGCTTTCCCACTTTCAGATCCACACAGAATCCCTTTTAACCCCTCCAGTTATAGGGCCAGAAGTTCAGTTTTGTCAACAGTAGCAATCCTGTCCCACCATCTCATCAACCATGCCCGTCTGGGTTCCCCCACCCCAGTGTCAACCACTTGCCAAACCCATCTCCTTCTTATCCTGTGACTGGCACCAAAGTCTCTTCCTAGCTAGCTAAGTCTCTTCCTCCATCCTACCTTTCGACAGCACTCTCAGGAACGTGGAAAAGGTTTCCCACAGCCCTTTTAATAGTCTGTGTCTACCATTCTTGGTGCTCTTTATTCCAGCCTAGCCATCTACCGGTTGCCATACCTAAGATGTGAAACTACAGATTTTCCCTATGTACTGCACAGCTACTGTGACCCCCACAACATCTCTCTTCTTGACTGTGTCTCCCAACTCCTCTACCACTTCTGTACTGGTTTCCCATGTTCTCTATGCAGCCTGGGGCTTAACTATCCATTATTTCAACAATGCAGTCAATACTCATTACCTCAGCTGGGTACGGTGGCTCAGCCTGTAATCCCAGCAGTTTGGGAGGCTGAGGGGGGTGGATCACTTGAGGTCAGGAATTGGAGACCAGCCTGGCCAACATGGTGAAATCCCGTCTCTACTAAAAATACAAAAATCAGCTGGAGTGTAGTAGCATGCGCCTATAATCCCAGCTACTCAGGAAGCTGAGGCAGGAGAATCGCTTGAACCCGGAAGGCAGAGGTTGCAGTGAGCTGAGATCATGCCACTGCACTGCAGCCTGGGTGACAGAGCAAAACTCCATCTCAAAAAAGAACAAAAAAACTACTACTTGCCTCAACATCCCGACTTCCCACCAATTTTCTAGCCCAATCTTCCACCCACTTTGGCTGCATATTAGTGTCCTAACATCCTGGGACATTGGAAACTCGTACCCCAGATGAATTAAATGGGACCCAAGTCTCTGCTCTGTGTGTCTAAAGTTCCTCATGTTGACTCCAGCGTGCTCCTAACAGTGTGAAATGCTGCTGTACACTGACAGCTCTCAATGTCTCTCACTAGGAGCATAGTCCTGATCTAGTCCAGTAGTTCTCAGGGCCTGGATGCCCATGTCCCACCCCAGGGATTCTGCTCTGACTCGCTGGGGTACAGGCCAGCATTGGGGCATTTTCAAGTTCTCCCGATGATTCTAATGCACAGCCAAGTTTACAAGACGTCCTCAGCCCACCTCCACTCTTCCAATGCTATTGCCAGACTGGTCTTCAAGGGCAGCTCCAGTCCTATCCTTCCCCACATTCAAAAATATATAACTTTTCCTCGTTTCCTGTTGAATTAAACATAAACTTCTCGGTCAAAAGTGGGAGGCTCTGAATTAGCTACCTCACATCCTCCCCCACCCATAAGCTTCATCCAAACTGGGCAACTTGCTACTAACCAACCACTCAAATTCTTTTAGCCCTTGTGCTCCAATTAACCTCTGTCAACTCTGCCTGGTGAAATCGTATCCATCCTTCAAGGTCCTCTCAAATAAGCCTCCGCTACAGCACCCTTCCTGATCTCCCTGTCCAAGAGCAGGGAGCAGCTGCTCACCTCGGCAGGCCCTGTGAGCCCCAGCACACCATCTGAAGCAAAAGAGGCACTCAAAACAAGTTTCCAATTGTGTGGCTGCTGTCCCCTCTCTAGATTCTGTGGTGACAAATCCAACTCAAGCACTCATTTACACCCACTACCAAAATCAGTCAAGGATACCACAGTGGGATGGCATGTCGCCTGCCATACTGCCAAGCAATTACCAAGGTTGGTGGTAACTCCTGCAGAGATCTTAGCAGTGAAAGAACAAATGCAGTTTGTTTAAAGTCAGTGATACGCTCCCTTCCTTTTGTACACAGAATCAAAAAAAAACTCACTTGAATAATATAAGAACAAACTAACAATGATGGGAACAGAAGATTCAACTAGAGGAAGAATTATGAGAGCAAACAATGGATAAAAGGGTCTCAAACATCCAGCAGAGCCCTGCACACAAGAGTAGGTATGGAAACGCAGTAGAATTAAATTCAGTATAAGGTGAAAAATAAAGACCTTCCTTTTTCCATGTATATTTTTAAGGCAAATTTAATTATCCAGAAACAGACAAGAATGTTTGCTCTTCACCTTCAAGAATCCACCACCCCTTCTGTGAAGATACTCAGGCTCAGTAGAGTGCACCCCTACACATCTTCGTAACAACGGAATGCCTGAGTGCCTAAGATATTCAAACCAGTGGAGAGTAGCATGGCGTGATGCTCACGGACTCCTCTAAATGTGTGAGCAACCGGATTACACATCTCAGAGTGTGGCCTAAAAGCAAGATAAATCTACCTGCATCATTTGAATGTTTTACAGATATTTAAAAAGAGAGGGAGAGAGAGGAAGGGAATGTGAGCTGATTATGAAGTCAGAGAATTTAATAAGGGAGACATGCTACCAAGGTCAGACTGCTCTGGGGTCATAAACTTGGGAAGTGACTATGAAGCTGACAAAGAAGTTGGGTTGTCTCAAAGGACGACCTGAAAATAATTTTCTACTTTTGTTATTGCTAAAGGACTGGAGAATTTCATTTCCATGGACTGGACTGAGCGGTAGGATCCCAAAAATCCAGAGCCCACCCCAATCTTTAAGCTGCTCTGAGAATTGGAACAGCTCTGCCTGATGAAATCAAGACTTCGACGTGGGAGAGATCACCACGGATCAGAGCTCCAGGTCTTCTCTAGGCAAAGCTCCTTTATTTCTTAGATTAATGTTAGGTGGGTTTTTGGCCCAGGTCAACCAGTTTCCCAAACCTTTGCTCATCCTTTGCTCATCAAGACCTCCTTAGGCCGGGCATGGCGGCTCACACCTGTAATCCCAGCACTCTGGGAGGCCAAGGTGGGCAGATCACTTGAGGTTAGGAGTTCAAGACCAGCCTGGCTAATATGGTGAAACCCTGTTTCTACTAAAAATACAAAAATTAGCTGGGTGTGGTGACACATGCCTGTAGTCCCAGCTACTAGGGAGGCTGAAGTGGGAGGATCACTTGAACCCAGCAGGCAGAGGTTGCAGTGAACTGAGATCACACCATTGCACTGGTCCAGCCTGGGCAACAGAGCAAGACTCTGTCTCAAAAAAAAAAAAAAAAAAAAAACTTTTAAAATTCATTTTCTAAAATTCTCTTTGAAAATTGGATAACCAAGCTTACTTAGCTCTGTCACCCTAATTAATTAGAGGCCCTATCTGAAAAAAGAAAATGAGTAATATTTAGGATGAACATGTCTGTTTGGAAAGCAGTTTATTAGCAAATGTGTGATACCTCCACAGATTTTAATATTAAACAGTGGCTCCCAGAGAAGACTCCAAGCTGCTGTTGAGGGGAGCACAAGGGACAGAAGAGCACAGAGCACGGCTGCGGTGATGGACCATCTTTCCTCCCACGCTGGTGCAGTCTGTGGTACTCATTAGCCTGCGTCTCTGTAGCCTAGGAGATTTGGTTTCATTACTGTCAATGGCAAAGCTTAGAAAAATAAAAGTATGATCAAAACTTACAAATCAGCTTCAAGGGAGATCCCAGAACTTTCAGTAACAAAAGGACACTGTGTGTGTGTGTACGCACACATGCATGTGTACACGTGTGTTTTCAAATTTCTTAAACAGGAATGACTGTTAGCTTTAGATAAATCACGTGGCCAATTTTTCACCTGGGAAGTGAAAGGATGGGGCAGGCAGCAGACCAAGACAGGCTTAATCCTGACCTCCTGTCAAACACAGCTGCCAGCACCTCAGAACTTTCCCCTTCCCTTTCCTTCTCCTTTTCCTATCATTTTTTAGATTAAAAAAAAGACTTGCTGGGTGTGGTGGCTCACACCTGTAATGCCAGCACTTTGGGAGGCCGGGGCAGGTGGATCACAAGGTCAGAAGATAGAGACCAGCCTGGCCAACATGGTGAAACCTCATCTCTACTAAAAATACAAAAATTGGCTGGGCGTGGTGGTTGAGGCTGTAATCTCAGCTACTTGGAAGGCTGGGGCGGGAGGATGGCTTGAACCTGGGAGGCGGAGGTTGCAGTGAGCCAAGATCGCGCCACTGTACTCCAGCCTAGGCGACAGAGTAAGACTCTGTTTCAAACAAACAAACAAACAAACAAACAAAAAACCCCACAAAACTGAAGACTCAAGAAGGGGAGTGGGGAGACCATACGTTCTTGAGGCCACACAGGTGGCAGCCAATCTGAGTACTGATACCTGCACCTCTGACTCTCAGGCCAGTTTTCTCTCCACAAACCACCAGGCCTGTTTTTCCTGCTTTTGCCCACCAACCCACCCCAAAAATGAGTTTTCCATATAGGAAAGAGAAGAGCCTGGCTTATCTTCTTCAGGAAGTAACTGTGCCTTCTCCAGAGAGCTCAGGTGCCAGGACGTCAGCAGCCCTCAGAAAGCAGAGCCAGGAGGGACATGGGGCAGTGGCGACGAAGCTATTCAGGGCAACTCTGGGCATTCTCCTATTTTCAGAATAACAATCTTCCTGGTGTTCTCAGCAGCATGATTCTTTTTTTATTATTATTTTTTATTTTTTAGAGACAGGGTATCGCTCTGTCACCCAGGCTGGAGTGCAGTGGCGAGATCACAAGGGAGCACAGTTCCTGAACTGGGGGAACAGTGCTGGGTTGTATGGGAAGGTGTGTTAGAATAGCCAGATTCACCGGTGCTGACCACTGAGCTCTCTCCTTCTCCATCACTCGTTGTCCCATAACAGAACATCTCAACCACACGTATCATCAGTACACATCAGGTGATGTCGGCAATGAATGAGTGTTTTAAATTGGCATTTAGAAAATAAAACTACAAACTGGAAGGAGTTTGTTGCTCCTTCCAAAGAAAGCTACTCAAAGGAAAAGAACAGGGACACATCCAGTTAATTAATTCTCAAGGGAGAAGCCTCCCTAGACTGTGGCAGCTCAAGAGCTCAGCCAAAGAGGTCACTGCACTGAAGCAATGTGAGGTTTCTCTTCTGTTCCACCCACTTGAATCATATTTTCTGATTATCAATCCTGCTCCAGGTGCTGGGCCAGGTTCTGTGAATACAAAAAGAATTAAACTACAACCCTGCCCTCAAGACTTCCTAGTTTCTGTGTGGAGGCACCTAAATGAACTTGTCATCCCAACCTGGTGCAGCAGGGCCTGCAAAATGCAGTGACGTCCAGGTCTTCATCAGTCACGGGCCACTCCTCATTCTACAGTGCCTTGTGAGCATCCTAACCTCTCAGAAGAACGAGTGTTGGGGAAAGAAGAATATCAGAACACTACTAGGGAACACTAAGCTTGGCCCAGCATTCTAGTTAGTCAGTGCATGTAGCATCCATCCTCCAGACATTAAGAATAATCACCACAGGCCTAGAGCAAGCAAATGCCAGCTGACAAGGGAAGCTGGACTCTTATGTCAAACAGCAGTATTAGAGGGACTCTCCCCTGAGCTGAGTCTCAAAGCCAGGGTATTTGACTCAAGAAAGAAAGATTTTTGAGACGACTCTTTTCATTAGGTGGTGTAATTCAGAGCATGATATCTACAGTTTTAAGCTTTCCACAGTGTTCACTTCCTGAATTAAAATTTGTTAGGACAGGCTGATAACAAGAATAATGACTACTCCAAGACAGAGGTACAGCAGGTATACTTTTCTTTCTAGGTATTTTCTTGCTCCTACTCAGGAAAAACAGCTCCTCTCACAAATGCTGAATTTACAGTAAACATATGTAGTAAATATTGTCTAAACCAGTTACAAAACAAAAACGCTTCAATCTTGACACAATGAGCAGCTGCAGAAGTCAGAGGAATGCATGACTCAGAGTCCTACATAACTGAAGCCATAAAAACACTGTTATGAGAGATACGACGTTAGGAGAAAACAGAACAGCCCTCAAGAATTCCTCATTAATTTGATAATGTAATTTGACTGTGAGGTACAAAATAGGAGTGAACAGCTCTGGTCTAAGATCCTGGTGGCCTTCCGACTTCATCTTCTCCATCCACTCCGGGGCATCTCTGCTCTTCCTGGAACACACTCTCAGGCATGCTCCCACCTCAGGGCCTTTGCACTCAGTTCCCTTGACCCAGAATTCTCTTCCCCTATATATCTGCAAGGCTAGCTTCCTCACTTTTTAAGGTCTTTACTCAAAAGTGAACGCTCCGTGGCTACCTTAAGAAAAAGTTCAACCCCTCTACCTGGTATTTCATATCACTTTTCTGCTTTTAATTTTTTCAGGACTAACACACTATATATGCTACTTAGCAAGATTGTTTTAATCTATCCTCCTTCCCCACTACAATCTCAACTCCATGAAGGCAGAGAATTTTGTCTGTTTTGTTCACTGCTGTATCACCTGGCAGGGTGTCAATGCTCTACCAGTATTTCCAGAATGAAAGAATGAATGAATGAATGAATTTCAACTAGTGAGCTAAAATCAGAACTGAATGAGAAACTTGGTTAAGTAGGAAGGAATCATTCTATCTTCATGTTCACACAGAGTCAACAATCACAGGAAGAGCCAAAGCGACACCAAACTCCTCTGCAAAGAATGCAGAGCCAGAGAGACAGATCCTGAGCCCCCATGCTCAGGTAGTGAGGCCAGTATCAGGCACTGTCTTTCTCCCCTTATAACCACCAAACACATGCTGCTTCCTGATGGCTCAGTACTTTGCCTCATAAATATGGAAAACACACTAGAATTCACCTATATAAAGATACTTCGGAAAAATGTCTTAAGGCAAGTGCAAAAACAAAATCAAATCTAAGTGTCAATTAGTTGCATGCAGGGTGTTAGGAAAAGAATAACAAAACACCACTAGGGAAGATACAAAATAGGCTGGCACTGTAGTGAAGATGGCAATTAGGGGGCTACCAAGGCCATCACTACTTCTACCTAAGGGAGACTTACTTACTTACTTTATTTATTTAATTAATTAATTAATTTTTTTGAGACAGGTCTTGCTCTGTCACCCAGGCTGGAGTGCAGTGGCACAATCTTGGCTCAATGCATCCTCTGCTTCCTGGGGAGGCGATTCTCCTGCCTCAGCCGTCCGTGTAGCTGAGATTACAAGCACGCACCACCATGCCCTGCTAATTTTTGTATTTTTAGTAGAGACGGTGTTTCGCTATGTTGGCCAGGCTGGTCTCGAACTCTTGACCTCACTTGATCTCCCTGCCTCCGCCTCCCAAAGTGCTGGGATTACAAGCATGAGCCTCTGTGCCTAGCCTAAGGGAGATTTTAGATTTAAGACAGAAGTATGCCAGGAGACAAGAGGTAGCTTTAAATGAATGACTTCTTCTCATGGTAGGGTTCTCATTTTTCATTTCCTGTTTCCTTCTCCCAACATTCAATTACAGTTACCAGTGTAATATGTCTCACCTGTGAAAATGTAAGACTCCAATGTCACTATACGTAGAATGTTCTAAGCACACACATTAAAATTGACTCCAATTCTGTTGCTAAGAAACTGCACAAGAAAAGGGTTTTCCATCCTCTTCATTTATAAAATAATCACTCTGTCTATGGGAGAATAAATGCAATCTCTCAAGTCCCCTTGTGCCTTGTTCTCATTTTTTAAATGAACAGAGAAAGATGATAGAGAGTGGCTGAAAGTGTATGCTATCTCCATTTTTTTATGTGCCCTTGAAAATGAGATGGAAACATGGCTTCAATAACCCACTGCTCTAGTATTTATTAATCTTTCAAGCTGAAGACTCCCCCCGTTACTCCCCTTACTCCCTGCTCAAGCAAAAATGAAAAATATACTGTCAAAAGTACTCTTCGATTTAAAAAGATTATCCCAAGCAGCCAGGAGTAATTTAAGGTGGGCTTGTATTCAATGTGGGGTTACTTTCCAGGTCTCTGTATAGCCCTAATGCCTAAACACAGACGTGTGTGCATGCATGCGCGTGCACGTGCACGCGCACCCACACACACATGGACCTAAAGAACAGCACAAGGTATGCTGGCTTTTATTTTTTTAATCTAAAAGTAGGGCTGGGGATGATGAACTTAAAAAAAAGTACTGGTTAAAGACAGTAAGAAAAGAATAATCTTGTTAAACACAAAGAGCAAAATGGGCATACTAACTTCTTTGACCACAGCATAAAGAGGAGGCCTAGAAAGTAGTGAGCTGCGGATGTGAATGGAAAGGTCGCAGCTGAATCTGTACATTTATCCCAGAGGCAACTTCTACTGACATGAACTACTGAAATACATTTTTGAAATATCTCTTCCCTTCTAATAAAATGCTTGTCCTATTTCATTTACTAAAGGATTTTAAAAATACATTTCTTTTCAGAGCTTGTTAAACAGTAGAATCTTTCTGCAAACTGATTGACAGAATAGACTGCCTTATACCAACTTTTCTGTGCATATAATTGATTTTTAATTTGCTGTCTCATTTCCGAAAGGACTTGACAATAAACTCCACTCTATCCATACTATTGACTTCTTTAAGCAAGGGTTTGGTTCAAAGGCTTATGGGAATTAACCATAGGAAAAATAGTCCAATTTTATTAATAGTTGGAACTTTAGGCAAATCTCACTTGAATCTACATTTTTCTTTTTTAATTTTTTTTTTTTTTTTTTTTTTTTTGAGACGGAGTCTCGCTCTGTTGCCCAGGCTGGAGTGCAATGGTGCAATCTCGGCTCACTGCAAGCTCCGCCTCCCGGGTTCACGCCATTCTCCTGCCTCAGCCTCTCCGAGTAGCTGGGACTACAGGCGCCCGCCACCACGCCCGGCTAATTTTTTTTGTATTTTTAGTAGACAGGGTTTCACCGTGGTCTCGATCTCCTGACCTCGTGATCCGCCCGCCTCGGCCTCCCAAAGTGCTGGGATTACAAGCGTGAGCCACCGCGCCTGGCCTAATTTTTTAATATTAAGGGCTAATTCTTACTCTAGGTCACATTAAGAATACATAATATGGAGTAATATGTACATATGTGTAATATATCAACATTTCTATTTCTCTTATTTTTCCTACTCTCATATATATAATTTTAGTTCTTCATAAGAAACAGTAAGCAATGTCATTTAAAACTGGAGGAAGGGTGGTTAGTAGAGAGGAGAACCTACTGTGATTCAATTTAAAATGTACTAAGTACCTACTATGTGATGCAGTAGATACACTGTATCTATACTTTGGGTTAATGGCAAAGGTTCCAAATGAATTGTAAAAATGTTCAAGTTATAATTTCTTTAGAAAGATAATTTCAATGTTTTGACTCAACTCACATGTATGCAAACCTGTACACACACATAAGTTGACAATGACATAAAACCACATATGTACATAAACAAAGACCAGAAGAGAGCAAGAAGCCAGCAAATGAGACAATGAAGCCAGACTCTGTGAGACGATGTGTTAGTGGTGAGGTTTTAAATTCCCTTTAATGATTTTAGGATGTTGTTCTAACAGTAAAAAAAAAAAAAAAAATCTGCACAAAATCCTAAAAAGAATAACAAAGTGAAAAGGTTCATACTAGATGACCTACAAGACTCTCCTACCATCATTTTTGAATGACTACATAAAATAGTCAGCAACTCTGGAAACTTTACCATTCCTAAAATAAATATAACTAAGCCTTCCCCTATACTGTGGATGTAAAATTTTAAAACAAAATCACCAATATTATTAGTATCTGAAATCCATGCAACCATAACTACAAGCTCTGACAGCCTCTCTGTCTTTGTCCTCCTTGCTGTTTTCACCTCCACAACCTCCTGCTGCTATTGGACCTTAACTGGGATTTTGTTGTGAATTCCATTTTCCTCAGCTGCCACGCAAACAGTAAATAAAATTCATTGTATTTTTCCCCCACTAGGCAGCCCTGTCTTCTGGCACATTCAGATGCCTGGCTTGAAAAGAGCGAACAATGAAAACAATGTTTTCTCAAGCAGACTTTACAAAAAGCGCATAACAAAGGCATCTGAAGATGCTGCTGGGGAAAGACACCCTGCAAATAGTTGTGTGTATTCTGTGTAAGTAATTCCTTGACCGGCCGCATGGGTTCACTGGATTACAAATATTTAGAAAATTACTTTGCCATCTCATGTCAATTTTGAAAGAAGGATTTTCATTTATATTTATGACAGACTGAGCTTTAAATTGAAGAAAGATTTAGATGTTTTAAAATTTATGAACTTGTAAATAAATCCATGTACATGGCCAATTAAGGTTTATCACCGCCACAGATTAACTATCTTTGGATAAAAATTTCAGAGCTTATTTGTATCTAGGTTGTTCACCTCAATGTATTACATCAAAATTGATATAAAATATTTAATGGGTAGTGCATTTCAAGATAAAAGCTATAGTTACCCAAGATGAAATAAAAACACCCTGTAGTAACATGGTAAGCAACAGAACCTTCACTTTGTGCAACACCTGGATTGTTGCGGAAAGCTAATTCAACATGAAAATGATTTTAAAAACCAAAACACAGCTAAGTGGATAGGAAGCAAAGAGTGAGATGCACAGCTCAGTGGAGCACCCAATCTTACAATCTTGCAAGTCAAACCAAACTCCACAAGGAAAATGCAGGCCCTGAATTTTAAAAAGAATTCAATTAGCATCCCCAGTATTTCCATAATCAACAGCTGAATGCTAATTAAGAGCACAGCATCAAGCGGCAACGGAATCCCAGTGCAATAAGCACCAACACAACAGCAGCAAATGCTACCTTCAGCTCGCATGCATAAATAAACAGAATTAATAACCACCCAAGCATGGAAGGGTGACTTAATCTGTTTCGATTAGATGCAGTTCACCCTGGGGCCTTTATGTTATATTTGAATGTGTTCATCATATTTAATTAAAAACCTAATAATCTAGGGTTTTGTTTGTTTGGAGTTTTTTTTTAATGTTTTAATCTGTATTTCCTCCTCTTTATCTTCCTAAGTTCTACCAATCTGGATGACTTCCTGAAAAGGAACAGTATTTTTAGCATAATATATGTGAAATTGGTTAACCATCAATGTAACTCTCAGAGGCAGAAGGCAGCCATTTACTTTGGCTCCATCCTTGCCCATACCTTGCTATTTAAAGCTTCACAAACTGACCTAGCATTTCTTCCAAAATGCTTCTCTGATCTAACCAAGTTTACTTAGCCTGAAAGACATGACCCAGGTGTTGCTCACAGACACTCAGCAAAAGCAGAATTAATTTGCGTTATCCGGTACAGAATTTGACAGAAATTGGCACATTTTGGCTTCAGTTCAAGATTTGAAGTATCTCAGCCCCAAAGCAACTTCAATTAGGAACATCATACATGCACATTGTCAGAGAAATAAACTGAGAGTTTGAGATGAAAGGCCTCCTATTGTGTGATTCTGAGGTCTAAGATCTCCAGAATTCATGATTATCTGAAAGACCTAGGAAGAAGAGGTCAGGTGATAGGAGAAGAAAGAAGAAGAAGAAAGAGTTTAATGTGTGAGCTTTTTCCAAAAGCACTTTTATTATTATTATTATTTTTTTTGGAGACAGTCTCGCTCTGTTGCCCAGGCTGGAGTGCAGTGCCATGACCACGGCTCACTGCAGCTGCGAACTCCTGGACTCAAGCGATTCTCCAACCTCAGCCTCCCAAGTAGCTGGGACTACAGGCACATGGCACCATGTTCAGCTATTTTATTATGTTTTTAATTTTTTGTAGAGACAAGGTCTTGCTGTGTTGACCAGGCTCCAAAAGTAAAATTTTTAAGGTTGGTTTCTGAGGCATGTAGAAGTTTTTCTCTTTAATGTGCTGATTCCTAACTATTAACTATTACAAGTTTTAAAATGCTGGATTGAAGACACTCAATTACAGTGAAGAACTTTTTAAAAGGATTACCTTGAACAAAAAGTCATCAATATTCTTCAAGCCTCTCATATGGAGAGAAATTATCTTCATCATTAAGTCCTTACCCTTAATAAGTTTACAAACTCGGAGGACAATCAACTCAGAAATAAGACCGCAAGGAATGAACAGCTGGGGATCAGAAGTCAGCACGAGGAGGCAGAGGATGAACTACCAGTGAGTGATGCGCAGAGGGGAGACAGTGAGTAGGGTCTGCACTGGCATGAGACGTTAGTTTCTTCATAGAGCAGCAGCCCTACCTGGCCCAGGAGGTCCAGAGGCCCAGCCCGTCCACTGCACAGCAGGGAACTCACACCTTCAGGTGCTTATTTCACCAACCCTCTCACAGAGCAGCTGCTTCAAAGTATTCATGTAAATGCCGAGGGAAACCCGTTCATCAAGACTGTTGTAGTCAGATCAGACACTGGGTAGTTAGAACAAATTAATATGCCAGCAGCAGCGAAGTTTAATAGTAAGTAGCCAGGCATTGTGGCTTGCCTGTAGTCCCAGCTGCTCAGAGGCTGATGTGGGAGGATCACTTGAGCCCAAGAGTTTGAGTCCAGCCTGGGCAACATAGCAAGACCCCCATCTCTTAAAAAACAGTAATGATAATAATAAAAATAATAATTAGAATGTTCCAAGTATACAGAAAACTGGGAGGAAAAAAGGGAGAGGTAGGCCCATGTACTTATGTTAGCTGGGACACATTTGTTTTGCTTATTCCTGTGACTCCTGAGGTGAGAAAATGTGGTAAATTTAACAGAAGGGGGCCACATGTACACAGCAGGTGTTTTTTCACAGCCAAAGCCAGGCGAGGGTAAAGAGGGGACTGCCTTGTTGCCACATAAATCTCTTCAAAGATTTGATTTGGATCCATTCACCAGAAGCTTCCTTCAACCTCTCAATTATTCAGTCAGTCTCTCTTCTTCACTGCTGAGGTTTTCAAAGTGAAGCTTCACTTCCTACACATAAGGGAACCATTTGATCCTGAGGCTCTGCAAGGGCTGGATGGCTGCCAAGACATTTTTCAAACCAAGAAGCAAACATGATAAAAATGACCCCAAACGGATATGGATGTATGCAGTTAAGGATCATTATTCTATACTCAAAATATTCACCACTTTGGAGTCATGTTTTGTTTTTCAACATAAAGCCAGGCTCTTTCTGATGTGCAAGGCTTCCCTCTCAGCTCACGGCTACAAATCCCCAAGCAGCAGCAATGGGGAGACAGTCAACAGCTGCCTGATGTTACAAGCAGGCGTTGCAGGAAAAGGAAAGCAGCTTTCTCTTCAGCAGGAAGAGAGGACTTTGGCTGTGTATTTTTAAAATTCCAGAGGGAATGAAAGGTCACAAGAGAAATGAAAGAAGGGAGAGAGGAGAGCCATGGCTAGAGAGGGGCTGGGAGGCATGAGTGAGGAGTGGGGAAGGGTGGGAGACACCAAGAGGCAGAGAGGTAGGGAAGGAGAGAGGATGCCAAAGGGCATGGAGACTAAAGAGAGAGGAGATGGCCAGGAACTGAGGGAGAGACAGAAGCAGAAGCAGCCATGGATTGCAAGCTGACAAGGCCCTGAGGCTGCCTAGGCCAGGCTGAGAGGAGTGAAGGCAATCTCACAAAGGGCGGTTAAACGACCACAGTCTATACGCTTGTTCCATCCTTTTCATCTCCTTAGGTGTTTCTTCCACACAGGCTTTTCGCAGAATTTTAAAACCTTGTCAATCAGATCTCTTATCCACTCCTCACATAAAGAGGCTTACAGTAAAAAAAAAAAACAGTATCATTATGACTTCTCAAAACTGAATTTAACATTGTCTAAACATTTTAAAACGTTTAAGGTGTTTCTTTATTAATCACGTAAGATTTTTATGTTTTTTTTTTGTTTTTTTTTTTAAACAGCTTCATGAACTCCATAAGTCTGATAAAGTTAAAGTCTTAAGGGACTATTCAACAAGCACTCCATTACCAAACCCTAGGGCCATTTCAGTGCATCTCAGCTCCGGCTAGCTTTTCCCATTCCTCAGCCCTTGCCCAACCTCACCCACAGCCATTCTAGGAGCAAATTCTCTTTTCTCTACCTTCAAGGTGCAGCCTGGATCTCGCTGCTTCTTATCACGGCCACTGCCGCCACACCACCCAGCCACCAGTCCCAGCCTGGCGTGCAGCAGCTCCTGGAGGCCACCAGACTCAGCGACCAGAGTGAGCTCCACTGTTGGAGTGAGTCACTCCTCTGTTCAGAAGCTGCTCATGTGGGGCACATCACCGCGCCCTGATGGCGGGCCAACAGGTCACACCTGATCTGCTCCCTCTGGGGCACCCCTCCCACAAGCCCACTGCCCACCTCTCCTACCACTCCCCTCCTTGCTGTGCTGCAGAAACATTCCTGCCTACTTCTTGAACATGCCAAGCATGCTTTCACCTTAGGGCCCAGAGTTCTCTAATATCCAAAAGGCTGCCTTCCTCACTTCACTAAGGTCTCATCTAAATGTTACTTACCAGGACTTTCCTGATCCTCCCTTAGCTAAGACAGTACCCCACCCAGCTGATTCTCCCTATTCTGTATCTGCTTCACCACTCCCTGACACATACTCATTTACGAAGGTCTCCCCTCTCAAAACTTAAGACTCCCGAGGAGGGACAACACCTGGCGCGCAAGCAGGCACTCAGTAAATATTGCTGAATCAATGAAAGAGCGGCATCAGGAAAGCACATAAAATTTCTAAACATTGTTTCTTAGCATAATTTAAAATACAGGAGAGGAACGTGGAATCAATATGTGTATTAGTGCCAGCCTTCATTTAAATTTCATTCGACCTGAAAGGCAAATGTCAAGCGGTAATATTCATACTGAAGACTGTATTTGCAAAAGCACAAGAAATCTGTAAGTGGTTTACAGCAATGCCTTTTACAAGTCACAAGATGGAGATGTAGCTTCATTAAAACTGTCTGCTGGATGGGAATCCATGGGTTTGCAAGGCTGTATTTGTGGGCACATTTCTCTCTCCCCACTTCCTTCAACAGGCCACAGCAATACAATCAATATGTAAAATCCAGTATATTTATTTTATCAACTCTCTGCTTCCCGCTTGTAATCAATGTCCTTTAGGAGGTTAGGGGTCTTACAAGCCCTATAAAAACAAGTCACCAAGCCAAGCATGGTGGAGCATGCCTACAGTCCCAGCTACTCAAGAAGCTGGGGCAAGAGGACTGATGGAGCCCAGGAGTTCAAAACCAGCCTGAGCAACACAGCAAGACCCCCTTCTCTAAAATAATTATGATTAAAAAAAAGACAAGTCACCAACCCCACTTTAGGTTATATGTCCACGGGTTTTAACATGCTGTGTCTTTAAATAGGGAGGTATCACAAGCTAGCTTGCACCAAAAACAAGTTCAAATTAACTTTTTTTAGGAGTAACTATCAATTTCTCCTTTCTTTCCATGAAAGTTGGACAATCTTTCCCGTCATCTATGAAGCCTAACCTTAATAAAAATCAAGTCTTTCTGTACAATTGTGGGGCTGAAGGGCCCCATCCTCCTGCCTGGTGCCGCCACGGACAGCCATTCTGCATGACTGAAGCTTCTGCTTTCCCTGAGCAGCAGGGAGGTCACACACTGAGACGCCCGTGGCCCGATGCCCCAGAGCACAATGCAAATGCTGGTTCCTGCTCACCACTTCGTCCTCGGTCCAGCACTTCTCGATGAGCTTGGGCACAGGCTTCTTCACCAGGCGCTGCAGGGCTTTGCCAGCATCGTAACCGCTTTCATGCAGCTAAAACAACAACAATTTTAGTTAGCTAACTGCACCAAATAACAGACAGGACACAAATCAATCCAAGGCAAGCTCCTCATTGACTATCTCTCACAGAAGAGTCAGGAAAGGGGCACTGAGACTCTATCATTTCAGTAGGCATGAGAATTTGTTCTCATCCAAGACCATCCTATCCCAACCCCTATTCTACTCGCTCTGGGAGAGGGAGACAGGCAAGGCAGAAAATATTTTGGCAAAGATAGGAATAGGATTCCCCTATATTCCCATAAAGCAAACATTTAGGGAATGTTTGGCCCCACCCAGTGCTCAGGATATTCCATGCAATCATTATCTTACCTAATCCTATGGGGAAAGTATTTTCTCATTTAATCTATGGTTTAGGAGCTATCATCGCCCTACCTCACAGATGAGGAAACTGAGGCACAGAAAGATCAAGTAAAGGTGTTCACCACACTGAGCCAGCAGGTGAAGCCAAGACTCCAACCCAGCCAGGAGGACCCCTACTCTTGCCTCATTCTCCGCAAAGCAGTGTAAAGTCACACTAGATTATGTTCTTTCTTTTTAGCATTTCTTAAGTTTTTCGACTGTGCTAATTTCACATAAAAACAAAATATTTAAAGTGCCTAAAATTTAAGAGCTTTTTAAAGAAAATAAAGTCTGTAATAGTATGCTAGTTTTTCAGTACATATGAATAAAGATGCAGGTTTATCTACATATTCCCTTTAGGACTAGACTTGTTTCTTGTCAAAGCTAATCAACTTTTCTCACCCTGCATCTTTTCAACCCTGTGTAGTGTCTGGCACCATGGACTCCTTCCCACCTTGCAAAGATGCTCCAGACACTCCAAGTTTCTGAGTTCCAACTTGCAGATGATGTAGAGAAACAGCAGGTACAAAGATCCCCTTGCTCTATCTACCTCCCCACACTGTGGCTGTCACTCAGAATTCTCATTGGAAATCCACCTTTCCTTTACAAATCTAGTTTTCTTACACAAAGATTGGTTTTGTCTAAGACTTGTATCTCCAGTGCTGAACACAGTCCACAGTATAAGGTAATACTCCAGAAAAACTTGCTAACTTCCTAAATACTAGGTTCTGGGACACAGCAGTAAACAACACAGAGATCCCTGTTCTGATGGAGTGGACGTTCTGATCTTTTCACTTGTGCTTCAATCTCTTATTTTAACGATGAGCCAGCATTTGCCGAACATTCAGGACAAGTAAAGCTGAACATTCAAGACATGTAAAGAATAAACCTTAATAAGTCACAGTCCTTATTTCCAGGAAACTTACAAATTGGTACAGATACAAAACATACAAAATGACAAGATCGAGTAGGTTGTAATAATTACTCTCGCTTAGGTTTAGGCAAAGACCTATGGAATCACAAGAGGAGAGAGCCATGTGTTTCCTCTTTCTAACAGAAGACTCAGGAGGACATGCAGATGCCTTCCTGGCAACTGCTGGAGCCCCTGGGCTGGGCACAGAGTAAGCTGGCAGTGGTAAATATTTGTTGAATGAAATCAATAAATAAATGCTGAAACACACACTGCAAGTCTCTTTTCCAACCATTTAACTGCTAACGAAAGGAATATCACAAACATTCATTTGCTTTTCTTTTTTTTTTTTGAGACAGAGTCTCGCTCTGTCACCCAGGCTGGAGTGCAGTGGTGCAATCTTGGCTCACTGCAAGCTCTGCCTCCTGGGTTCACGGCATTCTCCTGCCTCAGCTTCCCGAGTAGCTGGGACTACAGGCGCCCGCCACCATGCCCGGCTTATTTTTTGTATTTTTAATAGAGATGGGGTTTCACCTTGTTAACCAGAATGGTCTCAATCTCTTGACCTCGTGATCCACCTGCCTCGGCCTCCCAAAGTGTTGGGATTACAGGCGTGAGCCACCGCACCCAGCCCAAACATCCATTTTCAATGCTCACTCAGCAAAACAGAAAGTATTAAAAATTTGAATTTCCAGAGCATTCTCACAGTTTAGAGGACACTAATTTATTCTAAATCAAGACTGGGAAGTCCAGGTTGTACATTAGCTATAACAATAAATCAACTATCTTAAAACAAAACAAAAGACCTACAACAATGATCAATACTGGATCCCACTTGGGAGTGGTGGTGCAATGAATAAATATTAACTTATTTATTTTTATTATTATTTATCATTAGATTCATATTTATCATTATCACTAGACTCTTTTAAAAATAAAATACTACTATGATTTGCAAATGTTTGAAAACTATCCAATCTAGCCTTCTTTCAGACGTATAAAAAGATCTGAAATAAAGTCGGATTCTCATACTTTGCCTAATATCCAGAATAAGCAGACATTTTTCAAGTTCTATAATACAATGGGGATTTATAATCACAGGTCAACGTGGATTGGAAATGAATAAAAGGAAGAATTAAACGCCTACTTAATGCAAAAAGCACACATTTTAGTGATAATTTGAAATCAAATGAAGTTGATCAAATCATAAATTTCTAATGAAAAGCTCATGGCAAAATTAACAACTTTTATAAGAGGTAATTATACTGTATGGGGTAATTAATTATAAGAAAAGTGTGAGGCTAGGCACAATGGCTCACACCTGTAAGCCCAACACTTTGGGAGGCTGAGGTAGGAAATTGAGTTCAGGAATTCAAGACTAACCTGGGCAACATAGTGAGACCTCATCTCTACTAAAAATTTAAGAAATTAGCTGGGCGTGGTGGCATGTGCCTGTAGTCCCAGCTGTCATCCCAGCTACTCAGGAGGCTGAGGTGAAAGGATGGCTTGAGCCTGGGAGGTTAAGGCTGCAGTAGCCTTCATCACACCACTGCACTACAAGTCTGGGTGACAAAGTGAGACCCTGTCTCCAATTAAAAAAAAAAAAAAAAGGGTAAGTAGGAAAAACTATGGACTTTGAAGTCAAACTGCCTGGATTCCAACTCTAGCTCTACTATTTACTAGGTATGTGACCTTGAGAGAGTTACTTATCATTTTTGTGCCTTAATTTTGACATCTTTAAAAATGGATAAAATAACATCAACCTCTTAGGAATATGTGAGGATAATATTAGAAAATATATGTTAGCTACATCTTTCAAAAAGAAAAAAAAGAATCGGCCTCAAGTTTGATCGACTTTCCAGATTACAGAGTAGTCTTCTCAGAGACAAAAAATTTTGTTAAGCTATAAACAAAAACCACTTATGTGTCACATAAAATTACCCATGTTAAATGAAATTTGATTAAAACTCTGGTATCACATACAGGAAAAAATTTGAATTTTAAAATCTTGGCTGGACGCGGTGGCTCACGCCTGTAATCCCAGCACTCTGGGAGGCTGAGGTTGGTGGATCACAAAGTCAGGTGTTCAAGACCAGCCTGGCCAACATGGTGAAACCGCATCCCTACTAAAAAACCTACAAAAATTAGGCAGGCGCGGTGGCAGACGCCTATAATCCCAGCTACTCGGGAGGCTGAGGCAGGCAGGAGAATCGCTTGAACCCAGGCGACAGAGGTTGCAGTGAGCCGAGATCGTGCCACTGCACTCCAGCCTAAGAGACAGAGTGAGACCCCGTCTCAAAAAACTAATAATAGTAATAAGAAAAATAAAATCTTATGTGCCTGCTACTAGGAAATTGCTCATAAGAACATAAAGCCCACTCCAAAAGCAAACTGCTGAGTGGATGAAGTTCAATCAAATATCATTAATCCCTGTGGCATTCCGGCCTTTTGGTGAACCAAGAAGAGTTTTAAACTATAGCTGGAAGAGATGCTTCCACTGAAGTGTTGAACATCTCATTGTGGTTGTTCCGTTTGTTAGCATGGCTGCAGCCTGCACGATGCCCCTCGGCTGAATTTCTAGTGATGAGCTTAATGGGGAAAGAGGCACTCCTCTGAACAAGTCCTGGCATTCCCACTTCCTTCACAAAACTTTATTTCAGATGGCAGTTTCTCCTGAAGAAGCTATTCCAGTGACACGGTAACTCAAGCTTCCTTCCCTACTCTGTTCTCTAAATAATGGTGGATTCTCTCCTTTTGTTTGACCTGTTGTCTGGCTGGCCTCTTAAAATATCCCTATTCCTTAAAAAAATAGTCCCTATTCCTGACTTTCCCATGATACCGGTAAGTACTGAGAATCCCTACCCGTCCTCACCCCTAAACAAAGACACATCTGAAAAGTAAAAAGTGTGGGATTATTTACCCAAAGTGATAAATTTTTTTCTTTTTCTTTTTTTTGGAGATGGAGTCTCACTCTGTTTTCCAGGCTGGAGTGCAGTGGTGCGATCTCGAGTCACTGCAACCTCCGCCTCCCAGTTCAAGCGATTCTCCTGCCTCAGCCTCCTGAGTAGCTGGGACTAGAGGCACCCGCCACCAAGCCCAGCTAATTTTTTGTATTTTTAGTACAGATGGGGTTTCGCCAAATTGGCCAAGCTGGTCTTGAACTGACCTCAGGTGATCCACCCACCTCCAAAGTGCTGGGATTACAGGCATGAGTCACCACGCCCGGCCCCAAAGTGATGAAATATTTCTTGAATGGATGAAGGAAGAATATTACTGCGCTATCATCAGTATTTCACAGGGGCAAGTACAAAACTTAGTCAATTGGCTGTTCTGGTGTGCCCTCCTCCTTAGGAAACCTAAGGGACTCTTTTCTCCTTAGGGAACCAAGGGGACTCTTTCTAAAGGGGCACTATCTTCTTAACGTTGTAGATATTGACTTCTACCTTGTAGAAATCTTGTCTGAGAAAATTCTGAGACATCTTTAAAGAAATTTTTTTTTTTTTTTTTTTTTTTTTTTTTGAGACAGAGTCTCGCTCTGTCACCAGGCTGGAGTGCAGTAGTGAAATTTCGGCTCACTGAAACCTCCACCTCGCAGGTTCAAGCGATCCTCCTGCCTCAGCCTCCCGAGTAGCTGGGACTACAGGCGCGCCACCACACCCAGCTAATTTTTGTATTTTTAGTAGAGATGGGGTTTCACCATGTTGGCCAGGATGGTCTCGATCTCTTGACCTCGTGATCCCCCCCACCTCAGCCTCCCAAAGTGTTGGGATTACAGGTGTGAGCCACAGCACCCAGCCTTTTTATTAAAGATACACTTTTAACATAGTAGAAGTTGTTATGGCCTACACAGCTTCATAATAGGGAAACTTACCTTTACAACATTTGGGGAAAATTACTGGTGATCAGGACATCTTTCTTTCCTTCAACACATTTATTGAGTGCTCAACTATGCCAGGCACTCTATTAGGTGCTAGGATATATCAAATAGCCCTTCTTTTTTTCTGTCTTTGAGACAGGGTGTTGGCTCTGTCTCCCACACTGGAGTGCAGTGGCACGATCATGGCTCACTGCAGCCTCAATTTCCTGGGCTCAAGCAGTCCTCCCACTTCAGCCACCCAAGTACTAGGACAGTTGTGCACCATGCTAAATTTTTTGTAGTTTTGGTAGAAATAGGGTTTTGCCATGCTGCTCGGGATTGGTTTTTTTTTTTTTTTTTTTTTTTTTTTGAGAAAGAGTTTCACTCTGTTGCCTGAGCTAGAGTGCGATGGCACAATCAGCCCACTTCCGCCTGAATTCCTGGGCTCAAGCAATCCTTCTGCCGCAGCCTCCCAAGTAGCTCAGCTTACAGGCATGTGCCACTATGCCTGGCTAATTTTTTTTATTTTTTGTAGAGACAGGAACTCACTATGCTGCCTAGTGCGGTCTCAAACTCCTGGGTTCAAGTGCTCTTCCTGTCTAGACCCCCTAAAGTGCTGGGATTATAGGCATGAGCCACTGCACCTGCCCCAAATAACCCTTCTTAAGACGGAGTCTCACTCTTGTTGCCCAGGCTGGAGTGCAATGGCATGATCTCGGCTCATTACAACCTCTGCCTCCCAGATTCATGTGATTCTTCTGCCTCAGCATCCAGAGTAGCTGGGACTACAGGCGCACGTCACCACGCCCGGCTAATTTTTGTATTTTTAGTAGAGATGAGGTTTCGCGCCATGTTGGCCAGGCTGGTCTTGAACTCCTGACCTCAGGTGATCTGCCTACCTCGGCCTCCCAAAGTGTTGGGATTACAGGCATGAGTCACTGCACCCAGCCAAAGTTTTCCTTTCTTTAGATGAGGATAATGTTCAAGAAATAATGTTCAAGAGAGACCTAAACTGGATATTTCAACTATATTCCTTACATAAAGCAGAACTGGTAAATTTATCAAAATACTGGCTATCTTAAATCTCTAAAAATTGTCATTAGAAACATTCCCCTCTAATACAAAATCAAGTTCTGAAAGATTGCCATAATTTCATACTGTGAAAAACATTACATAGATTTCAAATTTTAAGCACCTGATCACAACCACACAGCTACGTCTGTAGTCAGGAAATTAAACACAGGTTTCCCAATATTGCTAAGGTAAAATATCCTTTAATGTGAGTCAGATTTTCTACCATTTTCCTAAGAAGGCTGTGCAAAATAAATTGCAATGAAGATGGGGAGAAAAGAAACAACTCTCAAACGTCTTACAGCTTCACTTTGTAGCCACAGAAAAGCAATTAAAGCAAGATAATTAAACCTTTCTGTCCATTTTGCAGCCAAGTCAGACTGGTAAAATCTGGGATTAAATGCAATTTTAATGTAGAGTATACAGAACTGTACATTTTGGAGCTACTGTAAAAAGATCAGTACAAAAAGCAGGGACCAAGATAAAGCATCTTGACTCAGTGAGCTTCCAATCTTTGAAAGCTAGGGAGGGGAGAAGCACTTAGATCTTATGCTACCCCCACGCAACCACTATAGCAGGATGTCATTTAGCAGAAAGCACTTTCAGATTCATCACCACAGGTGTGTGGCAGTGGTGGTTTTTTTCTTTTTTCTAAATCCAATGATCAAGCAAACATTTACTTATAAATCTTTCCACCTCTTTTCCACATCACTAAACTGCATGACTGCACTTCTACCCAAATAAAACCTGTCTTCCCTAAACCACAGGTTAAGACCTAGGATTTATGATTAGGGAATCTGATAACAAAACAGTGATTTCTTCAACAATCCACCAGCCTTTCAAGTCATTCCATCTCAGAACTATGCCTGTTTTGCTGTTTTCTAGCAATTGGCCTTTGGTCTCTGGGTGTGCTCCACAGAATCCTCTGAGATGTGATTTTTCCTTCGTTGTTGGTTGTTCATTGTGAAAGAACAAATGTGAGTGAACTCTTTCCCTATGTGGTGTCTAGCCCTCTTCTGCCACACCTTCTGCAGCAGAAGTCCTTAGTGTCCTTGAACCCAGTAGGACATTCCAGCCTCAGAGGCAGGCTGCTCACACTATATTCTCTTTGCTTCCATTCATTC
Organism: Nomascus leucogenys; assembly: GCF_006542625.1. Classification (NCBI taxonomy): domain Eukaryota; kingdom Metazoa; phylum Chordata; class Mammalia; order Primates; family Hylobatidae; genus Nomascus; species Nomascus leucogenys. The sequence continues at coordinate 9,313,799 of NC_044404.1, forward strand.
AACCAAGAGGTACCAAGCAACTCTGCCTGCTAGCAATGGGGAGGGATACAGTGGTGTGCAAAGACAGACATGCATGAACTATGCAAAGTGGACTTCATCCGGGATTTTGGTGCTAAAAACAATAGTAACTTCTGAATAACAAACACTTTGTTTGGCTCCACTATAACAAAAGTAACCACTGTACTGATTCATTCAGAGCCAAAGACACTGTGCCATAATAACTAGACATATTTAGCTAGTTGCATAAAAAGCTCTCAGTAACTAACTCTAGGTGCTACAATAAATTAACAGCTAGTCAATACCTTCTGCAGCCTAGTGAAAATAGTACAGGATGTGAGGCAAGTGACAGATTCTTGCTAATAGCCCTGTCCCGAACCAGCTGAGTTGAGGTTTTCATCTGTTTAATGGGCCTAACACCACCAGACCTCAGCTGTGTCACAGAACAATGGAAAGTGCTAAATGAGACAAAATGTGTCAAGATACTCTGAAATGTAAAATAGTTGTAAGCTGTACAGTGGTATCATCGTGGGGAGTAATGTTTTAGATATATGGCTCTTAACTAACACTATTCAAACAAGAGGTTCAATAGAGCCAACAATGCCGGTAGTCACTACACATCTGCAATTGTCTCACTACAACCTCTCACCTCCTCCTGATTAGCAGAAAGAAAGGATCATGCTACAAGAAAAACATTTCTGCATAATTGCCCAAGTTAAATCTGCTACTCTCACTCTGCCTAACAAATCATTCCATGCTTATTACTTTCTATAATTTAATATATATAAGTGCTTTACTGGCAAGCTTCTCGAAAGAATAAATAATACTTAATGACTGCCTACAGTTTAATTAACTCATGATTGAACTTCTCATGGATTGCTATAAACATTAAATTATATTCTTCCTCAAAGCAACCATGGATAAAAATCTTGTTTAAAGCTTTAACTCTCTTGCCTAAACAATTCTGAAATTCCAGCAAATCTGTATGTTGTGCAGAGAGGTGAGAGAATCCACCTTAATGCATGGTTATGAAGTGTGTTATTTTATAGAGCAAGGATGAGGCCTTAATTGTAATAAGACTGAAAATGTGCACATGTCCAAGCACCTCATTAATATTACAGCAGTCATTAAACATCTCTGGATCTCAGGCAGTCTTATTAGCATAAACGCTGCGTATTACCACAAGGTTTCAAGTTTCTATTCTGGCTTCTCATCTTAGCTACCATTTTCTGTCTGCGTGATGTTGCAAATAAATTTTCCTTTTGGCATGGCTCAGCTGTCAGGCACCTCTGTTCTATAATGAACCCATGCATTACATCTCCCTGCTCTGACATCTCTGGTCTCACACATCAAAATATTGTTCTTCAACTGTAATTTATAACTTAATTTAAATGTCCCTTTTCCCGTGACCTTTTTAGATCAAATGGCAGTGCATCTGGCAGTTTCTACTATGCCAAAGCATACTTTTCAAATATAGCCATTCTAATAACTATATAAAAAGCCTACTTAAGTTAGACTGCATTCAGGCTAATTAAATAATTCCAGTCCATTAAGAACAATATTAGATATTAAAGTCTTTTGCTATGCAAAATATCTGTTTATACATCACAAGAAACTGTCAAAATAATTGAGAAAGGAAAAAAGGATTTGGAATAAGTCTTAAAATTCTTCATACAGTTTTAATTATTTCAACTATTAAGATAAGTGAGAAAGACCTTGCCAAAATATGTTCAAAACAAAATTTAAAAATTTCTTGGCCAGGCGCAGTGGCTTACACCTGTAATCCCAGAACTTTGGGACGCCGAGGTGGGCAGATCACCTGAGGTCAGGAGTTCGAGACCAGCCTGGCCAACATGGTGAAACCCCGTCTCTACCAAAAATACAAAAATTAGCCAGGTATGGTGGCGCGCACCTGTAATCCCAGCTACTTGAGAGGCTGAGGCAGGAGAATCACTTGAACCTAGGAGGCAGAGGTTGCAGTTAGCCGAGATTGCACCACTGCACTCCAGCCTGGGCGACAGAGCGAGATTCTGTCTTTAAAAAAAAAAAAAAAATTTCTTGGCTGGGCGTGGTGGCTCACACCTGTAATCCCGGCACTTTGAGAGACCAAGGTGGGCAGGTCATTTGAGGTCAGGAGTTTGAGACCAGCCTGGCCAACATGGTGAAACCCTTTCTCTACTAAAAAGAAATACAAAAATTAGCTGGGCGTGGTGGCATGTGCCCGTAATCCCAGCTACTCAGGAGGCTGAGGCAGAAGAATCCCTTGAACCCGGGAGGCAGAGGTTGCAGTGAGCCGAGACCACGCCACTGCACTCTAGCCTGGGCGAAAAGAGTGAGACTCTGTCTCAAAAAAAAAAAAAAAAAAAAAAAAGAAAAAAATTTCTTATAACCATAATTCACAAATGTCAATACATTTTCATTTATACCTCCATCATCAATGACCTAGTGCCAAGTCAATATATATGAAACAGGTAAATGTTAAAAAAAAACTAGAATTGAAACTAAGAGCACAATGTTTATTTTTATTTGGCCACTATCATTTCAAATAATGCTATTAGGTACCAGAGAGGCTAAAATTTGTCCGAATGATCTTATGGGAGCAAAATTCAGGGATAATAGAAAAGACAAAGAATTTAACTGCAGAGGGTAGGGCTTGAGAGAAAGGTCCAGTTAATTTTCAGAAGGAAATATACAGTTATTGAACCAACCTTCCCTCCCTCTTTCCATCACTTTCTGAAACTACAATGTTCCAGGAATTATGCGCCAGCCCTGGAGTCACATGGAAGAAAGGAGGGGGTCACAACATTTGCTGAGCAGTGCACAGTGTGCTAGGAAGTATGTTAGGTCTCTATGATTTCATCATTCCACATGCCGCTCTTCCATGGCAAGAGTACTAAAAATGAGGAAATGAAATCCAGAGGTTCAGTATGTTTCTCTATGCCACTTCCCTAGCAAGTAGCAGCATGAGGATTCTAACATAAACCCATGTTCTAGGAAGACGTCCCTACCCTAGAATGTCGCTACTGGGGCAGTTTAGGACAGGCAATCTGGTGGGAGCAATGGGCACAGGGACTTTTTCGGCTGCAATGACAAAGCAAGCACACTGTCTTTTCTTAACTTGGGGCTGGGGGATGAGGGTGGGTGGAGGAAAGGAGGGAGCCAGCAGCTCGGAAAAGAGGAAAGACATACATGTAAACAAACTAACAAAAAAATCCCCATCCATGAAAACACTCAAAGTGCTAAATGAAAACTGATGGGGATGACATTTGCTCAGTCTGGAAAATCTAAAACGCATTCACAGAGTAGGTTTTGAAAATCAACAACCAGTGTAATATGATTAACTTGCCTATGCTTTATGAACAGCAACAACCAAATAAAAAACACTATTCTAGGAGAAATAAGCAGTGTTATTATTGTAGTAAAAACAGGCCACACGAGGCAGGGTGGACCTGCGTCCTTCGCTTCTTTTGCTGTCACAGAAGAGGCTGAGATAGGTCATTTTTGGAACTTCCCAGTTTTCAACATTCCTTCACTTTACAAAGATTTTTTAAAAGGCAACATATTATAGAATATTCTTCTAAAAAGGAATAAACAAATGGTAATAATGCTAATACATTAATTTAGAAAAATAAAAAAGCAAACAATATAACCACTGAATTAAGCCACATTCCCCAGGCCAAACACTAAATGGATGGCTCCTGCACAGGCTTCACTTACACTTTAGGGATTAAGGTTGTGTCTCTTAATTTTCAAGTCTCTGTGAAAGCTGAAGTTTATGCCACAGGTCTTTAAATGCAATTATGGATAATTAATCATTTACATAGTTAACATGTCTACAGCCTGACTTCTTTTTTTATAAATGCGAGATCAGCCACAAAATAGTAGAAAGGGAGGGTGCAGAGGGTGTAGGCTGCCGCCGGGGCAGGAGGACTCCACAGACGCAGTCAATAATCTACTAAGAAGACTCAGCTTGAGGACCCACAATGAGTGTAACTCTGGCCACAGGGAGAAAAGCTCCTGGCACATTCGTGAACCTAGACTGTTTATGCTGCTTTTCTCAATAATTATTTGTCAGCTGAGAAAGACCTATGTGTGGCCACAAGTGGAAATGGTTCAGGACCACAAGTGGAAACTAAAACATGTTTTCACTTACTCCTGGCATCCTCACAGCCTTGAAAACAGAAAAAAATATGTGACATGAAACTGGGCAGAAGGCTGGAGGATGACATAAAAACCACAGGTCTAACCATCTCACGTAGGCACTAGTGAACCTACTCATACATGCTAAATTGACCTAGAAAGTGTATGTGAAAGGCTTTCACACAAAAACACAAAATCAAGACCCGTTACATCAGTATTAAGAAACACAGTAACTGCTTTAAATCCTACTTAGAAGAATTGAGGTACAGAAATAATTGCCCCCAATCCAAGGGCTCAGCAGTCTGAATCTCAGTGCTTTGTGATGAGTGATTCTAAGGTTATGCAAACAACAGTCCACTTAATATTTTTGGCAATGATAATGAAGTTATGGAACAACAAAGACCGAAGAGGCATACACTGATGCATATAAAGCTCCAGAGTTGGGAAAATATCCGAGCGACTGCACTTTTATCTAAAAACTTCAGCCAAGAACACAGCTTTAGTAACTAAGAAATAAGCAAAAGGCCTCTGGGCAACCAAAACAGTGTCCCCAAAAGCCAAGGCCCTGGAGAGCCAGGAAGCCCCCACTCTGAGCCTTAGACACTTAGTTACCTCACAATTCTAGCTTTCCCAATCTAACAACAGGTCTCAAAAGAAAAAATGAGAAAGACTGTATGATTTCAAAAGAGAAGAGCAGCGGCAGACAGCCTGACTGTGGGAGACACAAAAATTTAGCAACTATTATGCAAACCAAAGAGCTCAAACTCTAACAGTTGCACATTCTTTTGTTAATGGACACCAGTAATGATCACTCACAGGCATCCAGTAAAGGTGGACTTGACTAGAGGAGATATGAAAATGTATTCCTCCTCATATCTAAAATGGAAGAAAAAAAGTAAAGAAAGAAGAAAAGGAGGAGAAGAACCAGTTTTCCTAAAAATGCTGGAATAACTAGTACTCCAAAGTGCTACAGTGGCTGGAATACACAGCCCAACAAATACTGGGTGTGGGGAGAAGGCAGGCCACCCAACAAATAGGGGAGCAGGAAGGACAGGAGTGGGGCACCCCAGTGTCATTATCTATGAACCCCAGAAAGTTGCTGGGTAAGGGGGAAACATCTAAGATTCTGGAGGACAGGGCTGGCCAGGACAACACAGGCTGTCAGAGTCCAATGAGGCTGGGCTCTGGGCAGGGCTGTGGAACTGAAGCTAAAACAGACACCAGAGACTTGAAAAAGCTACAGCTTCAAGGATTGCCTGAGTTTATCCCAGGCCAGCTCAAAGACCAACCTTAGAACAACACAACTTGCCCACAAGGGTCACTAACGACCAATACCTTCCCTACTCTATCAAGGCCCAGGCTAGGACTGGCACAGGCTGGACCCAGAGTTTTGAGGGGCTAGGGTAGTGGCTGAGGAAGAAACACTGGGCAACCTGGGAGGTCAGAACATATCAATTAATACGGTAGTTATACATGACAATTATGTTATCTAAGTAAATATATTCTTTGCATAAGGAAGCCAAATACTCCCTATTTTATAAATCAAATGTCCTCACATTACAGAAATATCATAGCCACTACTAGAAATATTTTTATACATTCTCAATATCGGAAACTCCATACTTTAAATAAGTCATAACAGCTGGGCAAGGTGGCTCACACCTGTAATCCCAGCACTTTCAGAGGCCAAGGCAGGAGGACTTCTTGAGGCCAAGAGTTTGAGACCAGCCTGGATAACACAGTGAGACCCTGTCTCTACAAAGATAAAAAATTTTTAATAAATAAAAATAAGCAAGTCACAACAGATGGAAAAATAATAATAATGAACTTTTTTTAAATTTCAAAATAATATATTTTAGTAATATTTTATATAATAGTCATTTTAACTGTGGTAGGCCAAAAAATGACCACCAGAAGATATACACACCAAATCCCTGGAACCTATGAATGTGACCTTATTTGGGAAAAGGGTCTTTGCAGATGTGCTAAGGATCTTGAAATAAAGGAGATGATTCTAGATAACTTAGGTAGGCCCTAACTGCAACGACAAGTACTTATAAAAGAGAGGTGGTAGAGAAACCCAGACTGGAGAAGACACAGACACACAGAAGAGAAGGCAGCATGAAGATGAGCAGAGAAAGATGGGGCCACAGCCAAAATGTGCAAACAGCCACCAGAAGCTGCAAGAGGCAAAGAGTGGGCTCTGCCAGGAGGAGTCGGGGGGGTACCCCACTGACCACTTGATGTCAGATTTCTGGCTTCCAAAACTGTGAGAGAACACCTCTCTGTCGTTTAAGCTACCAAGTTCGGGTAATTTGTTACAGTAGCCACAGGAAACAAATATACTAACCTTCAAAAATTGGGGATAAAAAATTATTTGAGAGCTATAAAAAAGCATTCTGAGGTATGTTACCAAAATATAGGAAATGAATACTAGGACAAATATTATAAATTTTAGAATTTTGTAGTATGCTGTAGAATACATGAGCCCTTCTGAAACTCATGGGCCTGATTTGTTCTAACAATGAGGTGTTCACTTAGATTCTCATCAAACACCCTCCTCACAAGGGCTGCAGAAACTCAAACATGTTAATTACCAAATAAATAAATGAATATATGATTTTATTAAAGCCTTTTTTTTGAGACAGAGTCTCGCTCTGTTGCCCAGGCTGGAGTGCACTGACATCATCTCGGCTCACTGCAACCTCTGCCTCCCGGGTTCAAGCAATTCTCCTGCCTCAGCCTCCTGAGTGGTTGAGATTACAGGTGTGCACCACCACACCCAGCTAATTTTTGTATTTTTAGTAGAGACGGGGTTTCACCATGTTGGTCAGGCTAGTCTTGAACTCTTGACCTCATGATCCGCCCGCCTCGGCCTCCCAAAATGCTAAGATTACAGGCCTGAGCCACCAGGCCCGGAAATTTTTTTTTTTTTTTTTTTTTTTAGACGAAGTTTTGCTGTTGCCCAGGCTGGGGTACAGTGGCATGATCTTGGCTCACTGCAACCTCCACCTCCCAGGTTCAAGCGATTCTCCTGCCTCGGTCTCCCAAGTAGCTGGAATTACAGGTATGCACCACCATACTTGGCTAATTTTTTAATTTTTAATAGAGACGGGGTTTCACCATATTGGCCAGGCTGGTCTTGAACTCCTGACCTAAGGTGATCCACCCGCCTCAGCCTCCCAAAGTGCTGGGATTACAGGCACGAGCCACCGCACCCGGCCTAAGCCTGTTTTTAAATGTAAAAAGGCTAAAGGTTTTTATCAATTTGCTGAAGACATTGTGTTATTAATACTTAATATAGGCTCAAATATGTTAAAATTCTAACTGATCAAATGATAAGTGGATGTTTTTATAAATACCACATATATCTCAAAACATTTTACCACTCTTTAGCATGGCAAAAAATCATCTGATAAAGAAGTTTCTTAAATGAGTAAATGAACTTTCTAACTTATGCCAAACAAAAGTAAAAGCTGAATCACATTCCTTAGTCCCTGCTGGGCACCTCGGAAACAGGAAGGAGATGCAGGAAAAGCTGTGGCATGAAGGATTTCTGATTGGCTGAACAGCAAATCCTCCCAATTACAGATTAACCAGACATTTATTTCTTTTTCTGAGACAGGGTCTCGCTCCGTCACCAGGCTGAAGTGCAGTGGCGCAATCTCGGCTCACTGCAACCTCTACCTCCTGGGTTCAAGTGATTCTCCTGCCTCAGCCTCCCAAGTAGCTGGGACTACAGGAGCACGCCACCACACCCAGCTAATCTGTATTTTTAGTAGAGACAGGGTTTCACCATGTTGGCTAGGATGGTCTCAATCTCTTGACCTCGTGATCTGCCTGCCTTGGCCTCCCAAAGTGCTGGGATTACATGCGTGAGCCACCGCGCCCGGCCTGATTAACCAGACATTTCAAGAAGACGCTATAAGGTACTGGCCTCAATTTAAACCAAGTTTAAATAGTTATATATATAAATAGTGTGTATATAAATAAGTGTGCTTATTAATTTTTAGATGATAACCACACTTGCCTCATAGAATTGTTATGAAGATTAAATGAATTCATTCATAAAAAGCACTTAAACTTTTGCCTAGCATATAAATACTCAGACCACAAATACATTGCAATTTTATTGTTTTTATTAATAAAATCAGGAAGCTGACCAATAGTTGATACCTAAAAAAATAAAATTAATAGTGATGAACTTAAGGTCCTATGACTGGCTCAAAATTCCGTGGAAAAGCTCAGGGTGGGAAATAAATGGCTTATCAAAAGCAAATATACAAGGAAAAATGAAACATAACAAGACTACAACACAGGACTAAAAAGAATGTGATGAGCACACATTCTTATAAGCTGAGACTGCACTGAGAAGATGAGCTTTTGGGATAACTGACGGGTATCCCCGGGTCACCTTATGTTGATCAGACCTGAGGAGTGTTGCTTAGTGCAGGTGCCACATTTTAAATGACAGGCAAAGCAGACCAGGAGGATAAATAAAATGGTAATATATAAAAATGGCTAATACCATCACATGGATGACGCCTGAAAACAGTACCCCCACAGTAAAAGAAAGCAGTCACAAAAGGCCACTTATTATATGATGCCATTTAGATGCCATGTCCAGAATAGGCATATCTATAGAGACAAAAAGCAGATGAGTGGTTGCCTAGGGTTGGGAAATGAAAATGGGGAATGACTGCTAATAGGAACAAGGTTTCTTTTTGGGGTGATGAAGATTTTATAAAATAGATTGTGGTGATAGTTGCAGAACTCTGTGAATATACTAAAAGCCATAAAATTGCACACTCTGAATGGGTGAATGTTATCCTAATAAAGCTGTTATATAAAGAAAAAAAGAAAGGAATGCCTTAAGAAACAAGAGTGGTTACGAGGCAGGTGAAGCAAGAATCACGGCTGTGGAGGGCTGCATTAGAACCAAGGCCAACGAAGAAAGCCTGCATCAAGCCTTTTCCATGACAGTAAGTAAGTAGGGAAGGTACCATTATCAGAGGGTGCTCATGTAATTGGCCTTTTATCTCCCCATCCACCCCAGAGAAGTTTAGATAATGCTCTCTCTCATGTTTAGGGAAAAGAAGAAAGCGGGGTATAAAGTTTGACTTCAAATAAAGCCACAGATTATCTAAAAAGAAACAAAGTACTAAATTTTAAAAGCCATTTCATTCAAATAAGACAAAAAATAGGCCGGGTGCGGTGGCTCACGCCTGTAATCCCAGCACTTTGGGAGGCCGAGGCGGGTGGATCACGAGGTCAGGAGATCGAGACCATCCTGGCTAATATGGTGAAACCCCATCTACTAAAAATACAAAAAAAATTAGCAGGGCATGGTGGCAGGCACCTGTAGTCCCAGCTACTTGGGAGGCTGAGGCAGGAGAACGGCGTGAACCCAGGAGGTGGAGCTTGCAGTGAGCCAAGATGGTGCCACTACACTCCAGCATGGGTGACAGAGCAAGACTCTGTCTCAAAAAAAGAAAAAAAAAAAAAAGACAAAAATGAAATCGCACAATTTGTGTTAAAATGTTGTTACATGGAACTTTAGAAGTGAATTTATGAATTTCTCAGCCCAAAGGAAGCCACATAGGTGAACACCTAAACACTTAATTTTCAAAACAATAGCTCAAAATGTTTCTAATTGATCAAAGTACAAAAAATAAAAGTTGAAAATTATATATTATTATGCTAATAATCAGCTGAAAAGGTCTTGGTTATACCAGAAAACCTCAACTGCATGATCTTTTCCTGCATCCTCACTAATGCTATAATTAACAGTACAACATTCTGTTGACTTCAATATCCTGTTATTACATAAATAAAACACTGGCAACAGTGCCTGTCAAGGCTGATTTATATGAGGTGCTGTTCTGAAATGTATTGGATTTCCATAATAAGAAATCATAGAGCATATCAGCTTTACCCATTAGACTTTCCAACAACAAATAAAACATCCTGAACGACAAGAAAACCCATCTTATCTTAACCCAAGCCAGCACACATTAACCATTTAATGTTGACTCATCTGGATAGAAACATTTAAGTAAAGGGTGTGGGTATGGAATGAATGTCAGAAGGCTCCTCTCACATGCTTAGGGAAAACTTATGAAAGGGCCTCCTGGCAATGCCTTATTTGGGAGCTGAGAAATATTCCACATGCAAGTCATAAGAACTGCAAAGCTAATCCAGGTCCAGATACTCTAGCGAAGGCCATTTATAATGAACAAACAAAAAATCTGACAAAAATTCTATGGACTTAATTTTTTAGAATAAAAGAGAAATGAAAATGATCCCTAGAATAGGGTTATCTGCATATTCTGCTATGCCAACTTCCTAACATCAATTTCTGGATGATCAAGTGTGATACGAACTTGAACTTGATTTATCTATTCAATCATTCAACAATCATTTAGCATCAGACTAGGGTTAGAAAACACAAATAATTAATACTCAATAGTTAACAAATAGGGATATTTATAGACCAGAGATGAAAAACTATGAAGCCGCTGGGAGCCTTGAATTCTTTGTTGAAGGAGATGTGGGTGTGCATAAATAAATAAGCAAACAAACACGCGCTCTCTTGAATACATGAAGAGTTTATGTAATGTCTAAAAGCCGCCCATATCTCAGGGAATAAAACTGTCCAGGCGGAGGTGAAATCTTTGTTGCATGATTATAAATTTTACTTACATACAGTGAATATATAGTTATGTTTAGTGTTGGTGAGAAAATGGCAATAATTACTGAGAAAGAAAAACCTAAATAATTTGAATTGTATTAGAAACCTGGAAAGATACCTGAGCCCAAAGAAGGAAATCCAACATCAGTTTAGTAAAAATAAGTTGGCATGATATATTCTAGAAAACCTTACTCTCAAACGATGGGGCTTTTCTGCAGTTTCTAAGTAGGAATATAAAGATCTATTTTGTAAATGGCCAAATAAATGTAAGCACTCAAAGGTGGCTAAATTAACCCCATTAGGATAAGACAGATCATCTACATGTTATATAGCATGATGTTTACAAATTATATGTCAGCTACAAGTGTTCAGATGAGCCTAATGCAAACAGTGTATGAGGAAACACACACAGAAATATTTCCACACAAGATCTTTCTGGGGAAACACTATTACTTCTTCATTATTTAACATAAGCTTATATTTAATATATAAAAATACAAATAAAACCTTTTTTTTTTTTTTTTTTTTTTTTGAGATGGAGTCTCGCTCTGTCACCCAGATTGGAGTGCAGTAGCGCCATCTCAGCTCACTGCAAACTCTGCCTCCAGGCCACGCCATTCTCCTGCCTCAGCCTCCCAAGTAGCTGGGATTACAGGCACCACCATCATGCCCAGCTACGTTTTGTAATTTTAGTAGAGATGGGATTTCACTGTGTTGGCCAGGCTGGTATGGAACTCGCAGCCTCAGGTGATCCACCCACCTTGGCCTCCCAATGTGCTGGGATTATAGGCGTGAGCCACTGTGCCCAGCCAAATAAAACAATTTTACATTTATAGGTGTTCACATTTGAAATATTAAAATAAAATAAAACATATCATTGCTACATACAAAAAGGAATACACCCAATGTTACTAAGAAATCCCTCTTTCCTAATGAGAGAGGCCAACGTGTTTATTACACCTTCTTCCTCTACAGCAGTACAAAGCTGTTTCTTATGTATGAAAAGATAAGAAATACACGTTAACATAAATGAACAAACAAAGAACAACTTTCCTGAACTATCTGCCAGTTCACCATTGGACCAAAAGTAGCAAGTCATGTGGCCATGAAAATAAGATATTTATTAACTACCTCTGTGATTCTTCAATGAGGCCTCTACTATTAAGAATGTGGGCCGGATCTGGTGGCTCATGCCTGTAACCCCAGCACTTTGGGAGGCTGAGGCGGGCGGATCACCTGAGGTCAGGAGTTCGAGACCAGCCTGACCAATATGGAGAAACCCTGTCTCTACTAAGAATACAAAATTAGCTAGGTGTGGTGCCGCATGTCTGTAATCCTAGCTACTTGGGAGGCTGAGGCAGGAGAATCACTTGAACCTGGGAGGCGGAGGTTGTGGTGAGTGGAGATCGCGCCATTGCACTCCAGCCTGGGCGACAAGAGCGAAACTCTGTCTCAAAAAAAAGACATATGGCTAAAGTTTTATATAACCTGAAAACCATCTTCATTAAATTAAAACAGACTAAACACTTCAAACAAAAGGCAGAGCTTGCCAAACTGGATAAAAAGGCATGAAACAACTAAAGAACACAGGAGATGTTACCTTAAATACAAAGAAAAAACAAGATTCGAAGTAAGAAGTTGTAAAGAGATGTACCATGCAGACAACAAGCATAAGAAAACTATAGTGGCTGTATTAATATTAGACAAAATAGACTTCAAGACAATACTAGTAGACACAAAGATGGTTACAGCAGAAAGGTAAAAGGGTCAAAAGACAGAGAAAGACACAAATATTTTAAGTGTTCATGTGTCTAATAACCAACTTCAAATATATGAAGCAAAAATTAACAGAATCAAAAGGAGAAACAACCAACTCTACAATCACTTTTTTTTTTTTTTGGAGACGGAGTCTCACTCTATTGGCAGGCTGGAGTACAGTGGCACAATCTTGGCTCACTGCAACCTCCGCCTTCCAGATTCAAGCAATTCTCCTGCCTCAGGCTCCTGAGTAGCTGGGACTACAGGTATGCGCCACCACACCCGGCTAATTTTTGTATTTTTAGTACAGATGGGGTTTCACCACGTTGGCCAGGATGGTCTCAATCTCTTGACCTTGTGATCCACCCACCTCAGCCTCCCAAAGTGCTGGGATTACAGGCGTAAGCCACCGTGCCTGGCCTCCAATCACTATTGAAGACTTTCATACATGTCTCTCAGTAACATACAACTAGCCGAAAAAAAAATTAGTATAAGAGAAGGTATGAATACTAACATCAACCACTGACACCTACATAACAGCACACCCAGTAACTACAGAGTATAAGTTGATTACAAGTATACACGAAACATGAACCAAGATACATCACATGCTCAGCCAAGAAACAAGTCGCGAAAGATTTCAAAATACTGAAATGTTACTGAGTACTCTTTGACCACTGAATTAAATTAAATTAGAAATCAATAACATTCCAAAAAATAAAACTTAGAGAAGCCCCAAGTATCTGGAAATTAAGGAATTTAATATTAAATAATTCATGGGTCAAAGCACCAAAAAATTCAAAAATTTTTTTTGAACAGAATAATAGATCATAACAAATCAAAATCTGTGGTAAAATCAGCTATTTAACATCCCACTTTAGAAAGCTAGGAGGAAAATGATCAAATTAAACCCCAAATAGGTAGAAAAAATTAATAAAGAATAGAAACCAATGAGATATAAAACAAACAGGAAAAAATAACAAAACCAAACTCTGAAAAGATCAGTAATGTTGAAACATCTTTATATTGATCAAGAGGAAACAAATTACCAGCCTGGGCAACGTGGAGTCCATCTTTAAAAAAAAAAAAAAAAAAGAAAAGAAAAGAAAAAAAGCACTTTCTATATAAAAAAATTTAGATGGCTAAACTGTGAATTCTAGCAAACATTTGATATAGAAAGTAATATCAATCCTTTATAAACATCTTAAGAAAACAGAACAGGAAGAACTATTTCCCAACTAATTTTTTGAGGGAGCATTATTCTGATATGAAAACCAACATTCTTATTACAAAACTCCTTATTACAAAGAAGGAAGACTACAACTCAGTATCTCTCATGAACACAAATGTAAAATTCCTTAACAAATTAATAGCAAGTTGAATCCAATAGTACATAGTGACCAAGTAGGATTCATCCCAGGAACAAACAGTTCCTTCATATTTGAAATCAGTGTAATTCACTATATTAACAAAATAAAGAATAACAATCATATAATAATCTCATTAGATGCAGAAGGAAAAAAAAGCAACTGACAAAATTCAATGCCGATTCACAACAAAAACTCAACAACCTGGATATATAAGAGAACATTCTAACTTGATTAAAAAAACAGAAAAAGGCCAGGTGCAGTGGCTTATACCTATAATCTCAGCATTTGGGGAAGCTGAGGAGGATCATTTGGGCCTAGGAGTTCAAGACCAGCCTGGGCAGCATAGTGAGACCCTGTCTCTACAAAAATTTTAAAATCAGCTGAGCATGATGGTGTGCCCTGTAGTCTTAGCTACTCGGGAGGCTCAGACAGGAGGATTACTTGAGTCTGAGAGGTCAAGGCTGCAGTGATTCGAGATTGCTACACTGCACTCCAGCCTGGGCAATAGACCCTTTCTCAAAACAAACAAATACAACAAAAACTGCGTTGTACTTCATAGTAAATGACTGAAAAGTTTCTAAGATTAGAAAGATAATGTCCACTCTCATCACTTCTATTCAGTATTGTAGCAGAGGTTCAAGGAAGTGCAATAAAGCACAAAAAAGAAATAAAACACATAGATCATAAAGGAAGAGGTAAAACTGTATTTGCACATGATGTTTAGCAGGACCAAAAAAAGCCAACATATAAAAACTGATTGTGTTTCTATGCTATCAAAGACCATTTAGAAATTAAAATTTTAGTTACAACAGAATCCTCAAACAGGAAATACTTAGGAGTAAATTTAACAAAATGTTGTAAGATCTATATTCCCAAAACATCTTATCGTAAGAAGTAAAAGAAAGCTGGGCATGGTGGCATGCACTTGTAGTCGCAGCTACTCAGGAGGCTGAAGCAGGAGATCACGTGAGCCAAGGACTTCAAGCCCAGACTGAACAACACAGCAAGGCCTCTTTAAATTTTTTTTTAAATAAAAAAAAATCACAGAAAACTTCTTTAAAAATAGAGAAATATCGTATTTATGGATTAGAAGATCCAATATTGTTAGGATGTCAATATTTCCCAAACTGATCCATAAATTCAATAGAATCCCAATTAAAATTCCATCAGACTTTTTATTTTTTATTATTGTTATTTTTTTGAGACAGAGTTTCACTCTTGTTGCCCAGGCTGGAATGCAATGGCGCGGTTTCGGCTCACTGTAACCTCCGCCTCCCGGGTTCAAGTGATTCTCCTGCCTCAGCCTCCCGAATAGCTGAGATTACAGGCACGTGCCACCATGCCTGGCTAATTTTTATATTTTTAGTAGAGATGAGGTTTCACCATGTTGGCCAGGCTGGTCTCAAACTCCTGACCTCAGGTGATCTGCTCACCTCGGCCTCCTGAAGTACTGGGATTACAGGTGTGAGCCACTGCGCCTGCCAGACTTTTTAAAAATTAGAAACTGGCAGGCTGATTCTAAAATTTACATGGAAATGGAAATTACCTCAAATAGCCAAAGCAACCTTTAAAATCACATTTAAAGCAGAAAGACACCCCTGAGGTCAAGACTTCGTATACAGCTACAGTATTCAAAACACAGAGGCCCTAATAACGATCAGTGAGACAGAATAGAATCCAGAAAAAGATCCAAACATAAAAAAGCAGCTGATTTTCAATAACAATGTCAAGGCAGTCAAATGAGAAAAGTTTTTCCAACCAATACTGTTCCAACAACAGGTATCTGTGTGGAAGAGAATCAATTTTCACTCCATAATTAACGGATCACAATTCAAAATGAATCAAAGACCTAAATGTAAGAAGTAAAGCTTCTAGAATAAAGCACAGAAACAATCTTTGTAATCTTGGAGTAATTAGAGATAGTACCATAAAAGGAAAATAATGACTTATTAAGCTTCAGCATAACTATATATTAAAGTCAACGTTAAGGAAAAAAAGTCAGGCCAGGTGCAGTGGCTCATGTCTTAATCCCAGCATTTTGGGAAGCTGAAGTGGGAAGATCACTTGAGGCCAGGCATTCTAGACCAGCCTGGGAAACATAGTGAGGCCCTGTCTCTAGGAGAAAGAAAGAAAGAAACAAACAAACAAACAAACAAAAACCCTAAAAAAAATTAGCCAGGTGTGGTAGCCTGTAGTCCCAGGTACTCAGGAGGTTGAGGCAGGAGGATTGCTTGAGCTCAGGAGTTTGAGGTTACAGTGAGCTATAATCACTCCACTGTACAGCCTTGGTGACAGAGTGAGACTTAAAAAAAAAAAAAGAAAAAAAAATTTTTTTAAAGAATGAAAAAATGTCGTGGTATGGGACAAATAATTCCCAATACATATATCAAAGGACTTCTACCTGAAATATTAACAAAAAATCCTTATAACTAAATTGTAAAACAATTTTTTTAAGTAAACAAACTATTTGAACAGATGCTTCACAAAAAAAGATAAACAAATGGGCAATAAAACATGAGAAGATGCTCAACCCTATTAAGTCAGGAAATTCCAATAAAATCTTAATGAGATATCACACTACACATCCATTAAAATGGATAAAATTTAAAAAAATAACTGACAATACCAAGTCTTGGTGAAGATGCTAAAGACGTAAAATTATAACACACTACTGATGGGAATCTAAATTGGAACCACTTTAGAAACCTGTAGGCCAGGCACACTGGCTCACGCCTGTAATCTCAGCACTTTGGGAGGCCAAGGCGGAAGGATCATGAGGTCAGGAGATCGAGACCATCCTGGCTAACACAGTGAAACCCCGTCTCTACTAAAAATACAAAAAATTAGCCAGGCATGGTGGCGGGTGCCTGTAGTCCCAGCTACTTGGGAGGCTGAGGCAGAAGAATGGCATGAACCTGGGAGGTGGAGCTTGCAATAAGCCAAGATCGCACCACTCACTGTACTCTAGCCTGGGCGACACAGCGAGACTCCGTCTCAAAAAAAAAAACAAAAAAAAACAAAAAAAAAACCCGTTTGACAGGCCGGGCGCAGTGGCTCATGCCTGTAATCCCAGCACTTTTGAAGGCCAAGACAGGTGGGTCACGAGGTCAAGAGATCGAGACCATCCTGGGCAACATGGTGAAACCCCGTCTCTACAAAAAATACAAAAAAATTAGCTGGGCGTGGTGGCACGTGCCTGTAGTCCCAGCTACTCGGGAGGCTGAGGCAGGAGAATTGCTTAAACCCAGGAGGAGGAGGTTGCAATGAGCCCAGATCGCACCACTGCACTCCAGCCTGGGCAACAGAGCGAGACTCCATCTTCAAAAAAGAAAAGAAAAGAAACCTGTTTGACAGTTTCTGAGAGAGCTTCCTACATACAAACAATCCTGCCGCTCCAAGTATTTACCTGAGAGAACTGAAGATAAATGTCAACATAAAGACTCATACAACAATGCTGAAAAAACTTTTACTTATAATGGCCAAAAGCTTATAAACAACCAGAATGTCCACCACCAGGTTAAAGAATATGAAAAAACTGCGAATATGCATATCCATACAAGGGAATACTTATCAATAAAAAGGGGATGAACCATCGATACATGAAGCACAAACGGCTCTCAAAATCCTTATGCCCAAAGAAGTCACACAATATGATTCCATTCCTGTAACATCCTGGGAAATGCAAACTACTCTAAAATGATTAAAAAAAAAAAAAACCATTGAAAACACAATACATCAATGGCTACCTGAGGCTGGAAGTAGAAAATGATTATAAGAGGCCATGAGGCAACTTTCGAGGGTGTTGGAAATGTTTTGTATCTTGACATTATAGTAGTTTCACAGGTTTATATATCTGAAAAAAAACCCTCAAATTTTTGACTTTGAAACAGAGCAGTTTATTATACATAAATCTTACCTCAATAAGTTGTTTCAAAAATTACACACTAGCAATCTCTTTTGTTAATAATGAAGAAAAAAAACAGAATAAAAATAAGTAATCTAAGAGTTTAGATTCAAAAATAGGTCCATATAATTGTCATAAAGAACTGATAGCTCTGGGCAACATTGTGAGACGTCATCTCTACAAGTAAAAATAACCAGTTGGGCCAGGCACGGTGGCTCACGCCTGTAATCCCAGAACTTTGGGAGGCCAAGGCGGGTGGATCACCTGAGGTCAGGAGTTCGAGACCAGCCTGACCAACATGGCGAAACCCTGTCTCTACTAAAAATACAAAATTAGCCGGGTTTGGTGGCACATGCCTGTAATCCCAGCTACTCGGAAGGCTGAGGCAGGAGAATCACTTGAACCCGGGAGGCTGTGGTGAGCCAATATCGAGCCATTGCACTCCAGCCTGGGCAACAAGAGCAAAACTCCGTCTCAAAACAAAAACAAAAAACAAAACAAAACAAGAAAAACAGCTGGGCATGGTAGTGCACACCTGTGGTACCAGCTACTATGGAGGCTGAGGTGGGAGGATTGCTTGAGCCCAGGAGGTCAAGGCTGCAGTGAGCCATGATCCACCACTGCACTCCAGCCTGGGCAACAGAGCAAGATCCTGCCTCAAAAAAACAAAGAAACAAACAAAAAAGAACTGACAGTTCAAAAATTTTCTATAGCAATTGCAGTTTTAAAAATGAAACGATTTAAATGTACTCATATTTAAATACTCCTACTGGATGTTCAACACACTTTAATGTGGCCATATAGCCTATTTCATTTAAGTTCTATATTGCCCTAGGAAGCAGGAAATATATACCAATTACTCACAGTTTTCTTCTAAACTGATAAATGCCTAACCTTGTTTTAAATCTATGCTATACTCTAAGAAAACAATAAATGCTTCCCATACAACAATGTATATATCTTTCTAACTTATTACTTAACACAGCTCAAATCTTCTATTACTCTAGGGAAGTAAAAAATCCAAGTAACCTCTCTCACAGGATATTTTCATTCACTTTTCATTAGGAAAATGCTTGCAACTCAAGTTTTCAGAGTCAGTTCGACAGTGAAGTATAAAAATTAAAACAGCACATAACTTTTCAATTCATCACAAAATATGTACACATAACCTAAGACACCTGAGCCATGTCAGGCTAGAGAGTTTCAGTGTCATAAAAACAAAAAAACTGTACAACAAAAAAATCTCTGGGAGTGCTAACAAAGCCTTCCGAAGGAGCTTGCCACAAAGAACCATGGGCAAAAGTAGCCAAAATGATTTCTATACTGAAGTATGGTCTACAGAATTCTTAGAGAGTTTGGAATAAAAAGGGGGATAAATCATATACATTCAAGGAAGTGCCAAAAATAGACATTTAATTAAATATGGCAAGATCTTCATTATTCAAAATTCAACTGATAGCACAGTTATGAAAGCAGAATTTTTTTCACAAAGCTTTTATACAGAGAACAACTGGCCAGACACGGTGGCCCACGCCTGTAATCCTAGCATTTTGGGAGTCCGAGACAGGAGGATCACTTGAGACCAGGAGTTCGAAATCAGCCCTGGCAACATAGTGAGACTATGTCTCTACAAAAAAAATAAAACTTAAAAAAAGGCCAGGTGCAGTGGCACACACCTGTAATCCCAGCACTTTGGGAGGCCGAGGCAGGAGGATCACTTGAGCTCAGAAGTCTGAGACCAGCCTGGGCAATACAGTGAGACCTCATCTTGACAAAATTTTTTAAAAAAAATCAGTCAAGCATGATGGTGGGCGTCTATGATACCGGCTACAGCTCTTGGGAAGCTGAGGTGGGAGAAAAGCTTGAGCCTGGGAGGTTGAAGCTGCAGTGAGCCAAGACCGTGTCACTGTACTCCAGACTGGGCAACAGAGCAAGATGGTCTCAAAAACAAAAATTAGCCGAGTGCGCTGGCACATGCCTGTAATCCCAGCTACAGCTATTCAGGAAGCTGAAGTGGGAGGATCGCTTGAGCCTGGGAGGTCAAGGCTGCAGTGAGCTGGGACTGTGCCACTGCACTCCAGCCTGGGTGACAGAGCGAGACTTTGTCGCAAGAAAAAACAACAACAAACAACGACAACAACAACAACAACAGAAAAAAGTTCCTTTCAAAGACTTTCTCTTTGTACACACACTTTCAAGGTATTCTGAATTCACAAACATTCATATCTAACCTACCACAGCCTCTACTGGCAGTAGTATCATCAACCTCTGAGTTTCAGCTTCCTCATCTGTAATATAATCTCAAATGCCTGTTCTGGCTCAATCATATGCTCTAAATCAAGATTCTGTATTTAAAACTAACAAACAAAAAAATCCCCACTAACTATCCTATCAAATCAGTGAGAATGTACACAAACACACAATATTTACAACAATGTGAAAAAACATTCTCTTATTTAGAGAATGGCATATCCCTAGCAAAACCACTCAAATGTTATACTCAAGAAACCTAATTATACTAGGAATAAAAATCAGCCATATCACGCAGCTATCTACATGTTTCCTCAAAAGCAAGCTGTGTAGTAGATCTCTAAATCAGGAATGGGGACTACTTTCTTCCCTCTGTTAGGAACTTTTGGGATTGTCAGTATTTAAGTGATCTAGCCGCCTTGAATTCTTCTATTTAGAGACTGGGACAGATGATCTTGAAAGTCTCTTCCAACTATAGTAACCTCTCAAGAAAAAAAAAAAAAAGAACAAAGGGGTGCTTAAATGACATTTGGTTAATCATCAGAAGAGGTGCTCAGCCTCATACTCAACAGCCTACATACACATACACGACCATGCAGACTATCAATTTATCAGAAATTGATTCCATAAATATCATTAGCTCTTCAGATTTAATGGTTTCACATTAGTAACAATAGAGAGGAATTATTTCATGTAACTTTAAAAGACATTAATATTCCTATACAGCCCCATGGGATGTAGCCTAAGGCCAAAACAAATAACAACAACAAACAAAGAGAACGAAAGACAACTGGTTTCAGTAATTATATTGTTTGCAGCAGTGTGCTGTTATTTGAGCTGCTGTGTGTTTATTATGGGATTAATGTAGATGAGTAATTATGATGGTACGTCATGCAACCAACTCAGTAACATTAGCCTCATTTATTTTACTTTTAATTTTTTAGAAATTATTCTTGTAAAACTTTTTATAGTCATGTAAAATATTAACATGTTCCAAAGTATACTTTATAAAAAACAAGTTTATGCAAAAAAGTTTAGCTTCTTCCCATCCCTCCATGTGCTTTAAAATAAATACATAGTCTCAGAAACAGTGAAGTAAAAAAGCATGGCTTCTAGATTCCAATCTTGGGGGTATGACCTTAAATTGTGACTTAATCTCTCTCAACTTATTTCCTTATGTCTAAAAAGGTGATAATAATAGAACCTAGAGGCCAGGCGCGGTGGCTCATGCCTGTAATTCCAGCACTTTGGGAGGCTGAGGCGGGAGGATCACGAGGTCAGGAGATCATCCTGGCTAACATGGTTTAACCCCGTCTCTACTAAAAATACAGAAAATTAAGCGGGTGTGGTGGGTGCCTGTAGTCCCAGCTACTTGGGAGGCTGAGGTAGGTGAATGGTGTGAAGCCGGGAGGCAGAGCTTGCAGTGAGCCGTGATCGCGCCACTGCCAGAGCGAGACTTGTCTCAAACAAATAAAAAGTAAAAAATAAAAATAAAAATAGAACCTAGAGGGGGTTTTGAGGATTAAGCAAGATCTTCTATGCACAGTACTTGGCTTTGTGAGGCCTCAGTTAAGTATCAGGTACTATTACTAGGATCTTATTTGAGAGTCACCTCAAACCTGCAGCACAGACACAGATTAGGAAATGAACCTGCGGGTGCCACATCACTGGCCTGGAGCCCCCATGGCACCCCACAGCCAAGACCACAACTCACTCCTGAGTCTACAGGCGACTTCATGCTCCGCACTCATCACACATTTCCTATAGCCAGTTCGGGGAAAAAGAAGTGTCTTCCCACTCAGGGTGACTTCAAAAGACTTACTGTGTTCAGCGCATTCAGAGTGGTGTCATCCCGAGAGGCTGCGACACAGCCGTCTTCTGTAGAGCCTCCATCACACATCCCTGCAAATGCTGCCATGCTCCTTCAGAAGAAAAGGTTTTTCCTTCATTAGTACATAGTAATATCAGGACAGAGACTTAGACTTCTATTTTCAGAGGACATTTCCAGCCCAGAACAAATTCCATTACTACACGCATGATGAACCAGTTCCCAGCTCTGCCTCTGCTCCTGTTTAAAAATAATTTTTTTTTTTTTTTTTTGAGATGGAGTCTCACTCTTGTCGGCCAGGCTGGAGTACAGTGGTGCAATCTTGGCTCACTGCAACCTCCACCTCCAGGGTTCAAGGGATTCTCCTGCCTCGGCCTCCCGAGTAGCCGAGATTACAGGCACACCCCATGCCCAGCTAATTTTTGTATTTTTAGTAGAGACAAGGTTTCACAGTGTTGGTCAGGCTGGTCTCGAACTCCTGACCTCAGGTGATTTGCTTGCCTTGGCCTCCTAAAGTGCTGGGATTACAGGCGTGAGCCATCACGCCCAGACCAAAAATAAATTTAAGTTCCTCTTCACTCACGCAGAAAGACATATGTTACTTTTAGTCAGATCCATTGTATTGTTTCTTCCCATGCTTTATCATTACTAAGATTTTAGATTTGAGAGCATGAAGAATCTAAATATATGAGCCACAATATTTCAGTAGATGACAATCTTCTGAAAGAAAAGTCTCCAGAAAACATGTGAAATTAAGTCATCTAAAATTTTACCTAATTCCTCTCATTCTGCATATCAACTACCTTTAGGTGAATTAAAAGTAAAAAATCATGGCTGGGTGTGATGGCTCACGCCTGTAATCCCAGCACTCTGGGAACCTGACACCAGAGGACTGCTTGAAGCCAGAGAGTTCAAAATCAGCCCTGACAACATAGAGAGACAAAAAAAATATATTAGCCAGGTGTGGTGGTGCATGCCTGTAGTCCTAGCTATTGGGGTGGACAAGGTGGGAGGATCACTTGAGCCCAGGAGGTTAAGGCTGTAATGAGTCGTGATTATGTCACTGCACTCCAGCGTGAGACCCTGTATTCAAAAAAAAAAAAAAAAAAAAAAAAAAGGGGGGGGGGGTGAAAAACCAGAGATAAAACCTCTTAGTCATTCACTCCACTTACACATTCTCATCTCTACTGAATGCCACCATGCACAACACCGTTGACTAGCAAACAGCCAGGTAACTGGGGCAACACAGAAAGGACCCCATCTCAACCAAAAACAAAATTAAAAATAGCCGGGCATGGTGGTACGTGTCTATAACCCTAGCTACTCAGGAGGCTGAGGAGGGAGGATCGCTTGAGCTCAGGAAGTTAAGGCTGTAGTGAGCTATAATTGTGCCACTGTACTGCAGCTCAGGTGACACAGCAAGACCGTTTCAAAACAACAAAACAAGTAACAACCAAAAAAGAAAAAAAAGAAACCTACAAACCCAGCCAGGGTTAAAATTCAGATGCCCTAATCCTTGGTTTCTTGTTTTTGTTGTCGTTGCATGCTACTGATGCTGCCAAGACCCAGAATCACTTCATACAAACAAAATCTGCCTGCCTGCTCTGTGACGTGTGAGGAGCGAATTCACACTTCTCTCTGCATCTGAGGCATTTGTATGTTCTATGCAACTTCTAAGGGGTTATCACAGATAAATGTTCTCATGTAGACAAGCCACAAAAATGTCAAGTTCAGGACAGGCACTAATGAACAGCCACAAAGTAGAGAGAGAACATGAAATCTGTAGTGGGTTTTGTTTTTGTTTTAAATTTTACTTTAAGGTCCAGGATACAAGTGCAGAACGTGTCGGTTTGTTATATAGGTATACGTGTGCCGTGGTGCTCTGCTGCACCTATCAACGTCGTCTAGGTTTTAAGCCCCTAATGCATTAGCTATTTGTCCTAATGCTCTCCCTCCCCTCACCCCCACTCCCTGTAGTGGGGTTTCAAGATGAGCTGAACGACTCAAGTACTCAACTGGACTGAGAGGTCTTGCTAACTGTATGTATGGCCTAAGATGTTTTCCTCTTGAAAAGTTCCAAAATTTGATGTGGGGCAAACACCAAGAAGAAAAACATTACTTCATCACGAAAAAAATTACTTCAAACTATTTTTCTCTGGTAAGAAGAGCCACGGTCCTGATTACAGAGGGTGTGACCAAACTTAAAGTCAGAGAATGCCCAATATAGAAATAAAATCTCAGGGGAAAGGCAAAGTTTACTGCCTATAATCAGTTCAGATGGTCTAATTCAGAAAGCAGGATGGGGGTAGATTCCTACTACCTTGCTGCCCTCAAGTACATAAGGAGGTCACAGTCATTAACTCCAGGCATCCAGACCAGTTCCTCATGTTGGGTCACTGTATCACCATCTGGAGAAGGAAATGGTTGCAGATCTGGAAGTTTGGCCTGTAAGACAGGGATGAGTAAGTCACAATCAAGGCATGTATTAATTATAAAGAGCTATCTCAATAAGCAGTCTTTAGGAACATATACAATGTTTTACTGAGGCTCTTTCCTTGGACAGCGGAAAAATAACAACAAAACCATGAGTCATTTAAAATGACCTATTTCACATGTCAGGATCATTTCACCATAGAAGATTTCACAATAGACTGCTTAATATCTGCTTAACAGTGTCAAAGTAAACCAGTGCCAGCATGATACCAAGAGTAAAAAGGGAGCACACACATATGCATAAAATATACAAAAAAACAAAATAATGTCTTTAGACGGTAACAGCTATTGATAAAGAAGGGAAACACACATACATTTCCAATATAACAAGCTGACAAAGAAGACATATGCAAATGATACCTCACCTAAGGATATTTGCTAAAAAATTAAGTGAGCTACCCTATTAGAATAGTGTTACTCTTAAGACAGTCAAGAGCAATATAAGTCATAGTCAATACCAAAACTAGATGAGTATTAAAGTAAACATTAAAAAATATAGTTGAGACCAGGCCTGGTGGCTCACACCTGTAATCCCAGCACTTTGGGAGGCCAAGGTGGGTGGATCACAAGGTCAGGAGTTCAAGACCAGCCTGGCCAACATGATAAAACCCCGTCTCTACTAATAATACAAAAATTAGCTGAGCATGGTGGTACACGCCTGTGATCCCAGCTACTCAGGAGGCTGAGGCAAGAGAATCGCTTGAACCCGGGAGGCAGAGGTTGCAGTGAGCCAAGATTTGTGTTACTGCACTCCAGCCTAGGTGACAGAGCAAGACTCCGTCTCAAAAAAAAAAAAAAAAAAAAAGGTGTATATATATATATATAGTTGAATTGACCTGTGGTGACAGCAATCAGGGCAGTGATTGCTTTACCAAAGAAGGAATTGCTTGTGAAGAACAGGAAGGACCTTTCTGGGATGACAGAAATGTTCTGTGCCTTGATACAAATCATCAGGGCAGATTGAAAAGCATATATAAGATATGAACAATTCGCTGCACATAGAGTATACCTCAATAAAAAGAATTTTAAAAAGTATTCGAGCAACAGTGCTCCCCACCAAGACTGTAAGTCATCAGATTTAAATACCTGTGGCATTTCCTCACCCACACTCTGCTGGGACAGAGCAAGAGCAAGCAGGTGCCATGACCACCATAACCAGCAGAGACCTGTGAAAAGTCGGACATTTGCAAGATACTCATGTTCTCATCCTGTCAAATGATGAACATGGGCACATCAGACTGATAAAGCTCCATGGTACACAAAGCCTGGGCAAAAAATTTAAGTGAATGCAGCAGGTTGAATATGAGCCAGCATCATCCAACAGAAATAAAATAAGAATTATATATTTAATTTTAAATATTCTAGTAGTCACGTTAAACAAAATGCCATATCCCAATCTGGACTAGCCATATTCCAAGTGCTGAACAGCTATGTGTGGCAGTGGCTCCCAACCTGGATGTGCAGGTGTTAAGAACTCAAGAGTGAAGTGGACCACGGTGAAATGCAGATAGAACCGCCCCATCCAGGGAATGCTGCCACACAGGAATGGGACCCAGTGTGTGTACATCCTCCATCTTTTTCCAAATTCCAGAAATCTTCACATTTATGTAAAAGTTTGTGGTTTTAAATGTTGGTTATTCAAGTTTTTGAGGAAACTGCATAGCAAAACATCACATTAGTAGGCCATGTGGCTCTCAGGCTAGCCGTCAGCACCCACACAGCTTTACAGGCTGTCTTCCATGCTTCTAAATGTGTATCAAGCTGACTTTCTCCAAGCAAGGATGTTCTTTGGTTAAGTATTGACTTCTATAACATCAAAGTGAGTGTCACAATTAGTTCTGCTTAATACATAGTGAAAATAGTGGGATAGAATTAAAACACAATGGGCCTGGCGTGGTGGCTCACGCCTGTAATCCCAGCACTTTGAGAGGCTGAGGTGGGCGGATCACCTGAGGTCAGGAGTTCGACACCAGACTGACCAACAAGGTGAAACCCTGTCTCTACTAAAAATACAAAAATTAGCCAGGCATGGTGGTGCACGCCTATAGTGCCAGCTACTTGGGAGGGTGAGGCAGGAGAATCGCTTGAAACCTGGGAGGCGGAGGTTCCAGTGAGCTGAGATTGCACCACTGCACTCTAGCCTGGGTGACAGAGCAAGACTCTGTCTCAAAATAGTAACAATAATAATAATAATAACAACAACAACACAACAAATGTTGGAATCAAAAGGTTTTTGACACTAGTACTGAGCTCTGCTTCCCCAGCACCAAGTACAGTACTGGGTACAGCAGTTCTCTAATGTCTGTTAAATTAATCGAAAAGTACTATTACTGTGAGCAGGACCAATCTACCCCCCATCCTCGAGAAAAATGGACTAGAAATATAATTAGTTTACAGAAAAAGAAACGAAAATGCCTCTTAATCATAAGAATTGATGAGTCAACCTCACTGACAAGAGAAATGCAAATTAATGGCACATATTCGATTTTGCATCTATCATATTGACATAAATCCGAATGTTTCACAACACATAAAGCCATGAAAAAAATTAGCACTCACATTAGTTGCTAGTGTCAACACAAACTGATACAATCTCCGTGGAGGGGAATGTGGCAACACCTCCAAAATTATATATGCACCTGTCCTCTAAGTCAGCCATCCCGCTTCTGGGGATATAGCCCCAAGATACACTGGCAAAAACATCGAAATCTATATGCACAGGCTATTCACTGCAGCATTACATGTAATGGCAAATGACTGGAATCAACTCATATGCCTATTAATGGGGATCAGATGAATAAGCTGCTACATTCATACATGGAGTTCTATGAAATAGTATTATAGAAGGGAATGAGAAGGAGCTCTATATACTGCTGTGAGAAGAACACAAGAATGTATTGTTAAAAGAAAGGTGGCAAAAGGATATATATTATGTTATTATTTATCTAAGAAGGGGCAGAGGGAATGAAAATAAGAAGCTTAAATAATAATAATGTCATTAAAACTGTAAACCAAATGGAAAGAAATGCAACAATTGAGCTGGTTCTACTGTAGGAACTGTTTCAAGTAACTCTAAGATATATTAATTTGCTTATACAGCCCTGGCAGGATATACAAAACAAAATGCAATACTAAGCAGTTTTCAATAAGCATTTTGTTTGTAGCCATGTGATTATTGTTATTCTCGGCTGTTATATGTGTATTATGGAATTGAAGCAAATAAGTAATTTTGTTGGTGTCATTAAAAAATGGGATTTGAATCACGGGAAAAAGATTAAGATATAGATAAAAGAAGGACAGAATTAGTATAAAGGCCATATAAAAATCTGAATTTGAATTGGATATATCAGCATAAATTTGTAATGTATTTTATCTTCAAGAAAGTAGGGAAATAAAACACCTATTTCCTATTCTGTCTACTGAAAAGGCCTCGAAATAGCAACCAACCCAGTAAGAATGAATACCCCAGCACCCGGTATGTAAATACCACTTCCCACTACAACAAAAGAGGGCTCTTCTGAGACAAGTTTAATTCCAGATCTAGGGAAGACAATGTATAAGGTGAGGCAGTAAAATCATGTCTTACCAGAGAAAAAGGATTAAGTGAAAAGGACAAAAACCACTGGGATTAAGTGAAAAGGACAAATACGCAGGAAGATGCTCCTACTGGCCCAAAATGGATCTTTTAATCATCAATAAGAACTGATTAAAGTTGATTAGTTGATTATAGATTTAAAAAAATCTTAAATCCACTGGTAACCATGGAAAGATAAGGGTGAAGTTTCATTTATTTGTACGAGGAATAAATGGATGGTAGAATTAGAATATCACTGTTTTGAAATCCCTAATAAAATAATGGATCTAAGAAATAATCAGCGGTGGCCAGGTGCGGTGGCTCAGGCCTGTAATCCCAGCACTTTGGGAGGCCGAGGCAGGTGTTTCATGAGGTCAGGAGTTCGAGATCAGCCTGGCCAACATAGTGAAACCCCGTCTCTACTAAAAATACAAAAAAGTAGCCGAGCGTGGTGGTGGGCGCCTATAATCCTAGCTACTCAGGAGGCTGAGGCAGGAGAATGGCTTGAACCCAGGAGGCAGAGGTTGCAGTGAGACAAGATTGTGCCACTGCACTCCAGCCTGGGCGACCAAGTGAGACTCCGTCTCAAAAAAAAAAAAATAATAAATGATCAGTGGCTGCTAATTACAATTAAAAAAGAGACATATGAGCCTCCTGGCAGAAGCACCTACCACCACCCAGGAAGCATTTTTCCGGAAGGCAGGGTACCAAACTAGAATGAGGCCAAACCTCTAGATTTAACTACTAATTCTCAAGTCATGCAAAGAACAAAGTAACAAATTTAATGCAATCAGCCAAATCTAGACTGCAGAACACCCTACAGGATGAAATAGCTTCTTTACCACATACACTGGGGGACTGGGGGAAGGACCTGGGAATTAACAGAGATTTAAGAGATGTATCAACCAACTGCAATGAATGGCTCTCATTTAGATTCTAATTTGAACTATGAAAATATAAAGAGAGAGAGAAAGATACAGACAAACAATTAGGGAAATCTGGGCATAGTATATATACACTTAAATATTAAGAAATTGCTAATTTTTATATGTTGTGATATATTGTGATTGTGTCCAAATCCCTTATCTTTGGAACATCTACAAGGAAAATGATGTATTTGTGAGGCATTTAAAATAACGGCAGGAAGAGGTGTGAGGGGGAATAAATGAAATGGGTTTGACTAGGATTTGATACTTGTGGAAGCTGAGTAATGAAGAGAAGGACTTTATTGTATTATTCTTTCCCTGCTTTTGTATACGTTAGTATTTTCCCTAATAAAAAGGTTACTTTTTTTTTTTTTTTTTAAAGACTGGTTCTGTCACCAGGCTGGTGTGCAATGGTGTGATCTTGGCTCAGTGCTGCCTCAACCGCCTAGGCTCAAGCAATCCTTCCACTTCAGCCTCCTAAGTGGCTGGGACTACAGACATGCATCACCATGCCTACCTAATTTTTGTATTTTTTGTACAGATGGGGTTTTGCCATGTTGCCCAGGCTGGTCTCGAACTCCTGAGCTGAAATGATCTGCCCACCTTGGCCTCCCAAAGTGCTGGGATTATAGGTGTGAGCCAAAAGTCAAAAATTTTAAAAAGGTAAATGCTGCCAATTCATTTTTTAAAGTTCTATTATTTTTGGTGCTCCAAAACATTTCTTTTTGAAAATGAAGCACACAGAATACATTTAAAATCTGAGGTAAAAAACCAAACATCTGATTTTAAATGGTAGTATACAAAAATCCAATCACAGTAAATTTGCTCCTGTTCCAAGAATGTAAGCATCTTTTCCTTAGGAACTACATTTTCTTTTATGGTAGCAAAAATAAAAAAATCTATAAAATAAAAGCCTGGTACAAAGATCTCAAGACACTGGAAATACACAGTGAGAGGGAAAAAATGGGTAGTAAAATACAGTACAAGAGAAAGCAGTGAATGGGAGACGAAACTGAGTGGACTTAGGTGAGTACCAGGTTCCCAGACTGAAAATATAGCCCCGAGGCAGCAGTCACGCCCACCTAATGGAACACACCAACAAAAGACTACTTGAACAAGCAGACATTGTCCTCCTGCAGCTTCTTTCGGTCTGTATCAGTTATAACCCCAGGTCTGGGATGAGAAGTATCTTCCATAAACTATGTGACCCTGCTAGTTCCTGTGTTCACTTCACTTCTTAACTCCTTCACTTCTTAATTTCTTTCATTACAGAGTTAAAATAGGTTATTTAAAAATGTAAATGACACGCAATTTAGAAATGCTCAAAATCTAGACAGAAATAATAACTAGACAGATGACTGAAATATCTATGCACTTCCAAGGCTCACTGCTGCCTGCATCCCATGTCTTTAGACATGATGGCCTTAGCTGTGGATTCCCCAGCATCCAACTTAAGTGCTAATCATGTTAAACTCTTTCCTCATGGTTTAGAAACAGACACATGACCCAATCCATGGCAACAATATGTGGGTCTATGGGGACTTGCTGGGGAAATTTTCCTTGCACCTAAGAGGAGAAGAAGTCCAATTCTTTCTTCCTCTCAACACTTGCTAAATTTCATTCATTGTAAGATCCACTGTTATTTTATGTGCACTGAGAAAGGATAAAACATAGCAAATAAATTATAACCACACCACAGAATGTACAATGAAGCCCAACTATAGAGAGCAAATGTGAAGGAAAAAAGTGTATCTTAGAATTAGTCAAACTGAGCTGAGACATTGTCTCAGCCCAAAATCTCCTTAAGCTGATAAGCAACTTCAGCAGTCTCAGGACATAAAATCAGTGTACAAAAATCACAAGCATTCTTATACACCAATAACAGACAAACAGAGAGCCAAATCATGAGTGAACTCCCGTTCACAATTGCTTCAAAGAGAATAAAATACCTAGGAATCCAGCTTACAAGGGACATGAAGGACCTCTTCAAGGAGAACTACAAACCACTGCTCAATGAAATAAAAGAGGATACAAACAAATGGAAGAACATTCCATGCTCATGGGTTGGAAGAATCAATATCGTAAAAATGGCCATACTCCCCAAGGTAATTTATAGATTCAATGCCATCCCCAGCAAGCTACCAATGACTTTCTTCACAGAATTGGAAAAAACTACTTTAAAGTTCATATGGAACCAAAAAAGAGCCCACATCGCCAAGTCAATCCTAAGCAAAAAGAGCAAAGCTGGAGGCATCACACTACCTGACTTCAAACTATACTACAAGGCTACAGTAACCAAAACAGCATGGTACTGGTACCAAAACAGAGATATAGATCAATGGAACAGAACAGAGCCCTAAGAAATAATGCCGCATATCTACAACTATCTGATCTTTGACAAACCTGACAAAAACAAACAATGGGGAAAGGATTCCCTATTTAATAAATGGTGCTGGGAAAACTGGCTAGCCATATGTAGAAAGCTGAAACTGGATCCCTTCCTTACACCTTATACAAAAATTAATTCAAGATGGATTAAAGACTTACATATTAGACCTAAAACCATAAAAACCCTAGAAGAAAACCTAGGCAATACCGTTCAGGACATAGGCATGGGCAAGGACTTCATGTCTAAAGCGCCAAAAGCAATGGCAACAAAAGCCAAAATGGACAAATGGGATCTAATTAAACTAAAGGGCTTCTGCACAGCAAAAGAAACTACCATCAGAGTGAACAGGCAACCTACAAAATGGGAGAAAATTTTTGCAACCTACTCATCTGACAAAGGGCTAATATCCAGAATCTACAGTGAACTCGAACAAATTTACAAGAAAAAAAACAAACAACCCCATCAAAAAGTGGGCAAAGGATATGAACAGACACTTCTCAAAAGAAGACATTTACGCAGCCAAAAAACACATGAAAAAATGCTCATCATCACTGGCCATCAGAGAAATGCAAATCAAAACCACAATGAGATACCATCTCACACCAGTTAGAATGGCGATCACTACAAAGTCAGGAAACAACAGGTGCTGGAGAGGATGTGGAGAAACAAGAACACTTTTACACTGTTGGTGGGACTGTAAGCTAGTTCAACCACTGTGGAAGTCAGTGTGGTGATTCCTCAGGGATCTAGAACTAGAAATACCATTTGACCCAGCCACCCATTACTGGGTATATACCCCAAGGACTATAAATCATGCTGCTATAAAGACACATGCACACGTATGTTTACAGCGGCACTATTCACAATAGCAAAGACTTGGAACCAACCCAAATGTCCAACAATTATAGACTAGATTAAGAAAATGTGGCACATATACACCATGGAATACTATGCAGCCATAAAAAATGATGAGTTCATGTCCTTTGTAGGGACATGGATGAAACTGGAAATCATCATTCTCAGTAAACTATTGCAAGGACAAAAAACCAAACACCGCATGTTCTCACCCATAGATGGGAATTGAACAATGAGAACACAGGGACACAGAAAGGGGAACATCACACTCCGGGGACTGTTGTGGGGTGGGGGGAGGGAGGAGGGATAGCATTAGGAGATATATCTAATGCTAAATGATGAGTTAATGGGTGCAGCACACCAACATGGCACATGTATACATATGTAACAAACCTGCACATTGTGCACATGTACCCTAAAACTTAAAGTATAATTAAAAAAAAAAAAAGAATTAGTCAAACTGAGCTGAGGATGACGCCACCTCCATGGAGGCCAGCTGGGTACAAGAGAGTCTCAGAGAAGCACAGCAGAGCCCCGGTCCTGCCTGACCAGGATGTCATGACATGGGAGACAGAAACAGAGCCAGAGTCCTGCCAGTGAAAGCATCCTAACTGATACTGAGATCAAAACAGAATGAGCCGGGCCCAGTGGCACATGCCTTTAGTCCCAGCTATTCAGAGGCTGAGGCAGGTTGGATTGCTTCAGCCCAGGAGGAGGTCAAGGCTGCAGTGAGCCGTGATCGTGCCTCTGTGCTCTAGCCTTGGCAACAGAGTGAGACCCTGTCTCTGAAAAAAGTAAAAACAACAAAAACCAAAGAGTTGTAGTAAATGCAATGAAATAAGAAAGAGCAACAGTCGTGACACAGCAACCCTCTGACTGAAAAGTGTCCTAACCATCTTGACTCTCCTGAAGGAAAAGAGGTTGTTTATTTTTTTGCAGACAGTCTTGCTCTGTCGCCCAGGCTGGAGTGCAGTGTCACAATCTTGGCTCACTGCAACCTCCGCCCCCTGGGTTCAAGTGATTTCTCCTGCCTCAGCCTCCCGAGTAGCTGGGATTACAGGCGCACACCATCATGCCCAGCTAATTTTTCTATTTTTAGTAGGGGTGGAGTTTCGCCATGTTGGCCAGGCTGGTCTCAAACTCCCGATCTCAGGTGATCCGCCTGCCTCAGCCTCCCAAAGTACTGGGATTATAGGCAAGAGCCACCACACCCAGCCGGGAAAAGAGGTTTTAAACATCTTTTATCTTTTTTTTTTTTGAGATGGAGTCTTGCTCTGTTGCCCAGGCTGGAGTCCAGTGGCCACGATCTCGGCTCACTGCAACCTCCGCCTCTGGGGTTCAAGTGATTTTCCTGCCACAGCCTCCCAAGAAGCTGGGATTACAGGCGCCTGCCACCACGCCTGGCTAATTTTTGTATTTTTAGTAGAAATGGGATTTGCTATGTTGGCCAGGGTGGTCTCGAACTCCTGACCTCAAGTGATCTGCCCGCCTCAACCTCCCAAAGTGCTAGGATTACAGGCATGAGCCATTGTGCCTGGCTTTAAAAATGTTTAAATAAAAATGTGATCAAGTGTTCATCAATGAATGAATGTTTAGTGATACGTACATACAATGGGTCATTTAGCCTTAAAAAGGATAGAAATTCTGACACATGCTATTAACATGGATGAACAGTGAGGACATTATGCTGAGTGAAACAAATCAGGCACAAAAAGACAAATACTGTATGATCCCACTCACATGAGGTACTTTTATGAGGTAGAACAGTCAAAGACAGAGAGAGGAAGGAGAATGGTGATTGCCAATGCTGCAGAAGAGAAATGGAGTTACTGTTTATGGGTACAGAGTTTCAGTTTTGCAAGATAGAAAGAGTTCTGGAGGTAGATAACGGTGACGGCTACACAACAATATTAATGTACTTAACTACTTAACTGTGCACTTAAAAATGGGAGATGGTAAATGTATATGGTGATCTGAGGAAAAAAAAAAAAAACCTCTGTATTTATATAAAATCCCCTATAGCAATAACAACATTCTAAGATGCTGCTCAACAGATAAAGTGCCAGCAGAATAATAAGAAACAAAAGCCTATTAAGGAAGCTATGAAAAGGAACCTCACCTGATGACTAGGACCAACACGAATCTCCCCCTGGGTACTGTTCAGCCTCCTGGAACAGAAATAGAGCGGATTAAGTTAGCGCAATATAGTTTTGACATAAACATTCACACATTTTTCAAAAAAAGTAATTCTCTTCAAATAAATGAGGAAAAACTGAGGAAGAATTAAAGTCCCCACTACCTCTAATGGTCTGTATACATACACCACTCACCACCACACACGCACCTCTAAAACCTTTTCCTTCTAAAATCCTAAGAATGCAGCTTCCTTTCATGAGAACCTTCCTATATCATTGTCCTTTTTTTGAGACAGTCTCACAATGTTGCCCAGGCTGAAGTGCAGTGGCACGATCTCAGCTCACTGCAACCTCTGCCTCTTGGGTTCAATTGATTCTCCTGCCTCAGCCTCCCAAGTAGCTGGGATTTCAGGTGCCTACCACCACGTCCGGCTAATTTTTGTAATTTTAGTAGTAAATTTCAGTAAATTTTGTAATTTTAATAATTTGGGGTTTCCTCATGTTCGGCCAGGCTGGTCTCGAACTCCTGACCCTCAAGGGATCCGCCTGCCTCGGCTTCCCAAAGTGCTGGGATTACAAGCACGAGCCACCGCACCTGGCCCCTATACCATCATTCTTTCATGCCTCAGAGAGATGGACATTCCTGTAGTACAATTCCAGTCAGACATTTCTTCTTTTCAAAACATTTCGGGGTGCCCTACCATAAGCCTTATAAAATACAAATGAGAAAACTTCTCCTAGGACACATACTGAGCCATCCATCCATCCATCCATCCATCCAACAAATATTTAAGTACCTATTATAAGCCAAGAATTGTCCTAGGTGTTGGGGATAAAGCAACAAACAGGGACAGGCACAGTGGCTCACACCTATAATCCTAGCACTTTGGGAGGCTAAGGCGGGAGAATCGCTTGAGCCCAGAAGTTTAAAACCAGCCTGGGCAACACAGAGCGATCCCATCTCTACAAGAAAATTAAAAATTAGCTGGGCATGGTGGCGCACACCTGTAGACCCAGTTACTCAGGAGGATCGCTTGAGCTGGAAGGTCAAGGCTGCAGTGAGCCATGTTCACACCACTGCACTCCAGCCTGGGCAACAGAGCATGACCCTGTCTATAAAAAAGGCAACAAACAAAACAGTGTCAAAGAAGATGGCTTAAGAGGAGGCACATGCTCTTGTTTTTCTCTCATGGATCTGATATCCATAGCCACTGTGTTTGAAATTGTTAAAAATACATTTTGGAAAGCTATTATTTCCTTTAGGGCACCTAGGTCCAGTACTTTCTTCTTTTAATCCAACCATTTTCTCATGAAGAATCTTATTTGGGCAAAGGTGGTAGTAAATGTGACAAAGGAAGAAAAAAAGGAGAGGAGGAAGAAAGGGAGAAAGGGAGGAGGAAGACAAGGAGGAGGAGGAGAAGACGATGAAGACGAAGAAGAGGAGGAAGAAGAAGAAGAAATGTGGTGGTCCAGTCCTCAAGAATCTTACAAGCCTCCAGCTGGCGAGGCAACATCTGTACCAAAACACCAGAACAGGCCGATGCCCGTATTCATCAACATAAGACACTTCAGAAGACACAGTACAAAAATGTGAAGGGGAGGTACCAAAATGAGGCAGGCTTCAAGAGAAGACACAGAGGAGATAATAGGCCTAGCAGCAGGAAAAAAAGAGAGGACTTTCCAAGTAGAAATGAAAGCATGCAGAGGTGGCAGGCTGAAAGGGAGGGGCAGTGACGGGGAAATGCTTGCATGTGGGCTGACTTCATCATACAAGTCATCTTCATTTCTTCATTAGGAGAATGGTATGTGGAAAAAAGAAGCTAAAAGATGGATTGTTCTCATAGGTTTATGTAGGAAATGGAAGAAGCTGTTTTAGGAGGTATGTAGAGGAATCAAATCAGCCACAAGTTATTTTAATCATGAGCGTTTCTTTAAGAAAAACAAGCAGTCAGTGTTACCACTATTTCCCTTCCAACTTGTGCTTTTCTATTTTCTAACTAGCTGTGAGCAAAACAAGCTGCCAAAAGTTCTAAATACTTTCGAAATGCTTTCTTGCCTACAAGTAGGTCTAGCCAGAAGGTATCATTTCAGAAACCTTCAGCCACAGCCCATTCAGTAACTTGTGCCTGCAGCTCAACCTTTGGGTTCTTCCAGAAGGTCTGTTACTCTGGAGCTCTCCAATGGTTGGATATCATTTCCATATCATGGCTACACTGTTAAGTCCTTGATAATTCCAGAAAAAACATTCCTGTTTGATTTTTATTTTATTTTGGAGATGAGGTCTTGCTATGTTGCCCAGTCTGTTCTCAAAACCCTGGGCTCAAAGGGACCCTCACCTCAGCCTCCCAAAGTGCTGGAATTATAGACATGAGCCACCGCACTCACCCCCAAACCCAATTTTTATTTTAATAAGCCAATTTATCATCATATTTCACTTAAAAAAACCCAATGTGCCATGATAATGAAACGAACTCCCAAATACCCTGTTGACTACATACTTATATCTCATGTATTTCCATAAAAATAGGATGCAGATAATTATTAAACTAATAATACAAATGAGACAAAAAATGTATTGGGCCATCTTAAGAGACTTGAAAATTGTTTCTTTTAAGTTTATAACAGGGAAGAGTACTAATAAGTAGGCTATAACATGAAAACCAAGATAAAATAAGGAAACTTCTTAAAAGCTTATTTAAAAATCCCTCTTTACAACAAAAGTATTTTTAAACTGTATGTAACTTAAATATCAGAGTTCTGTAGCAAGGAATACAACAAAGTTCTTTTTGGGCAGGTAGGATCTGAGGTGCAGACAATGGCATTAGCCTACTATATGCAAGAGTTACAGAATATAGAATAAATGGCAAAAGTACTTTTTAGGTCCAAGATATAAAGAGGTAGATAGCAACACACCCCATCAGAGAAAGCTTGATGCAACTGACAGAAAAACTGTCAGAATATGAGCTTAAGGTGAAAGACAAGAAGTACACACGGTGGGGAAGTGCCAGCATCCAGCTGTATCTGGATCCACCGAGCAATCAGAATCCTCCTTACTGAACTAAGTATCCCTCCCCTGCTGCCGCACTGCTCTCCTCTCTTTTTTCTTTTTTTTTTTTATCCTGTATCCCCAGACAGTTGCATCACCCTTGATAGGCCAGGCAGCCACAACGCCCCAGAATGTTTCCCTGGCACATGGAAAAAGCACCCCCATGAGGCTACAGCCAGGTGCAAAGTGAGTCTGTTAACTGCTCCCATCTGAATGCACCCTTTGTGGTTCACACCTCACTCATTAATGATATTTAAACATGATAGTATCAGCAGCTTGTAGGAAACACTCTTAATCGTCAATTGCAATCTTGATACAATGACTACATTTTGTCTTTTACTTCACACAACATTTCTCAAACTTTTAGGTCTCTGTACCCTTTTACACTCTTAATAATTACTGGAGTGTGTCTTGGTGGTCCCAGAATCTGTCTCTTGTTTCAACAATGTTTGGACAGCACATATCCTGGGACTCCATCTGTTCCAGCCTCCAACTGCCCTCCAATTTCCTCTCCATTTGCAACCTCCAGGACCCTTCTTCTCGGCCATCTCCTGCTTCTGGGACCAGCCACCACTGTTTTTGTGGTTAGCTCCTCATTGCTGACCAACCCCACAAGCTCTGGGAGGCATGGGTGACTTCCTCCACGAATCGGCCAAGAAGATTCAGGACACTGAGTGTCTCTTGAAGATGTGTGTGTGGCAGCAGCACCCATTTCCAGGATGTGGAGAAGCCATCTCAAAATGAGTGGGGGTAAAAACCCTGGGTTCCGTGGAAGCCACCATGGCCCTGGGGAAGAACCTGAACCAGATCCTCGATCTTCAGGCCCTGGGTTCTGCCTGCACAGACCCCCATCTCTGTGACTTCTGGAGAGCCACTTCCTAGATGAGGAGGTGAAACTCAATAAGAAGATCGGCGACTACCAGACCAACCTCCCCAGGCTGGGCTGGGTAAATGTTTCTTCCAAAAGACTCACCCTCAAGCACCACTAGGAGCCTACAGAGAGCCCAGCAAACTTTTAGGAGCCCCTCTCAAAGTTCAGGGCTTCTGCCTAAGTAGCGCCTCCAGCTACTACCCTGGACCCCTCTCCCAAGCCTTGGACAAAACGGAAATAAAGCTTATTGCAAAAAATAAAAATAAAAATTACTGAACATCCCAAGAAATCTAAATTTTTGAAAACTTTCAAAATATTGATTTAAAAATAGCAATAAGCCCATTACATAATATGCATATTCTTATAAAAAGTAATTGCATTTAAGCAGAAAGCTTTAGTGAAA
The DNA here is from genome assembly GCF_006542625.1 of Nomascus leucogenys. Classification (NCBI taxonomy): domain Eukaryota; kingdom Metazoa; phylum Chordata; class Mammalia; order Primates; family Hylobatidae; genus Nomascus; species Nomascus leucogenys. Next base: position 9,352,429 of record NC_044404.1, read on the forward strand.
ACTGAGGCATGATTTTATGTTTTTGCAAATCTCATTACTATTTGACTTAATAGAAAAGACAGCTAGATTCTCCTATCTACTTTTGAATTCAATCTGCTGTAATGTTGTGGTTAAATTACATGAAGATAATACAGCCTAACACGGCCATGTAACTAGAAAAGGTAAGAATATAGCCTTTTTGATACTACACCAAAAACTCAACAAGTTCCCAGCACTTTGTGGGGCTGAGGTGGGAAGATCACTTGAGTCCAGGAGTTCGAGACCAGCCTGGCCAACATGGTGAAACCCTGTCTCAACTAAAAATACAAAAAATTAGCTGGGCGTGGTGGTGCATGCTTGTAATCCCAGCTACTCAGGAGCCTGAGGCAGCAGAATTGCTCGAACCTGGGAGGCAGAGGTTGCAGTGAGCCAACGTCGTGCCATTGTACTCCAGACTGGGTGACAAGAGCGAAACTCTGTCTCAAAAACAAAACAAAACAAAAACTCAACAAGTAATCATTTCTTAAAGATGTGTACACAAGGTGAATCTAAAAGCCTATCAATAGCGTTTTGACTGTGCTACTCCGAAATCCATTGGTCTGTCTTGCCTTTGAATGAATGGATCTTCTACTCAGATGTGATTTTGTAATGTCATGCATTGGTTTTATGGAGAATGTCAGTTTACTCAGTTCTGCAGATCTTTCAAATATCAACCAGTTCTTTATACAGTATTTTTAAAAAATCATATTAATATCACCTATCTCATAAGAAATGCCTTTCAGTGTAGAGAAGCTGTCAGGCTCAGAGTGGTGAGTACAAGCTTTTCAAAATTCTAATTTTTACTTGAAAGTTCAAATCTTAGCCTTGTCAAGTAATATCGGTGTTTTCCTTGAAATAACAAGCTCACTTAATTCATCTTCAAGAAAGTTTCTGCCAAATGCCCATGTCTGAATGACCACAGTTTGTCTGTCAGTTGTTCTTTCAAAGAGTAACTGCTATTCCATGAAAAAAGTGGCTAGCTTTGCTTCTAACTCAAACGTCTCGACGGAACCGAGGCTTCTCCTCAAGACAATCACTGTCTTTTGGTTTAGGGCAGGAGACTTTTAAGTCAGGAAGCCAAGTCTTGGGATTAAAAAATAATAATAGGATGGGCGAGGTGGCTCACGCCTGTAATAACAGCATTTTGGGAGGCCGAGGCAGGTGGATCACCTGAGGTCAGGAGTTTGAAACCAGCCTAGTCAACATGGTGAAATCCCGTCCCTACTAAAAATACAAAATTAGCCATACGGGGTGGCATGTGCCTGAATCCTAGCTACTCGGGAGGCTCAGGCAGGAGAACAGCTTGAACCCGGGAGGCAGAGGTTACAGTGAGCTGAGGTCACGCCATTGCACTCCAGCCTGGGCAAAAAAAGAATGAAACTCCGCCTCAAAAAAAAAGAAAGAAAGAAAAGGAAATGATAAAATAATAATAATAATAATAATAATAATAATAATAATAATAATAATAATGAGGTCCACAAGCTATGCTCTGAGAAGCACTGACTATGGCACATTCTGAACTTCAGAAAGTCCTGGAGGCTAAAATTCATCTAGAAGATGCCAGCTTTCTTCTTTGATTAATAACAACAGTAGCTAACATTTCAGCACTTACTATCTGTCCTAGGTGCTCTACAGTATTATCTCATTTCTAGGTATTAAGGCATTTAATTAATGTTTTGATATTAACAGACGTATTAGTATTTATTGATATTCACAGAAATTCAGGTGTCTTTCTATCCTGTGTTCAAAACAACATAGCACTACACATGGTGGTGCACACCTGTAATCCCAGCACTTTGGGACGCTGAGGCAAGAGGATAGCTTGAGCTCAGGAGTTTGAGACCAGCCTGGGCAATAGGCTTTATAAAAAATGTTTTTTTAATTAGCTGGTCACGGTGGCGCAACTATAATCCCACCTACTCAGGAGGCTGAGGCAGGAGGATCACTTGAGCTCTGGAGTTTGAGGCTGCAGTGAGCTATGAACACACCACTGCACTCCAGCCTGGGCAATAGAGCTAGACTGTCTTTAAAAAAACAAACAGGCCGGGCGTGCTGGCTCACCTGAGGCAGGTGGATCATCTGAGGTCAGGAGTTCAAGACCAGCCTGGACAACATGGTGAAACCCCACTCTACTAAAAACACAAAAATTAGCCAGGCATGGTGGCAGGTGCCTGTAGTCCCAGCTACTCAGGACGCTGAGGCAGGAGAATTGCTTGAGTCTGGGAGGCAGCGGTTGCAGTGAGCCAAGATCATGCTACTATACCCCAGCCTGGGTGACAGAGCGAGACTGTCTCGAAAAATAAACAACAACAACAACAAAAACATAGCTACTAAAAGAGGTTTCTGCTTGGATGTACAATGCTGCTGAATTAACAAAGTAGGTCTAGTCAAAGCCAGGGTGGTCATCAACTTTGGAAGAAAAATCTAGACCAAAGGCAGTATGAATCCTAGCCAAGTCATATAAAGGATACTACTGTATGAATTAAGAAACCAAAGATGCAAGTCATGTCCAGGATAATGCAACATACACACACATCTATCTTTATCCTCATCTTAGAGTTTTCACGTACATTATCTTAAATCTAGGTGTAGGCCGGGTGCGGTGGCTCGTGCCTGTAATCTCAGCACTTTGGGAGGCCGAGGTGGGCGGGCTACCTGAGGTCAGGAGTTCGAAACCAGCCTGGCCAATATGGAGAAGCCCCACCCCTAAAAATACAAAATTAGCCAAGCGTGGTAGTGGGTGCGGTAGTGGGCGCCTATAATCCCGGCTACTCAAGATGCTGAGGCAGAAGAATTGCTTAAATCCGGGAGATGGAGGCTGCAGAGAGCCAAGATCCCGCCAGTATACTCCAGCCTGGAGGACAGAGCAAGACTCTATCTCACAGGAAAAAAAAAAAAAAAATCTAGGTGTATTATAGTTACATAACAAACACAAGCAAAACAATAATACTAGCTATCAATTACTAAGTGCTTTCTAGGCTGGGCATATATTATTTCATTATTCCATGACAACTCTATAAGGCAGTATCTCCATAGGTAATAATAACAATACTAATTTTAACACTAGTAAAGCAACTAATACATCCATTGAACGTTTACTATGTACCAGGCATTGCAAGGTAGCAATTTCCATTTATTTTCTTATCTAATCTTATAGGCGACCCTGTAAGACAGGTGCTATTGTAGTAAGTGTACAGGTCAGGTCACTGAAGCCAAGAGACGTCATGCAGTTGCCCAAGATTAAACAGCAAATAAGTGGAGAAATCAGGATTCGAACTCAAGGTCAGTTGACTCCAAAGTCAGAGCTCTCAATCACACTCCCATACGGCAGAATGATTAAGTTACTGAACCAAAATCATACAATTAATTACAAACAGAATGATGAGAATACATATTCCTTTCCCTGTTTTGGTTCTATGTTCATTTCAAACACCCAAGCAAGACAAAATGATCAAAAGAATTTTTTTAAGTTTCAAAGTCATGATGAAAGAGAAAAACCTATCAAAGTTAGAGGCCAATTTATATAATACTCTTGAAATGACAAAATTACAGAAATGGAGACAGATTCGTGATTGCCAGGTGTTAGAGATGGTGGGGAGAGGGAGGGAGGCCGAGGGTGTGACCATAAAGGGAGAGCTTTGTAGTGATGAATAGCTCTTGTCTCTTCATTGTTGTGGTGGTTACACAAAGCTGTACATGTAATAAAATGGCACAGAACTACACGCACACAATGTACTAATGCCAGTTTCCTGGTTTTGGTATCGTATTACAGTTACAAAAGATGAGACCACTCTGTGGTATCTTTGCAACTTCCTGTGAATCCAAAAAATTTAAAGTTTTAAAAAAGTCAAATGAAGAGGGGGATATAATACAGGCAGATGGGAAATCAGAAAGAACACCAGACATGAGAAAAGCTGATTAAAGGACAAACAGATCAACCCCAAATTACACTGTACACAGCTGAACCAGTAACTGAAGAAAGAGGGCCACAGCTTATCAGCAATGAGATTCAAGAAATTAACTCCAAGTGACATATTTATTTTTTCCTTATGTTTACTAAGGATTTCTGCTGTGGATTCATCATCTTGGAGACATCTTTATACTGTGAATCATATTACAAAAACTGAATTAAGGACTGTCACTATCATCCCCAGCAAAAGAAGGAATTTCTCTGTGTAGCTAATGTAAATAATGTGTTTTTCAAAACACCTTAAGTTCAGCCTGCATTATTCTACAAATCTTTGTTTTAGAATATGAAAAAAATAGTTCCAGAAGCCAAATTACAACAATAATGGTAAGTCGTTGTTTTTATTCCTGAAGTATTAAAAAAAAACAGAAAGTCATTGTATATGAAATCCGATAAAAAAAAAACCCAGTGTAACAAAGCAGTATCCATAGCAACTACAACTTAATATTTCAGTCCTCTTCAGCTGCAGTGGATTAAATAAAATGACAAGATGTTCCCTTTGAAAAGTAACCTGTTACCATGGAAACGTTTTAGTCTAAGAAGTAAACAGGGAATGGACAGAAAGGAGCAGGGGGCCTGTAAATGAATATCAAAAAGGGAGAAGCATCTTTGCAGAGGAGATGGAGGTGGCGATGGCCGGCAAAGGGAGGGTCTGTGAGAAGAGCATGCCTGCTAGATGCAGGATCCCAGCCCAACCCAGAGGCTTAGCCCAGAACATGATGCGGCCACTTCTTCACCCTGAAGAAAGGGGAAGGGGCAGGAAGGCAATGTTCTGTGAACATTCACCAAAGACGCCCAAAGATCTCTGTGATCACGGTGACTGCTTAAGATAGGCACTTGATTCTACAAGGGAAGTTGAGGGAGGAGGATACAGATATGGGAAGAACACATGAACAGAAGGCACCACCATGAAGCAACTAAGGGCAAGAGCTGATCCCCTCATTCAGCCCCTCCCCAAGCCTTGGGTGGTAACAGCCGTGTAGCCTGTGGCCCATTCCCAAGGTGCTGGGACAGAAAAGGCCCCAGTCAGACCCTTGTTCTGTGGCTGGCATCATGTATGAATGAGATCACTCAGAAATCTCTCTTCCTGTCCTTCAGATGGTAAATATCACACAGTAGACATTCTTATCTTTTCCACAGGGTATTAAGCAGGAAGACTGACATGGCATCAACAGAATGAAGATCTTAGAAACTCTACTTAGTAGCACATTTAGAAAATGACCACAGAAGAAGTCTGTGGGTCCAGAACAAAATACACCACATTTTAAGAAAACCAAAAGGCAATTTATCAGAATCACCTTTTTAGATGGATTATGGAGTAGGAGTGAAAGCAAGGATTAAGAAGGAAGACTAGTGCAATATGCTGGGTTTCTCAATCTTCTCCAGCATGAACACATATTTCAAAGCTGCCTTGAACAAGCCTGAAATTTCTTTTTAAAATCTGACATAGTATCTTAAAAAGCCATGCGAATGTTGTACTCTATCCCATCATATATTCCCATTCATTTTTAGAGAAAAATTTCCATAAATCTGAATAAAATCATTGTGCTGGCCAACTCTGGGCACACTTTCTGTGGGTTAGCCCTGCTCCTTAAGAAACAGCAATAAATAAATAAATAAACAAATAAACAAACATTAAAAGAAACATCATTGTACTTCCTATTAGGATCTCCCATGACACTGGCACCTCACTCCTGAGACAGAAGAGCTGTCACACCCACACCTGAGTCTAGATGTTCAAAAGCAGGGAAAGAGCATGGTCTTCAGAATTAAATGAACCTGAATTAAAATTTTAGTATCAGGCCAGGCGTGGTGGCTCATGTGTGTAATCCCAGCACTTTGGGTGTCCTAGGTGGGTGAGTCCCTTGAGCCCAGGAGTTCAAGACCAGCCTAGGCAACATAGCAAGACCTAGTCTCTGCAAACAAACAAACAAACAAAACCCAACCAACCAACCAAACAACAAAAATTAAAAATTAGTCAGGCATGGTAAAATGCACCTGCAGTCTCAGCTAGTTGGGAGGCTGACGCGAGAGGATCACTTGAGCCCAGGAGTTTGAGGTTGCAGTGAGCTATGATCACGCCACTGCACTCCAGCCTGGGCAACAGAGCAAGACCCTGCCACTAATAAAATTTTAAAAATAAAAAAATAAGTTTCAGTACCCAAGGTTTTGTCTGCTCTAAGTGTGATTTTGAGGACACAATTAAATCTAATTCCTTCGTTTCCTCATCTATAATATGAAGTTGATAATGTTACTATGCAAGGTTATCATAAAAATAAAAGATGATTTATGGAAAGAACTAGACACAGTACCTATTGCTTAGGGGTCATTAATATTATTAAACTCTATATACTGGCAATTAAGTGAGAATGGGAGCTAATCTTGCTATTATGAGTTCCCAAAGTACCACTTACCTCTCCTTCCGCCCATATCACAGTCAGGATTTTATATTTATTTTGCGTAGTTATTTCTTTGAATGGCTGTCTTGCCCTCTAGACTGGAAGTACATGCGGGTAAGAACTAAGTCTGGTTTTGGTCACCATAATGCAGAACTCACTGGCTCTTATTAGATACATTTTTAATAAATAAATGACTCTGATATTCTAACTCAACTACTGCTTAGCCACAGACAGCAAGTAAGGGCTCTGCTGCAAAACTTAGATAGTGAAGTCACTGTGACAGAAAGCCAGCCTTCCAAGCAAAATTAACTTAAAAGTAGGTTTGATTAAACTGCCTAACAGGAAGAAAATTCATTATTCAATCAAAAATAAAACTAAAAACAAATACAAATGAAAAAACAAAGAGATTTAGTCAACTTAAAGTTACCACTTCCATATTCACACACAAATAAATACAAAGGCCAACACAAGAACTTATCCAAAATCCAAAATCATAAAATTCTAAATTTTCTCTGCAGAAAGTTCCTGAGAGGCCATTGATCCAATCTTCTAGCTTAATAGAAGAAATCAAGGCCTGAGGAAAGAAAACTGCTCTTTTAAGGGATCACACTGAGTTAATTACTGAAGAAGACTGCAGGCCACACAGGCAGCTCTCCCACAGGGTCCTCCTAAATATAATTCAGGGTCCAGAACTAGAAATTTGGCATTGCCTGAAGAATAATAAGAATTTCCATGCTGGTAAGACGCAGTAAATATGGCCTCCACACACAATAATGTATGAGTAATGTCAGGAAAAAAAACTGGTCAAAAAATTTAACGGGTGAGAAAGATCTAGTTTCAAAGTGCTACAGTGACTTTGCTCCATTGTCTAAATTTCTTATCTGCCTTCTCTCTCTCCTCCATTATGTGGTAACCTACCGTGTATCTGGCAATGTCGTAAAACAGCATTCCACCACAGGCTCCTAGGGAACTTTACTGTAATGGCCTGCGGCAAAGTTTAGGGGCCGCGGCCTAACAAAGCTGCCTGCACACACACAGAGCTTCAGCCAAAAAACATTAAAAAAAAAAAAAAAAAAAAAAAAAACCCACTATGACCGAAACCCATTTACAAAGCAGCAGTCACTGTAGATTAAGCTGCTCTCCTGACCCAAGATGGTGCTAGCTTTCTGCATATTGAAATCAAACTGTGTAACAAAGCTGAATGAAGCACCCCCAGAAATAAAAAAGGGACTTTGGACCAAGCAAGCATGTCTACAACACGTCTAAAGGTTTCTTTGTCCCCTCAGGGGAATGTTATAAAAAAAAACATGACAATTGCCTTATTCCTCCTCGCTGCAGTGGTATGAATATAGAAGGAAGAGAACACAAACAGGCAATAACTAACACACACACATGCACCTAGTGTGTGTAAGTGAGAAAGCGGCATGAAATGTTTAATGCTGAACACACCCAGTATTATAATTATGGAAGTAGAGCTTCTTTAAAAAAAACAAAACAAAACAAAAAAAAACTCCAAGATGTATAAAGAAAAACATAAACACTCAAAGAGAGTAAGAAGAAAGTGGATCAGTAAATAGTTATTAAACATACTGATGGTTAATAATTAGTGTAACTCCTAAAACAATCCCTAGCATTGTCTTAGTTGAACAGGCTATTTAAAATAAAAAGATGTTGGCCAGGCACAGTGGCTCATGCCTATAATCCTACCACTTTGGGAGGCCAAGACAGGAAGATAGTTTGAGGCCAGGAGTTCGAGACCAACCCAGGCAACAAAGTGAGACCTGCATGCCTATTTTTTTAATTAAAAATTTAAAAATACATGTTGTTGTTGAGATAATCATATCTACATGAGCTTGAGACTGTACATTTGACCTGTGAATTAATAACAATAATGTACTAAGCAACTATGTGCCAAGCACTTTCAAGTTGTTTTCATCTAATCTTTACAAAAACTATAAGAAATATTTATTTCCAGATTACCCATGAGAAAAATGAAGCTCAGAGGAGGGAAGGAACCTGTCCAATGTCACCGCTTGCCCAATGTCACTTATTAGGTGGAATCTGAACCATACTACCTGGCTCCAAATCTAGCCTTTCCTCTTACCATAGATGATGTATTCATTTATTCAACATATTCACACCAAAGACCCATTTGCCAGGTACTCTACTAGAAATGGAGACTATTAGAATAGACTTGGCCCTGCCCCAAAAGCTTGATGTCCAATAGGGAAAATAATCAAATAATCACAAATAAATGTGTAGCTCAAAGAAGTTTGATAGAAATAATCTCTAATTTTCCCAGTTGAATTAAGATGAAGTGTTTTACCTTAGACTCAAAGTATCATAGAATATACAATATGAGATTAGTTATCTTTCAGAATTGTTTTAAAAGTATATCCAAGCATGAGTCTCATTAGACCAAAAAGAAAAATAAATCAGACTCATGCTTTATCACCCACAGTGGTAGGATTACAGCCATGCCCACATCAGAAACTGCTCAGAAGAGATGATAACTAATTATCTGTGCTTATTTAGGAGAAGATTTGTGAATGTACACACCATCTAAAATATTCCTTTAGCTATTATTTTCTACCTTCTCTCTCACCCTGTCAGACATTTATCTTACAGTTTTAGAATACATGGTCTTCTGGTGGAAGACAACTCGGTTCAGTAACAAACAAAAAGTACCTGGCAAATGGGTTTTTGGTATGAATATGTTGAATAAATGAATACACAAAGTAAAATGGAAAAGAAAACAAATTCAGAAGGAAAAGAATCAGGAAAAAAGAACAACTAGAGAATCACAGACATCTGGTCTTAGATATATCAGAGTCTTCTAATTCATAAATTAACACAGTAGCCAAGAGTCAAGGAAGAAGTGAAAGCAGATTAAGAATGAAGTGTCAGCCGGGCAGGGCGGCTCACACCTATAATCCCAGCACTTTGGGAGGCTGAGGCGGGCGGATCACCTGAGGTCAGGAGTTTGAGACCAGCCTGGCCAACATGGTGAAACCCCGTCTCTACTAAAAAATACAAAAATTAGCCAAGTATGGTGGCAGATGCCTGTAATCCTAGCTACTCAGGAGGCTGAGGCAGGCGAATCGCTTGAACCTGGGAGGCAGAGGTTGCAGTGAGCTGAGATCACACCATCGTACTCCAGCCTGGGCAGCAAGAGCGAGACTCCGTCTCAAAAAAAAAAAAAAAAGTAAAGAAAAAAAAGAATGAAGTGCCAGGCCAGGCACGGTGGCCTGTAATCCTGGCACTTTGGGAGGCCAAGGCGGCATGGATTGCTTGAGGCCAGAAGTTCAAGACCAACCTGGGCAACAAGGTGAAATCCCTTCTCTACAGAAAATACAAAAAATTAGCCAGGTGTGGTGGTGCCCACTTGTAGTCCCAGCTATGTGGGAGGCTGAGGCAGGAGAATCACCTTAGCCTAGGGAGGTCCTCAGGGAGGTCGAGGCTGCAGTGAGCTGAGATCACACCACTGCACTCCATCCAGCCTGGGTGACAGCGTGAGAACCTATCTCAAAAAGAAAAAGAAAAAGAAAAAAAAAGTGACGTGTCAATTAAACACAATCAAGTTCATTCTAGCTTTCAACCAAAGACAGACTGCAAAACTTCTGTTGACAGAGGAACACTTTAAATGTGAGGCTCCCTCAGATTCGAATTCAAGATTCTATTACAATGATAAGAACAATTAATAAGATAATAACTTTGTGAACTTTTCTGTTCTTTTTGAAACATCTACTTGCTATATTCCCAACATTTCCTGATACTCTCAAGTGCAACAGAAGCAGAACCGTAAGCCAAAATGAAACAAACTAGCATCTTTTCCATGTTCAAGCTACACAGACCAAAGACTTCATCAACCACTAGGGTAACTTCCCATGTGCTGTTCCCTCACCTCCTCCACCAGACAAACACAGAAGCCTTCAAGCAAGGCTTTAGCATTCCAAAAAATATTTTTCCAAGACAGGATAATATAGAAGAAATACATACTACACAAGAAGTAACTCTAATGAGTTACTTTACTGGATTTGAAACATAGACAAATTCGACTCTTAACAACAGAATATCCACAGATCACAGTCAGTAACCACAAGTCTTCACCATTAAATAGATGGCGGCATCCAAGCTCCATGAATGCAGATTTGTACTAGGCCCACACAGGCCAGCCACACCAGTGGCAGGAACCTGATTCAGAGCTGATTCGGCTGTGAGCACAGCTTCTTGTTCACATTTTTATTTGTTAACTGTAAAGAAGGTTTCAGAAGAGGTAAAGATCTAGAACAGAAAGGCAATATTCTCCTGACTCAAACAATGAGTTTATTCCTTGAGCCTGAAATGTGAGTCCTGCCTAGATCCCACAAGTGCGTGACAGAAAGTGGTGCAGTGTCCAGTTCCTCTCGTCTATTGAAGGGATACTTTTATTAAAAGAAAGAAGCAGGAAGGAAGAGCAATGGTGCTTTTAAACAGAGTAAAATAAGGCAAGTTCCAGAAGCAACATTATATGGTATGGGGTACCTCCCCAAAACTCCCCAGTGCAATGCCCAAATAAATATGGTCACAATGGGAAGAAAGCCCTCACATGGGTGAAAAAATTCATCACAAAAATAATAAACGCACACTCTAAATTATCCTTCTACAATTCATCTCCTTAGTTGCAATCCCAAAATTGAATCTGTAAGAATAGAGATTATACTTCAGTAATATTTTCAGTGACTAGAATTCATCAACATTAGCCTTCCTAAAAACTTTCCACTAAAATCAAGGGCCTCCCTGGAAAGAGTTGACCATGCAACGCTCCAAATTCATACTACACCACTAAGAGCTTACACAAGGAATTTCTCCTTGTATCAATGCATAGTAAATTTCTTCTCCTTCCTATGAGGGTTTTTCAGTTGCACATTCTTCTATATTGTATGCTTTCTTCCATCCTCACAAATGCACAAAATTTAGGTGGCATTCAAATTTTTTCTAACCTTTATCAGAAGAAAAAGAAGGAGTGGAAACAAAAAGGAGCAAATAGTATAATTCAAAAACTTCATTTAACATCTGCTTGGGTAAGAATTCAATTTGTCCTAAATCTTATTCTGACTGGCTCCCTAAATAAACCATGGTGAAAGCCATCTGTCTGAACCTGCTCTGCAACAGGACACCCCAAAAGCACAACTTCTCCTGGGTAGAAGAAACTAGTGTCTAGCTATCAAGCAGTGGGTACGAAATGAGGCCTTGTCAATGACTGCCTTCTCAGCACCAACTACTCTTTTTACTCCATTTAAGAGAACAGAATTCCAAGTCACATGACAACATACACATATGCAAAAAATGCTATCCGATTCTAAAACAGATACAAAAATAAACAAAATACCTAAACTTCAATCTCTAACACAAAAGTCAACGCATACATTTTTTTAATTGCCAAAGAATTTTCCATAAGCTCTAAAAGGAAGATGAATCTGCTTCCTTTTGAAGGCAAGAGACTAAGTAAAAACTGATGTGACATAACCTTTCATTTTTAAAAAATCCATTTTAAGGTGATATTGTTGCAATCGTAATTCACAACTGTTCCCTGCATATGTCAGACTTCAGAAAAAGATCACAAAAATTATAATTTGCTCTGGCAAACAGGCTCTCAATCAAAACAAGGTTCCACCCACCTTCAAAGCAACCAATAGCTGCCTACCTACCATCCTTCCTAAAACATCCAAACAGAGCTGCTCTCCGGCCCAGGCATTCCATACTAGCCACAAGGCAAGGGGGCGGCCTGCAGGCTTGCTCTGCAGGTCTTGAAGGCAAACAAGCTTGGCAACACACACCCAGCACGACTGAGGTTAAGATTATACTAAGAGCCGAACAGGTAAGGGAAAGGTGAAGAGGACAGGGACAGAGGGACCCACAAAGCTTCACATTCTACATCTGCTGAATGCCTCTCCGGTAGTCCCCATTCTTAGTTCTGATTTTACGCTTCACAATACCACCTACATGGCCAGCCAGGGCTGAATTAAAGGCTCTCAGGAACATGCACTATGAATGATGAAATGATTCATAAACACCTTCAGAAGTGAGAAAGAGCAGCAAAACCCATCACTGTTTCGGTGAGGCCAGGGGAAGATAGCCTACCTGCAGGGGCTGAATGGATCATCCATGACTAACACGGGCTCTGGTGAGTCTAGCTGGATTCCTGAACCTTTACTTTCTGCTAAAACTCTGCCCTTTTCTACACTAACAACTCAAAATGGAGGCACATGCAGTCTCAGAGACCTCATAGAGCTTTCACTGAGCTTGTGCTATGACCTAAGCCTTCACGCAGAACGCAGAAACTTCCCCTCACACTGACAGGACTGAGCATGTGCTGTGACCCTCCCTCATCCACACACTGTCTCTCGACGAGGCAATCAATCTCAACCCTGCTGTTTCCGTAAATAAAGCCCAGCCAACAGACTCTGCAGCTTCTCCCTGCACACCAAGCTAGTGTGCAGGGAAGTGGGGCCTTAGAAAGGGGATCCAAGACAGCCAACAGCAGGGAACTGAGCAAGCCCAGCCATGGAGAGGCTTCAGTTAAATGCCCTGCTCTGTCAGGAACTCAGCAAGCCAAGCCACGGAGGAGCTTCAGTTAAATGCTCTCTGCTCTGTCAAGACAACAGCAAGTTTTGCCTTTTTTTTTTTTTTAAGGTAAATGGTGATTTTAAAAAGCAAGATCGCCAAGAAATAGAATCAAAAGACAGATATGAATGACTACACACAAGATCAACTAACAGAAATACTGCAACACATTTAAAAACATAGTAGTAGCTACTGAAGAGAAGCAACTTCACAAATTTCTTTTTGAAACTCTCAACATTTTGAAAAAGACCAAACAATCAGGGTAAAGTTATGGAGTGCTTGGCCTTGTCACACAGGTACAGACATAGTGTAGATGGTATTGTGAGCAGGGTAGCTAAAGAAAGCTGTATTTTTCTGCAAACAGCTTAATCTTCCTTAGATAAGAAACTAAAAATAATAAATAAAACATTCCCCAAATAATAAATTAAAACATTTCCTAAAGTAATACTAGCCCAATCAAGTCTAGCTTGAAGAATCTAATTCTAACAATTAGAAAGGCAGCAAGGTTCAAGATTCAACATCGTGCCACAGACACATGAACATCCAAAAATCTCATTTGAGGTCCTGATTCAAAATACTAAGGCAGATCCATATAAGAAATCCTAGCTTTGGATGTGCAGGCCTAGTTTCCACTTACAAACTAAGAGGTGATTCTATAGATTATTAATCAGTTACAAAAAGAAAAAAAAATGGAAGACCATGAACCTCGCCAAAATTATAAAGGACAAGATAGGGCAGGAAAGGGCAGTGCCAATTCTGTTTCCCAGAAATGTAATGGAATGTCAGGAAATTAAAGCCTGTTGAAAAGAACATACAGTGTCCTCAAGATTCCTACAGTAAATGCAGAATCAATTCCATTTCCATAGCGCTCCCGTTTATGCTATGAAATAAACTAAATTCTGAAACTATGATTCGATAAACTCTTATCCTGCCGATAATGTAATTTAGAAAATACAAGAAATGCCAAGTACACTTAAATATGTTTTCCTTTGACCTAACATATGAAACAAGTATCTACTGGCTGGAAGAACATTTTCTCTTATTGGTATGTGAGACAACATATTCCCAAAACTGCTGTTACTACAAACAGTCTAGAGAAAAATACTTTCTAAACACAAAAGCAATGGAATTAGAACCTAGTTGCTAAATAATATGAATATGAGCAGCAAATAATTTCCTCCCAAAAGTGTATATATTTAAAAAAAAACTACCTAACCCCTTCATATGGAAAATGTTTACTTGAAGAAATCAACACAAAATAATATGTAATAAATTCATTAGTCTCTGAAAACCCACGAAACTGTTACATAGAGCACACTATAAAAACGGTTATTGTAACAGCAAGTTAAGAAATGTGGATTCTAATTTTGGTCTCATTAGATGCCCTGAGTTACCAAAATCCAATGGCCTTCCCCTGTAATAATGGATTCCAATGGTGGCGCCAGCCTTTGTGGACATCCTCTTCATTGTCTTTCCTGGCGCTGGCATCTCACAGTCGGCTTCACATGCCATGCCACCGAGACAGACAGCCCTTTCTCTTGTCACCCCTCAGGGGCAGCGTAACCCAGCGGTCACACCCCAGATCTCCTCTCCTTCACACTCTCTCCCGTGGAAAAGTCACCCACACTACCACCATGCCAGCCCCCGTGGAAAAGTCACCCATACTACCACCATGCCAGCCAGCTCCACTCTGAAGACACTTCCTTCCCGGCAGCAGCTTGGAAATGCAGGAGCCCCCGGAATCCTCTCACTGCACCTCTCTGGGGAACTGCATCTCTCTTATTAGATTATAAGTCCTTCAGGGACAAGGACACTACCTAAATCATCTTTATTGGAACCACGCAACTCGCCTATTTTGTACCTCAAAGAACTCTATCTGAAGCACTAGAAAGGGCACAGTATCACTCACATAGTATGGCTGGCCAAAATTACATAACCTAGATCTAATCGTGGGAAAACGTCAGACAAACTCAAACCAAAGGACACTTGACAAAACTGGCTTCTAACTCTTCAAGAAGGTCGATGTCATAAAAAACCTTTAAAAAAGGTGAGGAAACATGTCATGAAAACAAAAAGAGACAAGGGATATTAAAGAGACACAACAATTAAACGAGGCTCATGATCATGGGGAAAATTACTATGAAGGCCATTGTTGAAAAAACTGGCAAAATCTGAATATGAACTATATTGGACTATATCGTATTGTATTAATGTTACCTTTTCTGATTTTGATAATCATACCGTAGTTATGTAAGATAATTTTCTTGTTCTTGGGAATACACACTAAAGTATTCAGGGGAAAGGGTGTGATGTCTATATTTCATTCCCAAATTGTTCAGGAAAGGAAAATACAGGTAGAGTAATCCTAATCCCAAAATCCCAACTCAAAATGTTCCAAAATCTGAAACTTTCTGAGCACCAACATCATGTTCAAAGGAAATACTGGAACATTTTAGATTTTTGGATTAAAGATACAGAATAATGCAAATATTCCAAAATTCCCCCTCCCCCCACCCCCAAAACGTGAAATCCAAAACACTCTTCCGACCCCAAGCATTTCAGTTAAGGGACAGATTCAACCTGTACCACAGAGAGAGTCAGAAAGCAAAGATGGTAAACACAGAGAGTAATACAGCAAAAAAAGAGATAGAGGTTATCTCATAAGCCATATATTTCTAATAATTTTGTGAATGAAACAAGGTTTTGACTGGGGTTTGATTGTGATCTGTCACAGGAGGTCAGGAGTGGAATTTTCCACTTGTGGCATCACGTCAGTGCTCAAACCATTCTGGATTTTGGAGCATTTTAGATTTCGAATTTCCAGATTACAGATGCTCAACCTATAATAAAGCAAATCTATAATAAAATTTAAAAGGTAATAAAATAAACATAAAGCAAATATGGCAAAATACTAACAACTGGTGAATTGAGTAAAAGATACATGGAGGTTTTCTTGTACTAGTCTCATAACTCCTCTTTGAATTATGAATATAAAATTCCAAACAGAAAAATTTTAAATATATTTAACAAACAAAAAATATCTCCACCAGCCTCCACAAACATCAGTTCTCCCTTTTTTTTTTTTTTTTTGAGACAGAGTCTCGCTCTGTTGCACAGGCTGGAGTGCAGTGGTGTGAACTCAGCTCACTGCAAGCTCCACCTCCCAGGTTCATGCCATTCTCCTGCTTCAGCCTCCCGAGTAGCTGGGACTACAGGTGCCCACCACCACGCCCAGCTAAATTTTTGTATTTTTTTTTTTTTTTACTAGAGACAGGGTTTCACCGTGTTAGCTAGGATGGTCTCGATCTCCTGACCTCGTGATCCTCCTGCCTCGGCCTCCCAAACTGCTGGGATTACAGGCGTAAGCCACCACGCCCAGCCACAACCATCAGTTCTCATGGCATTTGGAGAGCTGACAGGGGCAATGAACCACCTGCCTCCCTGCCTGCGGTCATGGTACTCAATTGACACGGAAGTGTTAATTAACACGGTGCTCAAAAAAAAAACGGAAGTCAATACAATTAACACCCAGCTCCAAACTCACTCCAATCTCAAGAATATAGGATCAGTCCTCCTCCTCCTCCTCTTAGTCAGAGAATCTCAAGGAGTCTTGAAACCGAGTAGTTCCATACTTAGGTTAGCCACTAGGTCACATTCAACCACAAATTCCAATTTTAGAAATGGGGCTCTGTTTCCATGGAGCAAGCCTTGCTTTACACTGAGTTCACCCTGGTACCCTACTCAGTGCTTAAGAGCATCCCAGATAGGGGCCTTGTTTTCTTTCCTAGTTCTCTTGAACACGGGCTGCCTGCGTACTGATGCTGACTACCCACCTGGACCTCACTCCTGCCACCACATTTTCTAGGCATCGTTTGCCAGCCTACAGGGATGTATACACAATCTGCACCCTGGCACCCTCGTATTTCCATCTGTTGCCAACTGCCAAGGCCTTCCCAGAAATCCTGTGATCCCCCATGTACATCTATAATCTCTGGATCCTAGACATCTTCTCTCCTCCTATTAATCCCAAGTGAACAACAGGTGAAGGATTAGCACTTCTGAATAGATTAAATGAGAGCTGAGTGGGAGAGAAGAATACACAATTCAAATCCATTTTTTCTAAAATTAAAAAAAAAAAACACTTTGTCCACTGTAATACTTAATTTGTAGTGAGTAGATTATGTACGTCTATCAAAGGTAAGTAAAAGCTGTAACATGAAAATTGCCTAAATTTTATCTTAAAGAATTTCCTACCTCCCAGAAATAAAAAATGTCTACAATGTTGTATTCATTAACAAGAAATTTTAAAGCCAAAATGGGGGCGGGGGTGGGGGTGGGGGTGGGGGAAGCAACACTCAGGAAATTCTAGAGAAAAAGACTTGGAAGAGATATTCTAATTAGTACTAACTTCACATCAAGAGAGGAGAAGTGTTCAGAAGCAGTTTGTTTAAATTTCATTTACTAATTGCCCCTCATATCCAGACATGGAACTGAGTTTTCTTTCTATCTATCTATCTATCTATCTATCTATCTATCTATCTATCCACCCAGGAAGCTTGCTGATTTACCTATTAGCTTTAACAATTTGGATGGGCCCAGGGGCTCGCAAATATAATTCCAGCACTTTGGGAGGCCGAGGTGGGTGGGTGACCTGAGGTCAGGAGTTTGAGACCAGCCTGACCAATGGGGTGAAACCCAGCTTCTACTAAAAATACAAAAATAATCCAGGTGTGGTGGCGTGCACCTGTAGTCCCAGCTACTCAGCAGGCTGAAGTGGGAGGATCACTTGAGCCTGGGAGGCAGAGGCTGTAGTGAGGCGAGACTGCACCGCTGCACTCCAGCCTGGGCAACAGTGCGGGACTCCACCTCAAAAAAACAAAAACAAAAACGAAAAAACAACACAAACACCACCAACAAAAACCAATTTGTTCACAAGTTTTCTCAGATTTCCTATGGTGAAAATTACACTTTATTAATAAATGTTCATTTTTTCATTTCCAACCCTCACATATTTTCTTCTTTAAGTCTTAATGGATATTGAAATCCTGCTATTGTTTCTGATTTCAGAGGAAAAAGTTCCCACACTCTGCCTTTAACTGTGGTGCTTGCTGTCGGTTTATGGTAAGTATTCTGTTAGATTAAGGAAATTCATTCTACAATTAATTTTCCTTTTCTAAGAGTCCCCCCTCCCAATTATTAAAGAACGCTGAATTTTGTCGAGTGCTTTTTCTACATTAAGATGATTGCATGGGTACAAAAAAATAGAATGAATGAATACGGTCTAGTGTTTGATAGTGCAACAGGGTGACCATAGTCAATAATAATCTAATTTTACATTTTTAAATAACTAAAATAGTATAATTGGATTGTTTTTAACACAAAGGATAAATGCTTGAGGGGGTGGACACCCCATTTTACCATGATGTGTCTATAATGCATTGTATGCCTGTATCAAAACATCTCATGTACCACATACATACACTATGTATCCACAAAAATTAAAAATTAAGAAAAAGATGACTGTCTATGTTTTCTTCTTCTGTATGTTGAAGAGGTAACATATGCTAACGGATAAATTATTAAGCCATTCTTATATTCTATAAATTGGGACATACATATTTACCTTGCTAGACTCCATTTGTTAACATTTCATTTAAACATTTTACATTCATGTTCATAAGACTGAACCTATAAATTTTATTTTTTTAACCTGGTTTTATTATAAAGGTTTTATTAGCTTCATAAAATGACTCAAGGGACCCATACCAACTTTCTCTGTTCTCTAGAACACTGGTAGAATTCACCTGTAAAGCATGAGTCTGATTCATTTTTCTTTTTCTCTTTTTTTTGGGGGGGTCCGGGGATGGGGGGAGACAGAGTTTCGCTCGTTACCCAGGCTGGAGTGCAATGGTACAATCTCAGATCACTGCAACCTCTGCCTCCTGGGTTCAATAGATTCTCCTGCCTCGGCCTCCCAAGTAGCTGGGATTGCAGGTGTGCACCACCATGCCCAGCTAATATTATTATTTTTAATTTTTTTTTGAGACGGAATTTTGCTCTTGTTGCCCAGGCTGGAGTGCAATGGCACAATCTCGACTCACTGCAACCTCTGCCTCCTGGGTTCAAGCAATTCTCCTGCCTCAGCCTCCCGAGTAGCTGGGGTTACAGGCGCACACCACCACACCTGGCTAAATTTTTGTATTATTAGTAGAGACGGGGTTTCCCATGTTGGCCAGGCTGGTCTTGAACTCCTGACCTCAGGTGATCCACCTGCCTTGGCCTCCCAAAGTGGTGGGATTACAGGCATGAGCCACTGCCCCTGGCCCTTTTTTTTTTATATTTTTAGTAGAGACGGGGTTTCACCATATTGGTCAGGCTGGTCTCAAACTCCTGACCTCAAGTGATCCACCGCCTCAGCCTCCCAGTGTGCTGGGATTACAGGCGTGAACCACCAAGCCCGGCCTAGTTTATTTTTCTTTTTGGTCTAATGAGATAAAAAAAAAATTATCCTATGCAAATTATAGAAACTGCCTTTAAAGGGAGAAGGTATGCAGTTTTTACCTATTTCCTCTTTCTTCCAGGCGGAAATCTGGATGTAATGGCCATCACTACATTGCCACCTTGAAACAAGAGAACAGCGGCAGATAAGGTAAGGTAGTAAAGGGTGGACTCCTGATGACTGTGAGGTCCTAGTCTAGGAATGCTTCCTTTCAAACTCTGCTTACATGAGAGAGAAATAAAAGTGATATTTTATTTAAGCCTTTTACACAGTCTCTTTCTGAAGCTTCCAGTATTTGAAGTTCTTGGGTGTGTGTCTTGCTGTTTGTCTCATCTGACCCCAGTTAATGGCACGTGGTTTCTTCCGATATTTCTGATGGTGAGCTTGGCATTCAAAGATATTTTATCTGTGGGGATCCTACAGGATCTTGGATGAGGGTGTGTCCCACCAAAAAACATTTTACATATGCTTCTGCCAGGTATCTTGAGGGGTTTACTGGCATGAGACCACTTTTTATATTGTCTTCTTATCCTAGAGTTCTCATGTTTTGGAGGGCCCAGAATCCCAACCCTAAACAGATGGGTTTCCCTGTTACTCCCCTCTAGGTTGGAAAATGTTAACAAACTCAATCCAACCTCATCAAGAGCTACTGAAGGATCAGCTTACTGCTTTCGTTTTCAGTTTCTCTTCATTCTTTGGAGCTCAGCTCTGCAGTTAAAAGTTTTGTTATGTGTTATTCCATTACTCCAGATAACATTCCTAGATGTTATCTGACAAAGGGTTTTTGAAATGATCAAATCAAATGATCAAATGAAAAACAGGCTTTTGTCCTGTTTTATTAAAGTTATCTTAACTTCAGTAGGCTGTGTTTTCCAAACATACATGTACTCTCAACCGTCTCCAATATTTCCCATCTCAGGTAAATGTTTTTGAGAATTCAAATGTGATGGCAGATAAAAGCAAACAGGAAAAAATTTGTATCCAGCTCTAGCTGCTCATCCTCAAAAGCTACACAAAGACCACGAGCTGTTTTGTGGTGAGTGGAAAAGGGAACTGTTACTCAAACGAAAGTAAATTTTAGAATGTCTCAAATTCAAATTAGTTGAAATACAGGTGTTTTAGATTGTTAACTTTTCCACTTAGATTTATGTTGAGAAAAAAATGGTCCCAATGTTACAAAGTGACAGAAAATTAAGAAATAAAGATATTAAAGATAATGAAATAAGGTTTCTTAATGTTAAAGAAGAATGTTACGAATAAGGAAAAGGGAATAAACTAGCAGAAATTCTGAAGTACTGGATTGAACTTGGAGAATTTCATATGAACTTATGAATATACACACAAATACAAAACTATAGGTGCAAATGTGTGCATTATATATGCAACAGATACAAACACATGCACTCCCTAGCTGTTTCTCAGAAGGCCAGAGAGCAGCAACACAAAGTAATGAGCATACTTAGCACCAAATCTATGTTTTAAAATATCATTCTCCAAATGCTGGGACAATCTGACCTCAAAATGAATACAACAGTAGCAGGTTATAAACAATTAAATAAAATAGGAGGCCATTATTCCGCTAAATAAATGAATAAATCGAAAGTTTGATGAAGATGAGATCTACAAAGTCACAAAGCAACCTCCCACAAAATGCTTATTAATTACAAAGGGAAAAAGAGACACCGTACAACCGCAAAACCTGGCAGACACCACATTCAGCAACTGATCAAAGTGAACATTACCAGCAACTAGACAACTAAGAATTATATACTGACAGGATACAGAAAAAAAGAACACACAATTTCTGTGATACATTATCTAAATCTAATAATAAGGAAATACCATAAAGCAAACTGAGGGACAGCTGGGCACAGTGGCATACACCAGTAGTCCCAGCTACTAGGGAGGCTGAGGCAGGAGGATCACTTGAGCCTGGGAGGATCATTGAGGCGGGAGGGAGGATCACTTAATCTAGGCTGCAGTGCACTTAAACCGTACCTACGAATAGCCACCTCACTCTAGCCTGGGCAACATAACAAGACTCCATTGCTATTAAAAAAAATAATAATACTAATAATGCAAACTGAGGGACATGATACGAAACAATTGGCCTATTCTCTTCCAAGGTCATGAAGCCAAGAAGCAACTGAAAAACTGTTCCAGATTTAGGGAGACTAAACAAAAATGACAACTAAATCCATAATGCCAAACAGGATCCTTCTGTTGTAGGTTTTTATTGGGAACACCGGCAAAATTTGAATGGGGTCTGAGAATACCATGGTAATAATATTTTCATTGTTGATTTCCTGATTTTGAGGGCTGTATTGTGGTTATGTAAGAAAATGCTTGTGTTCATAGGAAATACACAAAATATTAGAGTGTGAAAGAGCTTCAGGGTGACAACATACTTTCAAATGATTCAGTTAATAAAGGTCTTCTACTCTACTTACAAGGAACTATTCTGTTTAAAAACAAAATAAAATGCACACAGTATTCTAACTACCGCACTAACTCTTAACTCTTGCTATTATTAACATTATTGCAGTTGCCAGTCTACGAGAGAGAAAGTATAGTCCCTGCAAAAGCCTCAAGTTTATGACTGCTCCTGAACATGTGACAATAACATATAAGCCTCAACACCGCTGCAAAACTACACTCTAGGAAGAGGAAGAGGAGAAGGGAGAAAAGGATGAGAAGAGGTGGGAGAAAAGTGGATAGGCTGCAGGAGACTGCAGGTGATCATGGGCATTCTCCCCCAGATAAGATCTGAGATCAGACCTGAGCCTTCAAGTTGTTTTCCCATTTACCAGCAAGAGAGGACTAGCGTGCAAAACAGAAAAGAACCAAGAATATAATTCGGTGTTTCTGCGGTACAGACCAAGCCTAAGGAAATCGTTGATAGTTTTATAAGACATTATTAGAGAGTGAGAGATAGCACTCATACAAAATGCTACATTTTAAATAATATGTCTTCTTCACTGTCCTTAAATGCACTTCAGGGGCCTAAAGAACGTTTCGTTTGGCAAGGGGAAATAAAAGAACAGCTGCCTGGGAAAATTCATGCTTAATTATCAAGAAGACAAAGCCATTTCTTCTCCAATGGCCATTATCATATCTTTTGTTCTTACTGGGACTCCATTCACCATTACTTCCTTTCCCTCCTAACTCACAGACAGGAAGGAAAGGAGACCTTTTCCCAGAAAGGAGGGTAGAGAGCCGGAAGGGATCCAGAGTATAGCATTAAAAAAAAAAAAAGAGAGAGAGAGAGAAGGCACTGGCCCACGGTTGAACTGCTGGAAGTAGAGAGATGGGAAGATGGGGTAAAAAAAAAAAACAACCAAAAATCCACCAAAACTTAATTGCTATAGGGGATAGGTTCATTTGCTATAAAAAGTCCCAATCCATTTCTCAATGAAACAGCAAATCAACCAGATGGCTAACGGTCTACCTGGTAGAATCATGACATCTTGAAAAGTAGTTGATGTTTTGCTTTTGGATTTAACACTTTACAGGATTAAAACAAAACAAAATTTAGCCGGGCACGGTGGCCCCTGCCTGTAGTCTTGGCACTTTAGGAGGCTGAGGCGGGCAGATCACGAGGTCAAGAGATCGAGACCATCCTGGCCAACATGGTGAAACCCCCTCTCCCTAAAAATATAAAAATTAGCCGGAAGTGGTGGCGGGTGCCTGTAGTCCCAGCTACTCGGGAGGCTGAGGCAGGAGAATTGCTTGAACCTGGGAGGCAGAGGTTGCAGTGAGCCAACATCACACCACTGCACTCCAGCCTGGCGACAGAGTGAGACTCCATCTCAAAAAAAAAAAAAAGGTATTTTTTCAACCTTGTCTCTAAAAGAAAATTTATAATCACTTCTGCAATTCCCAAGAAGAAACAAAAAACCTGACAGTTTACAGAAGTTTTCTGCAGGGTAGCTTTCATCATCCCCATCTTACTGATGCAGAAACAGAGTCCAGAAAGTGCATGGACATGAGGATTAAGTAGCAGCACGGGACTAGAACCCAGGCCACCTGGATCCAAGAGGAGAGATCTTACCAAATGGCTGGAAGGATCAAGCAGTCAGATTAAATGGCTAGGTGTCAGACAAATGAAAAAAGCAACTAAGGACAGTAAAGAGAGGCATATAACCACGTCCCTATGCTCATCTCTTTTTACAAGCTAAGACCAATCTATTTTGTATTTTAGTTTAACCACCGACACTGGTGTTTTAACCAAATGCACCTAAGGCCTCCTAACTGGCTTTATTTATGAAGACCTCTGGGGTGAAATTTATTGACTTTATTAAGTTTCTTGGCAGACTCTGGATCAGACCCTTCAAACAAACTGAGAACACAATGACATTACTTGCAGAGTATGCTCACCACAGAAGTAAATCTGGATGAATCTTGTTCACATGTGCAAAACTTTATGCTCCCTGAGTGTAGAAATGTCAAAAACAAACTCCAAAAGCAAAGCCCAATTACCTCAGGGTTCAAAGTCAGGCCAACATTAGATTTAAGGCTCTCTCATTTTTCACAATCCCTTAGTAGTCTGTATTCTACTTGGGCAAAAAAATATGCCCCCTAAATTTTTGCCCAGTTAAGTTTTGTTCCAGCTGGGTGGAGCGGCTCACACCTGGAATCTCAACACTTTGGGAAGCTGAGGAGGGAGGATCACTGAAGCCCAGGATTTAGAGACCAGCCTGGGCAACACAGTGAGACCCCAACTAGACAAAAAATTTAAAAAATGAGCCAGGGATGATGGCGCACACCTGCAGTCCCAGCTACTTGAGAGGATGAGGCAGGAGGATCACCTGAGCCAGGTAAGTTGAGGCTGTGGTGAGCCCCGGTCATGCCACTACACTCCAGCTGAGGCAACAGAGTATGACCCTGTCTCAAAACAACAAAAAAAATAAGTTTTGTTACTTAAATTTCATGGCTAGCACTAATACAGAGTCATAATCCCTTATCTAAAATCCTTAGGATGAGAGGTTTACCAGAACTCAGAATTTTTATTTTAGCACTACAGCAAATATATCACAGCATGTTTAACACCCCAGCAGTGTTCAAGTAATAATCCATATTCCATTATATTAGTATTTTTAGAGTAAAACTTATACAAACTCACACAAAGTGAACTGAATTAAGAATATAAATAGTCTCCTATCGGTTCAGGTTAGGTTCAGCCATTAAATGCATTTTGGCACCAACCTTGGCATAAAATTTGTTAGATTTTCAGAACTTTCATATTTCAGAACTTAAGAGAGTATGGATCTATATTACTTATCAGTATTAATAAGTATTCTAGATTAAAAAGAATGAAATATAAGTTTATACCTAAATATACCAAAGTAATTCCATGCCAATTACCAAGAAATCCATTCTCTCCAAATGTTAAAGGCAACAAATTCTAGAGTACAGAACAGTCAGTCTGTTTCCCACTATCGCACATTATTAGTTCAATAAGCGGTAATCCCTCAGGAACAAAAAAAATCAGATCCCTGACAAGACACAACATTCAGAAATATAATGACCAGGTTAGAGAAAATAAAATGAAGCTGTACACTGAAATTTAAAAAGGATCTATGCAAATAAATGTGAAAAAAATTCCAAACTTTCAGTGCTGTTCAATATGCTAATAAAGTATGGAAAATTACATAAATCAACGTATAACTAGTTTTGGAAAATTAGCTCTGAGAAATAAACAATTCCATCTTAAGGTTCACTTTCAACTGCTCACTTAAAGTTCCTGCATTATTTAAGGGGAGGACAACAGCCATGAAAGTCTGCAATCATGGAATCACTATTCCTTAAATTTCCAGTGGACTTTCCTATATGCAGTATTTCCCAGGACCATTACACAATCAGAAAAACTCTGACATTTCCTTTCCACATTAACTTACATATTTACCTAAATAACTCAGGACACTAAGAGTCAGCATACAGTACACCATGTAGCCATGACTACTTACTAGTCCTACTCATTAAAACTGGGGGAAAACTATATAGGAAACCAGCTTATCACACAGCCTCCTCCCTCATAAACTTGAAACAAAGACAGAAACAAAGGCAAATTCTGCAAGGGTATGCACCCTGGGAATTCTAAGAACTGGGCTGTGCACAGCCAGTTTTTCTACACTCTGTTAAATTAGATGCATTTTTGGATCATTTGAGCAGCTGTGGAAACTACAGCCCTAACCCCAAACTTCAAGGGTATAAGGAAATGTTCAGGATAACACCAGCAAGCCAAGGCAGCAGGCTGCATTGGCTCCACTGCTGCAAATGTCTACAATGGCCTTTACACTTCAACTGTGAGAAGTTTGAGATTTGCCTCAAAGTTTACTTATAAATGGGCACTTAAGTATTTGTTCAATTCAAGTCATCCAACACTACTCAAGCACTTAAAACACACAAGGCAGAAGGTGGACATAGGGAACACAAGTGTAGAAGAAAATCAGTGGTGACTAGAAAGGTCACTAAGGGAAGTGATTCAGGATGCAGATCCTGTAAGTGTGCTGCTATCATCATGTCTCTGCGTTCCTTATTGCATCCATATTTTACAACAAACCCGATGGGATGTATTGCCCTGAAAGACTGTCAGCAACACACAATGAAAAATAAGAAAAGAACTTGTGTGAGTGCCTGGCTTACAAAGGTAAGTTACATATTACTTTTACTAAGCATTCAGCAAAACATGTATAACTAACATTCGTAAAAAATAATTTTGGTTAGTTGTTACAAACCTGAGAGCTGAACATGTAAAAGACAAACGCTACTTTAGTTAATATAATTTGTGCAACATGAAAACTATCAAGTGATTAAACAAGCACAATATCACTAAAATAACATCCAATTCCTTTGTATCTAGAGAGAAATCCAAGTTCAAGCATTTTACAATTTACCTGGGCAACAGGAAGACATGAGAAGGCAGCCAATAAATGCATATGTAAAATAAACATTTCAAAATATAAGATGCTTAAGAAATATTACCACTGACCAGCTTCTTTATCATTGGAACATGGCATACTTTCCAAAAAACAAACAAACTCAACCATCATAGTTTTCTTTCTTTTCCTTTTTTTTTTCTTTTTTTCTCGAGATGGAGTCTTGCTCTGTTGTCCAGGCTGAAGTGCAGTGGCGCAATCTCGGCTCACTGCAACCTCTGCCTCCTGGGTTAAAGCAATTCTCCTGCCTCAGCCTCCGGAGAAGCTGGGATTAAAGGTGTGTGCCACCACGCCCAGCTAATTTTTGTATTTTTAGTAGAAATGGGGTTTCACCACGTTGGCCAGGCTGGTCTCGAACTCCTGACCTCATGATCCGCCCGTCTCGGCCTCCAAAGTGCTGGGATTACAGGCGTGAGCCACCTACACCTGGCCAAGCATCACAGTTTTCTAAAGGAGAAAAGGTACTCTTCGATGAGCATTATATTACTATCCATACATCAAGCACTATCTAGAATCTAGCTTCTGATGCTGTCTAGAATCTAACATCTAATATTGAGAGGAAGAGAGGGAGAGAGACAGACAGATACACTAACACGAGCCCCAAGAGAGCTGTGGGCAGCTTCATAAAATCACAACAAAAAACATGTCCCCTTTTAACCCTAGGTTGACTACACAACAACATTCTAAGTTTTACATATGGTTTCTGAGAGTCCTCTAGAAAAATGTTCTCAATAAAATGATACCCATTTTGCCTTTACACTTAATGTAGTTCTTTTGCTAACTTCTTTGAGCCAAGTATCTTTTATTTATTTATTTATTTATTTATTTATTTAAATTTTTTTTTAAGATAAGGTCTCCCTCTGTCGCCCAGGCTGGAGTGCAGTGGTGCCGACGCAGCTCACTACAGCCTTGACTTCCCAGGCTCAAGCAATCCTCCTGCCTCAGCTTCCTGAGTACCTGGGACCACAGGTGCAGCCCACCACATCCAGTTAATTTTTATTTTATATTTTGTTGAGAGAAGAGGTCTCGCCATATTGCCTAGCTAGGCTGGTCTCAAATTCCTGGGCTCAAGCGCTCAAGCAGTCCTCCCACTGTGGCCTCCTAATGTTCTAGGATTACAGGCATGAGCCACTGTGCCTGGCCACGGATGTTTTATTTCCTTCTAAATCTTCACAGGTATAAACATGTCTTGGGTGTCCAGAGCATATATTACTTGATCAGTGGCTAACATCCTGTTTTTAAAATCCTTAATAAAATATGCAGTCACATGATCAATACAGGGCAAGTATGAATACATACACATAAAAATTCTTCCACGTGCTACATTAAAGTAGCATCTATGACAGACATAAAAATTGTTAAATTACTCTGACCCTATTGCTTCTCATTTAAAAAAAAAATAGTAATTCAAACTGTTACACAGATGTTACCAAGATGTTCTGAGAACTAGATGTGTCTGAGTTATACTAGTAGTCTTACTAAAGATAGTTCAGTGAGTGTTCCTGGAATTTTATCACCAAGAGTGAACAAAACAAATGAGTAACCAACAAACTTTCCAAAATTACCTAGTCTTTTTCAATACGGTATTATGGAAGGCTTGACAGAATGTGAATCAGGGAAATAATCTACCAATTCTTAATATTTAATTCAAAATACAGATCAACTAAAAGTATATCTTTATCCCACCTTCTTTGAACCCAAATTTTCTCGTTTTTCTTTTTCTGAATAAAAGTAAAGAGCAAACAAAAAGCCACTTTAGATGTCAAAGACATTAATTACAATTCCTCCCAAAGAAGTTTACTGAAGGACTCTGGAGTCATTTTTTTTTTAAGTATGTTACTAGTGTATGTCCAGAAGCATAAACTACACACACACACACACACACACACACACACACACACACAAATGAGAAAAGGAAAAGAGTTCTCAATGAATGGACACAAGTGACTCACTTACCTTGTCTCAGGGTTATATCCTAGTATGTAGAAAAATGAATCCACTCGGGCTTTAAACTCTCTAGCAGCAAATATGTCAGAAAAATGGGAGATGTTACACTTCCCTCTGGGAAAAAGAGAAAAAAATCATTAGTAATACCCTCAACTGCTTTTGCTAACCAAAACTGGAGGGGTAAGGGTGGAGGAAGCACTGAACTAAGTCCATGTGCGTGGACAATCGGCTACAAACACCACACTTCATTTTACCTATTCAGCTGTTTCATGACTGCTTCACTGTACACCTGTGTAATCTGACTGCTTTCATATCACCATTTTACTAGTAAAGTAAAATTAATTAAAACAACAAAGATGAACTGGAGGTAGGACTATGAGAAAGAATAGTAAACAAAGCAGAAATGGAGAAAAATTAAAAACACTGTGAAAATAAGAAAAACTCAGTCTAAAGCCTTTCTAAATCATAAAAAAAAAAATGAGCCTTTCTTCCTATTATATTAGGTAGGCAGAAAGTTTAACTGTTTAAGCTAAAATGTGTAATATTTGACATGTCTTTGGAATACAGCTTCTGGCCAATAAACATTTTTCTTCTCCTGTAATGTGCAACAAATAAAGTTACTTGGAAATTAAAACCTAGAGAAATTTTAACTTTTTTGCATAAACATGGGCCCCAATATACAAGGAGTTCTCAAATTTTGGGGTAACTTTAAATGGCTATAAGTTAGAAATCACTTTCCCATAGAAATACTAAAATAAAGTGGAGTAAAGTTTTCAGGTGGAGTAAAGTTTTCAGGTTAATCTACCACCTAAAGTTAAACCAACCTGTAGTTGAAAACTCTACGATACTTACTCCAGAACGGCTTAAGCAATGTTTCTATGCACCAAGTACCAATGTAAATGCCAGAAGCATTATATCACGTGGTGAGGCCTAACTTCCAAATACAAACACACACACGCACACACACACACTCACTCCAGGATTCCCAAAGAGGCAGGGGAGGCTTAAGAACTCTAACTCCCTCCCGGTCACTTTAATGTCAAGTGGAAGCCAAAGGCTACAGTGAGGTTAGATGGAATAGGAGGACCAAAAGTTCCCATTTCATATCAAAAGTCGTGCAGCATACTTCCAGGACATGGCCTCCCATTGCTTGAGCAGGCTATCTGTTCTGATAAGAACTCGTTGAGTATGCACGGTAACAACATACACACCAGCTAATGGCCACAGTGTTAGGAAGAGAAGCTGGCTGAGGGGTTATCAGCATGGGTTCATTCATTCACTTCCTACCAAGAAATTAAAAAGCAAGGTTCTTCTTTACCTTAAGGGCTTAAGTACCTGTAACCAAAGCAGGGTCAGCCAGGCACAATGGCTTCATACCTGTAATCCCAGCACTTTGGGAGGCTATGGCAGGAGGATTATTTGAGGCCAGGAATTCAAGACAAACTTGGGCAACATTAGTTGAGACCCCATCTCACCACACCTGGTTAGGTTAATTTTAAAAATTTTTGTAGATGGGAGCCTCACTAGGTTGCCCAGGCTGGTCTCAAACTCCTGGCTTCAAGTGATCCTCCTGCCCTGGCCTCCCAAAGCACTGGGATTATAGGTGTGAACAACTGCAGCTAGCCCCCATCTCCATTTTTTAAATTAAAAACAATGCTGTTGATATAAAGTCCCTTTGGGAACTATAGATTAGAAAGTACCTATAGTTCTACAGAACAGAAGCTACAGAATAGAAAGTATTCCAGGGTTACTGAGCACTTGAAACAACATTGATACAACTGAGAACTGAATTTAAAATGTTATTTGATCTTACGTAAATCTAAATAGCTACATATGGCTACTAGCTACCATAGTGAACAACATAGATTTATAAGACATTTCCATCACAGCAGAAAGTTCTATTAGAAGGGCTACAGTATTCATACCTACTATTTGTAGATAGTAAGATCCAATTCAAGGAAAAATACAGACTAAGCATCAACTTCCCAGGCCCAGAACTGCCTCTTCTAGTATTTAACTAGAACTAAAATAAGCTTCTGGGAAAGAAAAGGCAGGTATGATCTTTCTTACAAATGAACAACTAGCTCACTTTGAAACTAACTACTCATCTATACAAGGTGATTTAATCCCTGAAAGCCAGAAGAAATAGGTTCCTTTGGCAGTAAAATAGAGATAACACCTACTGCACTTATAAAGACAAAGCCTACAAAACTCTACTACACAGTGCTATGTAAAGTAAGTTATTCCTATTATTGTCCATTACTAAAGGAAATTGATTCTTTTATTATTTTTCGTTATTTCACTCTTAAACTGGAGTAATTAATGTATCAATTAAAGGTAAAGAAAACCCATAACTCTAAACACAACCACTAGAAATCAGGTATGTTAAGGGCAGGGTTTATCAATCTCGGCACTGATGATAGTTTGTACTAAATAATTATTTATTGTCAGAGGCTGTCCTGTACATTGTAGGATATTTAAGAGCATCCTTGGCCTCTACCTAGTAGCACCCACACACATTTCTTCCTCACAATAAAAAATGTCTCAAGAGTTGCCAAATGTCTCCTGTGAGGGGCGAAACTACTAGCTTACAGAAAGCCAAAAGCAATAGGAACAGAAGCATCTCATCTGATAAATGATAATGAAGCTGTCGTAAATAGGATTTTTCTCTATCATCAAGCCCTTTCTCTATTTGATTCTGTTTGTATATATGAAAGGTACTGATATTTAAACATTTTTATTTTTATCCTTTTCTTATGCTTCTAATTGCACTGTACCTCTAATACAATGTGGAAAGAGTGAACATCCTTGGCTAGTTCCTGATTTCAGTGGAAATGTCTCTCACATGTTCCTATTAAATATGACACTAGCTTTATAGACAATCAAACCATAATCATAGTATTGGAAATAATTGACTGATTTCCTCCTTTAGATTTAATAGTTTGATATATGCTATCAATAGAGTGAAAACCTGAACCAACCTTGCATTCCTGGAATAAATCCCAGCTGGTCATAATGTATTTTTTAAACAAGGTATTAAATTTTTAAAAAACAAAAAGAATTTGGTTAATTACATCTAAGTTTTCTTCCTCACAAATTTGTTTTTATCTTTATTATTTCCTTCTTTGTACATTTTTATTGTTGCTGTTATTCATGAAAGGTTTATTCATAATAGCCTAGAAACAACCCAAATGTGCAGCAACAGGTAAATAAACAAACTGTATAAATGTACAATAAAATACTACACAAATACAAAGACCTAGTGATACATAAAATACCATGGACAAATCTCAAAAATTAAATGTTGAGTATAAGAAGCCAGACACAAAAACAGTATACACTGCATGATTCCACTTACATGAGCTTTAGAAGAGGAAAAAATAATTTATAGTGAGAGAAACCTGAACAGTTGGTGATTCTGGGTGGGAGGTTTTGAGAGGGGAGGATCTTGAGGGAACTTCCTGAGATGAGGGGAATATGCCAGGTCTTGTTTAGGGTCAAACACATTTCTGAAAATGTACACTTAAAATCTACGTTGTACTGTATATTAAAAAACTACTGGAGGAAAGTAAAACAATGAGAATCATTACCATATAGCTGTAGCTGTTTAAAGCTGGCAATCTTGCCAGTTAGTCAGCCCTCAAACACTGAGTATTGAGCAGAGCTGAAGAAAGGGTTTCCATAACCAGGTAAGGCCACCAGGATTGGCTCTGACTGGGTGGCACCCATTTGAAGTATTTTACAAATCACCTCGTGAAGAACAGTGTTTACCTTTAAAAATGTGTGTATATGTGTGCATAAGTATGGGTATGATTTTAAGTATTCAGTGTTTTTTTTATCAAGAGCGCTCTTGTCACCATGATCTCTGTCAAAAGTAGGACATTATTTGACATTGTTTACAGAATAGATGAGGAGGGGCCGTTAAGAGAAAATTGCCATCACATCCACCTTGCTGAAATAATCAGTTCCAGACTCTGTATCTAAAGCAATGCTTCACTGTTAACAGAAATATGACTAAAGACAGGGAAGCCCCATGTGTTAGCGTCCTTTCATTCAACAGTAAAAAAGGCGTCCTGGAAATGACTCATTTCAGTAATCCTTCCAAGTGGGGCGGGCCCCAGGGAGTTTTACACCTGGGGCATCATCTGAAGGGTCTTCTGGCTACCAAGAGGAGGTGGCTATATGAAAAGGATGAAGAAGAGACAAGAGAGCCCCTCTTATGAAAGGAGACAATACAAATGAAAACTGTGGCCTAGAAATTCACTCCCTTAAAACTACCAATAACTGGGAAGGTCTTCCTGTATCCCCAGGCATGCGCAAACCCGAAAGACTCAGGACGACGTGCACGAGCACACACAGAACGTTTACAGTAGCAAACCTGTTGAAAGCTATTATTATTATTATTAAGATGGAGTCTTAATAATAAAAAATAAATTATTAATAAAAATTCTTTTTTTTTTTTTTTTTTTGAGACAGAGTCTCACTCTGACACCTAGACTGGAGTGCAGTGGCGCGATCTCGACTCACTGCAATCTCCACCTCCTGGGTTCAAGCGATTCTCCCACTTCAGCCTCCCAAGTAGCTGTGATTACAGATGCGTGCCACCACACCCGGCTTTTTGTATTTTTAGTAGAGACGAGGTTTCACTGTGTTAGCCAGGATGGTCTCGATCTCCTGACCTTGTGATCCACCTGCCTCAGCCTCCCAAAGTGCTAGGATTACAGGTGCAAGCCACCATGCCCGGCTTTTTTTTTTTTTAGGATAGGGTCTCCCTCTGTCACTTGGGCTGAAGTGCAATGGTTTGATCTCAGCTCACTGAAGACTCAACTTCCCAGGCTCAGGTGATTCTTCCAGCTCAACCTTCCCGGTAGCTGGGACTACAGGTGCGCACCACCACACCCAACAATTTTTTGCAGAGCTAGGGTTTCACCATATTGCCCAGGCTGGTCTCAAACTCCTGAGCTCAAGTGATCTGCCCAGCTTGGCCTCTCAAAATGTTGGGATTACAGGTGTGGGCCACCATGCCTGGACAAAAATAAATAAATAAAAATAAAAATAAATAAATAAATACAGAATTTTAGTTTGTATTTCCCGTTTTGCCCAGGAGTTGCTTAACAGGAAGTTTTAAATTTCCAGGTGAAAGGGTCTTCTGTTCTTTGTTTTTCTTAGTAAACTACAGTTTTATTGTATTTTAATCGGAATGATTTTTTTTCTGTGATCTAATATATGACCAATTTTTGAGAAGGTGGCAAGATACACAAATCAATGTGTATTCTTTATTATTACAGGATAGAGTTCAAAATATGTCTGTAGGCCAGGTGCGGTGGCTTACACCTGTAATCCCAGCACTTTGGGAGGCCGAGGTGGGCAGATCACAAGAGGTCAGGAGTTCAAGACCAGCCTGGCCAACATAGTGAAACCTTGTCTCTACTAAAAATACAAAGATTAGCTGTGCATGGTGGCGGGCATCTGTAATGCCAGCTACTTCGGAGGCTGAGGCAGGAGAATCGTTTGAACCTGGGAAACAGAGGTTGCAGTGAGCCAAGATGGCGCCCCACTACAAGGATGGGCGACACAGCAAGACTTCGTCTCAAAAAAAAAAAAAAAATTAAGATTATTAGCTTAGGGAGAAAAAGTCCAAAACTGTACAAAATCTGTAACAAGGAAGATTTTTAAACACTCCTGAAAGACAAAAAAGTGGATGTGAACAATGGTAAAACATCCATGTTCTGAGATAGGGAAACTCAAACTGGCATTTCTCCACAGATTAATTAATAAATCCAATATAATCCCAGTACAAATACCAACAAGCTTTTTTTTTTTTTTTTTGGAAATAAAACTATTAAGGTTCACATGGAAAAAAAATAACTGAAAAAGAGGGGAACACACATTAAAACATACTATAAAGCCTCTGTAATTAGGAGTGTAATGCTGGCACATAAATAGACAATAGAACAACAAAACAAAAAAGCAAGTACAAAACACATACGGAAAGCAAGACATGACAATGG
Organism: Nomascus leucogenys; assembly: GCF_006542625.1. NCBI lineage: Eukaryota > Metazoa > Chordata > Mammalia > Primates > Hylobatidae > Nomascus > Nomascus leucogenys. The sequence continues at coordinate 9,386,814 of NC_044404.1, forward strand.
TGACATCTCAAACCATTACAGTCAACATAGGTATTTTAATAAGTAGTGCTAGAACAACTGGGTAGAATTATTCTTTAAATATGGTGTAGGGAAAGGCTTTCTAACTATGACTCAAAATCCAGAGGCAATAAAAGACTGATAAATTTGATTAGATAAAAATACATTTTACACAATAAAAAATACAATAAATAAAATTAAATGAAACCTGACAAAAGTGGGAGAAAAATATTTGCAACAATTGCCATGTACCACAGTCATATAAAGCACTTTTTAAAAGTAAAACAAAAAGAAAACCCAATAGAAAATACATAAACAGACAATTTACAAAAGAGACAAAAATATCCTTCAAACATATGAAAAAATGTTCAAACTCATTGTTAGTGAAATAAAATAAAAACACGGAGATAACACTTCTCACCTATCAGACTTGTAAAATTTTAAAAAGACAAAACATTCTATTAGGAAAACAGGCTGCTTCATACTTATCAGAAGGAACACAAATTGGTACATGCCGGCTGAAGGGAAATTTGGTCATATGTAACAAACTGCATAGGCATAAACCTTTCAACCCAGCAATCCCACTATTATAAATGCACCCTGAAGCTCCCAATGATAAGAAAATATATATGCACAAAGATATTCATTGCAGCATCATTTATAATTGCAAAATCCTAGGAACAACCTAAATGCTCATACACAAGAGAGCAGTTACATCAACTATAGCATATCAACATAAGGAAGTAAAAGAGAATGAGCAAGTCCTCTATGAACTGATAGGAGCAATTCCCACAATATACTGTCATCAAGTGAAGACAGCAAAGTACAAAAGAGTATCTACAGTATTCTACCCTTCAAATAAGACAGGGTTTTAAGAAAAGAGCCATGTATCTGCTAATTTGTGAAAAGAAAATGCTGGAAGGATGATCCAGAAAGTAAAATGATCAGTTACCTAGAGCAGGAAGGTGGGAGTGAGAGGTAAAGAAGTAGAGGATGGGAACATGGCGGCAGGGTTGAAGAGTATCTTCTTATAACCCTGACTCTTAGAACCACAGCAATAGTCCACATGCTCTCACACACCCATAAAGTAAACAGTCCAGGTCAACAAGGAGAAACCAAAAATAGGATGTAAACAGCAACAAATGAACCTAATGTATTACAAATAAACAAATGCACATAAGGAGGTAAGAAAGAACAGAATTGACCTAAGTGAGAGGAAAAACAGTATCTTGCACTGTAAGACCGAAGACAAAAAGAGTCAATAAATGGGTTTCTCACCAAGACATGGGTCACAAATTCTGAAACTAAGTTGTATGTATTTGAGAATTAAACAAAAACAAGTAAGTATATTTTAAACAATAAGAACTGAGTTTCTTCTGTGTTGGAGAAAGTAGTTATAAATAAGAGAAAGTAAAGAATAAAATCTTCAGGCCAGGCCCAGTGGCTCACGCCTGTAATCCCAGCACTTTGGGAGGCTGAGGCGGGTGGATCAGGAAGTCAGGAGCTCAAGACCAACCTGGCCAAGACAGTGAAACCCCATCCCTACTAAAAATACAAAAATATTGGCCAGGTGTGGTGGTGGGTGCCTGTAATATCAGCCACTCAGGAGGCTGAAGCAGAGAATTGCATGAACCCAGGAGGCAGAGGTTACAGTGAGCTGAGATCGCACCACTGCACTCCAGCCTGGGCAACAGAGCAAGACTCTGTCACAAAAAAAATAAAATAAAATCTTCTAGTGTTGGACTGGAATTGAAATTAATATAACCTTACAAGTCTGGGGTTAGGGGAAGTTAATAGGCACAGGTTAGTATACATACACATCCTAGCTCTGGTAATATGTAACAAACCGCATAGGCATAAACCTTTCAACCCAGCAATCCCACTATTATAAATGCACCCTGAAGCTCCCAATGATAAGAAAATATATATGCACAAAGATATTCATTGCAGCATCATTTATAATTGCAAAATCCTAGGAACAACCTAAATGCTCATACACAAGAGAGCAGTTACATCAACTAACTAACTGGATCAACTAACTAACCAACTGCTAACTGGATCTAGAACAATGACACCCGGTAGTAATACACATACCTAATACCCAGATCTTGGTTTCTAAACACTGCTCTCCACGTAAAGGGAACCTGGGCTCCTCACAGAATGGTTAATTCCAGTGCTGGAGGTTAGAAAATAAAAAACGAGTCTGAGAACATCTTGTGGAGCTAGAAACAAGAAAGTGCTCAAAAAAATACAGAAGTTTGCTGGTAAAGTGCAGTGGCCAATCTGAAGTAGCTCTTAATGGCCAAAGCTGGGCAATAAAACAAAAAAAAAAATCCATAAGCTCATGCTGATGTAAATACTCAAATAGATTTATGGGATAAAAGGGAGATTTCTTTACTACAGTGGAATTCCAATTAATAAATGTAGAAGAAAAGAAGAAAAATGAAAAACCACGAAAGGCAAGCTTCACAGAAGTAACTTTTACAGGTGAAATCCATTGATAGGTGCTTAAAATCACTGGGTGAAAATTTAAGGAGATAAATGATTTGCATAGTCTCAAAGTATCTCCCAAGTTAATTAAGTACAGGGGAAAAGCTGCTTTACAGTGAAGAAACCTGCCAGAAGCCACATTCATCAAATGGACAAGGTCAGTATCACCAGTAATTAGACATTATCAACCTCATGAAGCCCATGATAAGAAGATGCACTCGGAAACATGTAATTTCTGTGGTTCTTGCCCAAAATGCCTAACTTCAGAAAAGCCAAATTGAGGGACATTTGACAAAACAATTGATCAGTAATATTTACAATACCAAGGAAGGTCATGAACGGCAAGGAAAGACTGGAGAACCATTACACACTGCAGGAGACTAAGAAGAAATAATTAAATGCAATGTGGGATCCCATGTAAGATCCTGGAACAACAACGAGGACATTGTTGAAATTCAAAGGTACTCTTTAGTCTAATGCTATTGTATCAATGTTAATCCCTGGTTCTGATAACTACTACAGTTGTAGAAGTTCACACTGTGGGAGGTTAGGGGAGGGATATATTGAACCTGAGTACTTGTAACTTTGCTGTGTGTCTAAAAATAGTTCCAAATAAAAGAAAGTTTTTCAAATACTATGAAGTACTCAAGGGCAGACGGAATATCTTACTGGGTAGGTTCCCATCACCAAATACAGAGCCCTTCATCTACTAGTAGATTAATAAAGTGTTAAATGATGAATGAATAAATAAAGGAATTGACAGGTTATGATGTCTAATGAAGTACTAAGCATGTATAGACAAAACAATAAAAATGCTGTAGGTCAAAGTTATTTCACATATAAAAACAACTGTAGATTAAAGCCAGAGAAGGATTCTTAAACTGCAAAACTAAGAGCTCTGAGACACCATGAAACTCCTTATGGAACCTGCAGGAGCTAAAGGGTGTTTTGTTGTTGTTGTTGTTGTTTTTGAGATGGAGTCTAGCTCTGTCACCCAGGCTGGAGCGCAGTGGCACGATCTCGGCTCACTGCAACCTCCACCTCCCAGGTTAAAGCGATTCTCCTGCCTCAGCCTCCCTAGTACCTGGGACTACAGGCATCAGCCACCACACTCCGCTAATTTTTTGTATTTTTAGTAGAGATGGGGTTTTGCCATGTTGGCCAGGCTGGTCTTGAACTCCTGACCTCAGGTGATCTGCCCACCTTGGCCTCCCGAAGTGCTGGGATTACAGGCGTGAGCCACCGTGCCCGGCCGCTAAAGGATTTTTAAATGTTTTAAGGAATGGTTGGGAAACTGTCCACAGATGTAACTAATCTGTTTCAAGCCCTAAATATATACATGATCCTAGTAGCTGGTAACAAAGTAAGGAGATAAATTAATTTATAATGAAAAGAAACAGAATAGAAGCCTCAAACAGCTAATTTAGGTCTCCTTGGCCCTGGTCTTCCAGAAAATTCATCCTAAAGCATCTTCCTATAATAGGAACCCCTGGGTAAAATGATAGCCTATAACCTGACCTGCAGTAGGATATTTTTTTCCCCAAGTGACTCCTCCAAATAGGGAGTAGGTAATCAGAAAGCTGGAAAACAGCCCTCAAGCCGACAAGACATTTATGATCTCCTGTACTGCCCTCCACAATCAATACCGGAGAATGCCCTGATGCGAGTACACAATAAACCCGAGAATGTTCCCCAGGTCACATGTCCTCAGTCCAATCACAAAGCAATCACTCCAGATCCTTGGATCATTAATAAAACATTATCCTTAGGGGAGAAAAAGTAGCATAGAAAACAAATTACAAGTTACAAGTTTATCTGCTCGTTCTTGGAGTGTGTTGAGATAGCTCCCTACGCTGAACTCTTCTCCATATACCTGAAGGAATCTAAATATCTAATCCCTCCTCCTCCAAGAGGCCACAGAGAAATAGTAAAATAAGTGTATGCTGAGTGATTACACCATCATTAACTCAGTACAAAATTATACTTAATTTCACGTTTTCTTTTCTTCCCCTTATACTTTAAAGAACTCAGCAGAAATTCAATGAGCTATGGAGTGTACTACACATGTTACTGGGGCCTGAGATGCTCTTTGAGGGACTTTCACACTCGTTACCATATTGGATGTGGAACCAGATGTGTGTGTTTGGTTCAGGATTCTGTCATTAGTCATGTGACCCTGAACAAGTTTGTCAAAAGGTTAGCTCAAATGTTAAAAAACTTGACACCGGCCACAAGGCTACAGCAGAGCCAGGATTCAAACACAAGTCTTCTAACTTCAGTCTATTATACCACAATGCTGACCAAAAATTCTTACTCAGGAATAAACAGAACTCAAAAAATACTCTATTCAAAATGCTAACTTTATGGTGGTTATGGATAAAGTGTGATGAAATAAGATCAGCAGCTGTAGAAACTTATCTTGAAAGGTAGAGATAAGGGATGGCTAAGGTCAAGAATTCAAAACTAACAGCAATTCAGTAATGCTGGACTTCAACACACATTTCTACAACTGTGAAGGGCTCAGATTTTCTTATAGGAAGAAACTCTGGTAGGAAAAAGCTATAATCTCACAATTTACAAAGAAACTATAGGGCATTTTGTTTTCCTTTTGATTCACCATGGCTAAAGGATAAAGCTCTCTCTCCTCCTTTATAACCCAACTCTAGCACCAGCTTGAAAGAAAACCTTATACATCAGTTTCCTCCTCAGTGAATGGAATGGCAAGAGCCCCCTCAGAGTTACTGTGACCGGATGAAACCACACAACCGAGCCCTTTGATCTTCAAGAAGAATGGTGCTAAGCACTAACATGATCAGTCTTTTTCTTTTTTCTTTTTTGTTCCCCATGGTTTTTTTCATTACATTTATTTGATCCCTTTTCATGTGCCTATAGACTATTTTATTTGTGTCTCTCTCAAAATTGAATTTATTTTTAGTAGTACTGGTTTATAACTATGGAGAAAGAAAAAACTCTGTGAATAAACTATGAGAAGAAAATTGGAAAAAAAAGTTAAAGCTTAACTTTAACCATCCCCCACCAAATACATCCCAAACATTTTTTAAGCTAATCTACCTTGGTGAAGAGAAAGAGAATAAACAGAGACTGCTGGGGGCACTGCCATCCCATTCTGTTTTATGGGAGTAATGGGACAGGCAAAGCTTCTGTCACAGTGAGCGCTGCTGCCAAGAGTGAGGCCGGATCACTAAGTGACAGCAACGCGACCCTGCACCATTAGGGAAGCGCGTCCACACACAGGTGTGACCCTGCACCACTAGGCCAGCAGGTTCACACATACACAAAACTGCACCACTAAGCCAGCACGTCCACACACACGTGACACCACACCACTAGGCCAGCATGTCCACACTCGCGACACCACACCAGTAGGCCAGCGCATCCACACACATGCGTGCGACACTGCACCACTAGGCCAGTGCGTCCAAACACACGTGACACCACACCAGTAGCCCAGTGCATCCACACACGTGTGCGACACTGCACCACTAGGCCAGCGCGTCCACACACACACACGTGACACACCAGTAGGCCGGCATGTCCATATACACGCGTGCAACACTGTACCACTAGGCCAGCACATCCACAAACATGACACCACACTACTAGGCCAGTGCGTCCACACACGTGTGCGACACCACACCACTAGGCCAGTGCGTCCACACACGCGTGTGCGACACCACACCACTAGGCCAGTGCGTCCACACACGCGTGTGCGACACCACACCACTAGGCCAGTGCGTCCACACACGCGTGTGCGACACCACACCGCTAGGCCAGTGCATCCACACACGCGTGTGCGACACCACACCACTAGGCCAGCACGTCCACACACACGCAAAATTGCACCATTAGGTCGGCGCGTCCACATGCACAAGACACTGCACCACTAAGCCAGCGTGTCCACACACACATGACACTGCACCATTAGGTCAGCTTGTTCAGTGACGAAACAACCACCTGTCATCTGATGTCTTTGAAAAAAATCCAGTAGTCAAGTCACAAAAGGATGTTGTATTTGAAACTTACAAAATCAAATTCAAGGTAAAAGTTTCACAAAGCAGCTACCACTTTTTACGACCACTTTAAAGAAACACCACAAGAGAAAAAAAAAACTAATTAATGAGGATTCTAATTATATACCCAGTGAAAAAAGGATAAAGTATTACCACTGTAGCACTCCAGCTGTGGTGGCCAGTGAAAAGGACAGTGAAAGGACAGTGACTTACACATTTACACATCTCCAAGAAACATCTGATTGTAAACTTAGCTACAGTAAATTCATGGAAATCAGATGGAATTATTTAGGATAACTTGTTCTTCTAAAAATGCTAAAGATAAAAATGGGCCAGGGGTGGTGGCTCATGCCTGTAATCCCAGCACTTTGGGAGGCCGAGGTGGGTGATTACCTGAGGTCAGGAGTTCAAGACCAGCCTGGCCAAGATGGTGAAACCCTGTTTCTACTAAAAATACAAAAATTAGCTGGGCATCGTGGCACATGTCTGTAGTCCCAGCTACTCGGGAGGCTGAGGTAGGAGAATCACTTGAACCTGGGGGGCAGAGGTTGCAGTGAAGTGAGCCAAGATCAAGCCACTGAGCTCCAGCCTGGGTGACAGAGCAAGACTCTGTCTCAGAAAAAAAGATTCTACAAATCTCAATACCAATGATAAGTACTCAAATATATTGCTTTTAAGCATTTATGTCAAAACATGTTGAATACACAGTTACATATCTCACATACTTGTTCAACTGAAACTCTAAATCACTTAAAATCTTTTCCCTCAACCCGTGAGACAAGATGGAAAGAGGAAAGAAAGAGTATGCAAACCAGTATAAGAAGTATTCCAGGATTTGGCTGAGTGTGGTGGTTCACACTTGTAATCCCAGCACTTTGGGAGGCCAAAGTGGGTGGATTGCTTGAGCTTAGGAGTTCAAGACCAGCCTAGGCAAGATGGTAAAACCTCATCTCTACAAAAAACACAAAAATTAGCCAGGTGTGGTGGTGCACACCTGTAGTCCCAGCTACTTGGGGAGGTAGGATTGCCTGAGCCCAGGAATTTGAGGCTGCAGTTAGCCATAATCTCACCACTGCACTCCAGGCTGGACAACAGAGCAAGATCCTGTCTCAAAAAAAAAAAAAAAAGACAAGAAATATTCTAGGATTAAGTCACCGGTCCCAGCTAACAATATTCCAGGATTAAGTCACCCGTCCCAGCTAACAATATTCCAGGATTAAGTCACCGGTCCCAGCTAACAATATTCCAGGATTAAGTCACCGGTCCCAGCTAACAATATTCCAGGATTAAGTCATTGGTCCCAGGTAACAATATTCCAGGATTAAGTCACTGGTCCCAGGTAACAATTCAACTGTTCCATCAATATAATCAACCCTGCATTAACTTCCTTTGTTCAGCAAGTGAGCTTTAGCTTGGAAAGCCAATCTTAAAAGTCACACAAAGCTTGTGGAAATTCAGAAGAAGGTTATAAAACACTGAGAAACTCTCTAAATTCATCTAAATTCCTGTAAAAAGTCAAACCTAACTACATCCATGCCATACCCCACAGCAGAGTTGGCAAACTATGGCCAAAAAAGCCATATCTGGCACACCGCCTGCTTCCTGTGGCCTGAGAGAAGAGTTTTTCCATTTTTAAATGGCTGAAAAAGAAAGCAAAAGAAGAATATTTCCTGACACATGAAAATTAAATGAAACTCAAATTTCAATATCCATAAAGTTTTATTGCAGCACAGCCACTTCATTTATTTCCATGTTGTCTATGGCTTTTATGCTACAATGGTTGAGCTGAGTCACTGCAACAGATACCATGTGAAATATCAGCTGACCCGAAAAGCTTGCCAAAGCCTGCCCTAAAGTTGCTACTAATTTACCTTGAAATAACTGACTTTAGCTATGTAGCTTTGCAAAAAAGACTCCAGGTGGTTTTCCTGAATACCATCTGAGCATCAGAATGGAGAAATTATTGTAACTCATTGTAGTTTTAAGACAAAAGCTACCAAAATCCTAGTATTTTGTTAAAACCATATTACGGTATTTAACAAAAAAAGTAGTCTTTCACCACTTTATTACTGATTATTTCCAGTGAGGAAAGGGTTTTAAGAATATTAATAGTCTTACTTCCTATACCACTTAAAAGGCCCAAAGTCAGCCATACACACACAAAATGAGCCATTATGGCCATCCTTTTCTTGAAAGAGACAGAAAATACCCAAAGATGCAAATGTCATGGTCATATTTTTGACATAATTCCTGAAGACATTATGACTGGCTGGAATGTTACCGTCTGCCTCAGAATGAAATCTTCAATACCTTTCTACCCATCTCTTCCCCCTGCCAATGAAGCTGTATAGTAGGAAATTTTTCAGACATACAGAAAATGGAAGAATAGTTCAATGAAAATCTCTATAAATTTTGCCTGGGTTCTCAATTAATTACACGCTGCCATATCTGCTTCATCCATTTCTCTATCTTTTCTAGTGGCAGGAATTAAGTCTTTAGAAAGTAAACTGCAGACCATCAGAACACTTTTTCCCACCTCAGCTTCCCAAAATGCCACGATTACAGATGTGAGCCACTGCACCTGGCCCATCGGAACATTTCACCCATATACTTCAGCAAACAATACCAGGATAATAATTTCCAAGGAAATGAAGATACAATAATATAGAAACGGCGTTAAAAAGTAAATTATCAAAAAAGAGAGAGAGAGAGGTAAAGCTAGATTAGTGAAGACATGGAGAACCTCTGCAATCTCAACAATCCGGAGGGGACACTGGAATGTTCACTCTGAGGCCAAAAGAGGAGTCTGATTAATACAGTGACTACTAAAAGATCAGGAGAGATTAGACCCTCCACCTCCTGCACTCAGTGACTCCTCCTTCACATGGAAGAGCATGTCTCCAGTACTTACCTAAGGGCAGCAGCATGGTAAGTGTCAACGTAATCAGAAATGAAGAGCTCTCGGTTCTTGATAACTGGGTCTGTAATGACAAGTTCTCTTCCAGAGTCTGTCAAAAAATTAATTAAGAGGACATTAAAACTGAGTTACCCAAAACAAGTAAAAAAATTTTGTAAAACTTTTCTTTCAGGTTTACCACCCACTAAATAACCAGGCCTGGTTAGCATCGTAAGTATGCAAAATAGAGAAGAGGAATCATAAATTGCAAGAATAACAGTAACAGAATGTACAGTTTTTGTCAACAAAGTATCTTCTTGGCTATGTTTTATACCGCTTACTAAGACCCTATATTTTGCCAAAATGGATTAAGCACAAATGGAAAAAGAAGAAAAACAACTATCTTATCTTAGCACCTCCTTCAACTACCAAAAAACTTAGTGATCCTCTCCATCTTATTTTTCTTGCTAAATATTACAAAATGTAGTGGACTCACACAGCTTCCATTGAAAAGAATATTTTTAACAAGGAACTATAATTTACACGCTTTAACAGAGGTTATTTTATAGTTTCAAAGAAAGAAAAAAAAAACCCAGAAAGATAAAAAAAGAACATCATTCTTCCAAGCTGTTTTTCATTGGTTTGTTGACTGTGAGAAGAGTGGAGCAGGATCAGGGCCAGGCAAAGTTTGATGCCAGTGCCAGCACTGCCACTTAGAGGATGCATGGCCCCAGCAACGTCCTTAGCATCTCTCAACCTCAGTTTCCTCATCTGGAACTGGAGAGGGACAGACCCACCTCACGTGACTGACTGGTAGCCAATGTGAATCATCAAGCATAAGGCCTACAAACACTCCAAAATCCATTTTTCAAAAAGTTATCTTCATTTAATGAATGTCTTTAGAAAGAACTTTGCCCAAAGCTAAGAAATACACGAATCAAACCAGAAGGACATATTTACCATTTTCATTATGTCGATCCTGAACCAAATGCTGATACACAGAATCTGGAACCTCAGATTGACGGTAGTACCATTTGACGTTCATGAGGAGATGGTCCCTCTTACTCTGAAAAGGAAAATCTAACAGCGTTAGGAACAGGATTTCAGGTGGCCACAAGTGCATATCATACCCATGACCAAAAGCCCCTGTAAACGGGTGGACAGGCAGATAGGGAGAGACACAATTACCATCAGGACCACAACAATACATAAGTCAGTTATGAGGTCAAATTTTATTTTTTAAAAACACCCATCAATAGACCCTCTCACTTTATCCCTCCAAACTGCTTATTTCAGGAAACAAAAGGAGACCAGTCTTGAATCTGTTTATCTCCCCAGTTTGATTAACTAATCCATTCAATATTACCTTTTTATTTAACATTAACTACACAATACTACATTAATATATCCTTCTATTTTAATCTTTAATCATTTTGGTAAATATTTAGAATCAGTGTTAGCTGACTGTCAAGGCTCATTAAGGGCAATAGGCTAGAAAGAACTTACCCCGTAAGGCCTGGCACAAAATAATCTCTTCTCCAAGGTTTGCCTATTACCCAGACTAAATTAGATTCTCCTTCCACTGTTTAGCCACAGTTATTGTTAAGTGCCAGATGAATATAGCGAAGAATGGGTGGTGATGAAGGTACTATGGGTCCAGAGACCTCATCTCATTTATTTCCGAATCTCCAGATAATAGAACATCTTGTATATAATTATTTGTGAATAATGAAGAGTTTTATGATTATCACATAAATGATCCTGTAAATGTTTGTAGGACACTGAACTATGTTATCCCTAAAAGTTAATTTTGTTCCCAGTTTGTTCAGAGAATAAAGGATCAAATACTGCCCTTCCATTACCAAGTTATGGGGCTACAGCTTGCAAAAGATCATCTCTGTGGCTGGTCAAGAAATAGCTCAACAGGGAGTGCACTGAGGTTTCCTGCGGCCTCCTAAAATACTTTTCCAACCCATGTGTAGCCTTAACAGGCTTCTCCAAGGTGAATGCAGTCATGCCTTTCAGCAGCCTCTACATTCTCATCACAGGCCTGTTGATCAGTAATGAATGAGAGCTAAAATTCAAGAAACGCCTCATGTTTATAAAGGGGATGCCTAAATCCTAAAATATGATAAAAGAGCCCTCATTAATGAAGGAAGACGCTTCCTGCTTTAACGAGCAGTCACAAATATAGCCAACACTAAAACACCAGGAAGGTTCCAAAAAACCTTTGCTAAAAAACACTTAAAAGCCATTTAAAGAATCAGAAAGATGACAATTGCCACAAGTTTCAACAGAGCTCAAATGTGAAGATGTGTTATTTCTTTTTTTTTTTTTTTTTAGAAGGAGCCTCACTGTGTCACCCAGGCTGGAGTGCAGTGGCGTGATCTCGGCTCACTGCAACCTCCACCTCCTAGGTTCAAAACGATTCTTCTGCCTCAGCCTCCCAAGTAGTTGGGATTATAGGTGTGTGCCACCACGCCCAGCTATTTGTTGTATTTTTAGTAGAGACATGTTTTGACAATGTTGGCCAGACTGGTCAGGAACTCCTGACCTCAAGTGATCCATCCACCCGCCTCGGCCTCCCAATGTGCTGGGATTTCAAGCATGAGCCACCACGCTGGCCGAAAATGTGCTGTTTCAAAGTAAACACAAAAATTAGCCAGGTATGGTGGCGCATGCCTATAATCCCAGCTACTCGGAGGCTGAGGCAGGACAGAATTGCTTGAACCTGGGAGGCGGAGGTTGCGGTGAGCCAAGATTGCGCCATTGCATTCCAGCTTGGGCAACGAGAGCAAAACTCCAATCTCAAAAATAAATAAATAAATAAAACAAAAAACAGAACAAAACAAAACAAAAAACCAAAGTAAATAACATAAATACCAAGATTCATTCTTTGCATTTAACTATGCCAAATACACATGCCTACAAAAATAGGGCATCATCACTGGTTTAATTACACTTTATACATAGAATAATCCTACATGATGAGCACTCTTTAATATTTATCCATTTTATGCCTTTATATTAAAATTTTTGACGGCAAAAAAATTTTCTACACTGTTTATGCTGCAGATGGGAAAAAGAGGACATACCAGTATGTTAAATAAATAGAATAAATGTTACATGTAGCAGTTTAGAGAAATAATCACTTTCAGCAGGGGATTATGGACGTGCTAACATCTGACTTGAGAAAAAATGGGAGAGATTTCAATGAATTTTTTCATTGAAAGACATAAAGATAGACAAACTATTGAACATATCCAGACCCCACAGTCCATCTGCACGCGTCGAGGAAGCCATTCTGGGGAAATATGGAGAAGAACCTGAGTCCTGACTGTGTCTGGCCTTTAGTGAGCTTACAGGACAACTGGAGTTTTCTAACTCTATTGCTGACCAAATACACAGGCAGCAAGGGACAAATCGCCAGGACATGGGAGAGCAGCTAGAAAGTGTAGGAGATCAGAATATACCACCTCAAAATATGCTCTCTGGCACAAGGATTATTTTGCCAAGAACTTAAGAGGGGTACAGGAAAAATTATATTTCGTCTCCAACAAAACTTAGTTTCTTCCCTAGGCAGGATAATAAAAAGCAAGAACAGAATAAGATTACTCATTATAGGAAAAATATATATAAACCAGGGGAAGAAGCAGCACCTGTTTGGCAGTGCTCGGGGATGCAATCAGTTAAAATACACCGTCTATAATAAGCACTCGCTCAACCTCAGCACTACTGACATTTGGGCCAGAGGATTCTTTGTTGTGGGGATCTGCCTGTGCACTGTTAGATGCTTAATGACATCCCTGGCTTCTAACCACTAATTGCCAGTAGCACCCAACCTCCAGTTCTGACAACCAAAACTGTCTCTAAACATTGCTAAATCTCCTCTGTGGGGACAAAATTGTCCCTAGTTGAGAAATCACTGGTCTAGTAATTCATTTTGTTTTGTTTTTTAAGGAAAACAAAACCAGAATGGCAGAAATAAAACCTGGTTCAAGCACTACAGGGTAGGGAAGATGGCCTGCGGGAAAGAAGATGGGAAGGCCTGTGGCCCCTCCAATCTCAACTCCATCACTTCCCATGTATGTGACTTCAGGCACATGACCGAGATTCTCCCAGTCTCCCCTTTTCTGTAAAAAGGAGATACTGAAATCTACCTAAAATAATTACTGAAAGAATAAAAAAGACAGAAAGCATCCAGAACTGAGTAGGTGCTCAATGAATATTGTTTCCTCTATTGGCAGGTGACTGTAACCAATAGTTCACAGAGAAATCTGAAGAACTGCGTCGAGAACTGCAGGAATTACTTCTTCACCAGAACTTGGTTTCCTGCAAGGGATGATAGTGATGTCTAGTCACTGAGCTACTAATACACGCTTCAGTGCTCACAGAAATGAATTACTTCACTGAGCATATAGGAGTCCAGATCTACTAGCACTCCTAACAACAATGTTTCAAAATCTACCGTCTATGTATTTCTGCAACACATTTAAGACATCTGAAAACCTGAAGGGCAACAGAAATACCTTTTAGATACAGTAACTCAAATTTGTACAATGTCTATTTTTCAGAACCAAGCCAGGGATACTGGTGATCTTCTGAAGTACAATATCTATGTTCTCTTATTACGTAGGAATACCTACTGATTACACACACAAATAAATTAACTGCTTTGGTTTATTTGTACCTAGATGTATGACTCCTAATATTATACTTGACAATGGCAGTGAAAGAACTATTGGATTCCCCAATGCAGTACTATGCAATAACCAGGGAGTGGCAGCATTGTGCTAAAAAGACTTCACAATCAATTCTACAAATTAAACACATAAAGGTAGACTGGAAGTAAACAACAATTTGGAACAAATTTAAGTAGCTGTAATATCCAAAATCTTTCTAAATAGGCAGGTAACTTAATTAAAAATTAAGTCTATAAAGGGAGGCAGTGTGTGGTTTCAGCAGGTACTAGATTAAAATTAGGTAATCTAGGATTGCAGTTCAGTCTGCAACCGCTAGTTGCAACCTTAGTGGAGTCTCCCCAACCCTCTGAAAAGTGAAGGGATGGAACAAAATTGTTTCTATGCTCTCTTGCCATTCTTCCATGTTTATATCTAGATTTCCTCCTCAAACAAAACCAAGGAGATAAAATGATGCTGTGGGAAAATCTCTAATTTTTTCTCTGTACTGGCTAACAGTGCCATCCTAAAGAAGGTTTACAAATTAAAATGTCACCTTCAGTGGAAGCTGGCCACTGCTATACTGAGGGAAGAAGACAGCATCCCCTCCCTGAGTAAGTGTTCCAGAGCTACCTCAGACACAAAAGTATTGCTCGAAAGTTAGACACAGGTAATTATGTAATGCCTACTACTCACTAGTTGAAGAATTTTGTTCAAAATCACAGAAAATTAAAGCCAGACATGAATTTAGAGATCATGCGATTCAAAAAAAACTGTCTAAGTTTGAATCCTGGCTCTGCAACTTACTAAGCTACATGACTTTGGGCAAGTAACTTCTCCAAGCCTCAATGCTCTCATATACAAAATGGGAGAAAACCAAGTTTCTACCTTATTCGGTTGTGAGGATTAAATAAATTAATATAAATCAAGTGGATGAGCTCAATAAATGTTAGATATTACTATCATTGTTTTACAGAAAAAGAGAGCAGCCAAGATAGAGAGAAAAGAGGTCACTTAAAGGTTTTGCTTCTCTAAGATTCAAAATTATGTTAGTAATAGCAATATAAAAATAAGTCATACAGCAAATTAAAAGGAAAATGTCTTCACTTTTCCAACAATTCTAGAAGCTTATCAAGAATTTCTTAACAAATAAGCCTCATTTTTACTACCAATATAATTTAACAATGGCATAAATGTCAAAATGTTTATAAATAATATATTTTAAACAGAATGTGGAATAAAGAGGGAAGTGAAGCTTCCTGTGTGAAAGCACCCTAGGGTATACTTCTGAATAGAAAGAGGAGCCCACTGGGAAGTAAACAACTTCTCACCCATTTGTTTGTTTGTTTGTTTGTTTGTTTAGAGACAAGGTCTCACTCTGCTACCCAGGCTGGAGTGCAATGGCACCATCATGGCTCACTGCAGCCTCGACCTCCCAGGCTCAAGTGATCCTCCCACCTCAGCCTCCTGAGTTAAGCAGGAACACAGGCACCCAGCTAATTTTTAAAATTTTTTGTAGAGGTGGACATCTTGCTATGTTTTAAACCACTAAACAGGGGCACATCCAATCTGCTTACAATAAAGTTTCGGGGCTCTGTGCAAAAAAAAAGGGGAGGGGGAGTTGTTTCTGGGCTACATTATGGACACTGGCTGGATTTCTCTTGAAATGAACAATATATGTCGATTTAAGGAGATTAATAGAGGACAAAATCCATCCCCCAAATCTGGGCTTAGAAAAAAGATCCTTATGGTAGCTATTTGGGAGCAGAATAGCAAAGATTTCTACACATCTTTGAATATCAGACAACAGTGTTGAGATTTAACAAATTTAAAATAACTGAAATGAAACACTCAGAACTAGGTAATTAACAAGGGGTAGACTAGGGGAAAAGGAAGGCAATGGAGACAGGCAAGGCCAAGAAAAAGTTGCTGTTGAAGGGCAACTGTGTTGTCATCAGCAACATACAACACAGTCTGCCCAAACACAGACACAGGGTCTAATGTTGAGATGGAAACTTCCTTTCCTGGAGATCTTTCATGATTATTAATTTAGTGTTTTATCAATTTAAACAGCCTGAGTCTTTCCCAGAAACAGTCTTAATATCAGCCTCAGGGCAATGTTTTTCCACAACATAAAAACAGTAATAATAATCGAGGGGGTATCTGGATAGTTCATAAATACCAATGGGACTAGGGCAGAGAGAGAGAGAGTCCTTCATACAGAGGTGGCCTGCAAGCCACATGGAACAACTGTAAATTCACCTACGATACAGAGGAAAGAGCTTCTTTGTCCCATTGATCACCAGCTGATGATACCTGCCACCAGCTCATAGCAGGGATCATCAGGTCCCCAAAGCCTCCAAAACAGACCACTCCTGTCCCTCTGTGTTATCAAATGTGCCAGGGATATCAAGGCCAAAGACAGCCTCAACAGAGTACAAAGATGGATATTAGCAAATAAATAACTTTGCCAAGTCAAAACAATCTGCTAGAGAGAAGAGGATTAACCTCCTGCATATTTTTAACTGCTTAGTCATGGGGGCTCTTGATTCAGAACCAAGTGAAATCAGATCAAAATTCTTACTTTATAAGCCAATATAGCCAACCAAGTTTCTCCAGAAATTTGGGATGAAGTGGCTAACGTGTATACTGTATGGCTTAAAAAGATACTTTCTGAAGAAACTTTTCATGCATTTCCACAACATGGTGATAATAAGGTTAAGAGCTGTCTGAACATTAGAGGTTTACTGTATAATTCAGAAATGTATACATAAAACTTTTAATTGGTAGTCAGATACTAATTAAGCATACAGAGGGGGGAAAACTGTCTCCTAGAGACATCACTATCTCCCTTCAAGTGCGCTCACCAACCAGTTTAAAGAGGCATTAACTCTGCCTGTTGAGCCCACCTCCACTTACAGGACAATGACTGTTAGACATGTCACCTTAGCTAAGACCTTGGGGACACAGTCATAATGGCTTCGATCATTCCTGACTTCAAGGGAGAAGGGTAGGGACAGACAATGGGGTCAAAGATCGCTATTCTTCAAAGGTCAAACCTAACTCCAGATGCAGACTGAGTAACCTCTTATCCAAAATACCTGGGACCAGAGGTGTTACTGATTTCAGAATTTTCTAGATTTTGGAATCTTTGGGTATACATAATGAGATATCTTGGGGATGGGACCCAAGTCTAAACACAAAATTCATTTATGTTTCATATAAACCTCATACACATAGCCTGAGCGTAATTATATAAAACATTTTAATAATATATGCAGCCTGTCACAAAGGTCAGATGTGGAATTTTCTACTTACGGCGTCATGTCAGCACTCAAAAAGTTACAGATTTTCAAATTAGAGATGCCCAACCTGTATTTATTTACACAGGCAAATCAAAACTAAAGATAAGCTTTCTGTACCAGTCATAGTTACCCAACTTTGTGGATAAATATCTGAAATTAAATTTAATTCAATTAAAATGAAATTAGATCCAGGAATCCCACTTCTGTGAATTTACCAAAATATTTAAAATCAGTTTGTCAAAGAAAAGCCTGCACTCCCAAGTTTATCACAGCACTATTCACAATAAACAAGTTAGGGAATCAACCTCAGTGCCTATCAACAATGAATGGATACAGAAAATGTGGTGTGTGTGTATGTATGTACGTGTGTGTGTGTGTGTGTGTGTATGTGTGTATAAAACTACTATTCAGCCTTTAAAAAGAAGACTCCTGTCATATGCAACAACATGAATGGAACTGGAGAATATTATGCTAAGTTAAATAAGCCAGGAATTGAAAGACAAATACCACATGTGCTTATTACATGTGGACTCAAACAACCCAACTCACGGAAGTGAAGAGAAGTGGTTACAGAGGCTGGGCAGTGGGGGAATGCGGAGCTAATGCTCAAAGGGTATAAAATCTCAGTAAAGAATAACTGGGTTTTTTAAATGATCGACTGCACAACATGATTAATATAGTTAATAACAGTGTATTGTACATTTCAAAATTGGTAAGAGTAAATTTCAAATGTTCTCATCATAAAAAATGACAAGTAATTGAGGTGATGGTATGTTAATTAGCTTGATTTAATTATTCTACATTGTATTAATGAATCATACATCATTTTGTACTCCATACATATATACAATTATAAGTTGTCAACTTACAACAAAATGAAATTTTAAAAATGAAATTAGATAGGAAATATCTTGTAATATTTCAAGCCTCTACCCTACTTAACATAAGACTCTAAGAATGGCAGGGAACCATGGTGTATGCCTGTAATCCCACCACTTTGAGAGGCAGAGGCAGGTGGATCACCTGAGGTCAGGAGTTCATGACCAGCCTGGCCAACATGGCGAAACCCTGTCTCTACTAAAAACACAAAAATTAGCTGGGCGTGGTGGTGGGTGCCTATAATCCCAGCTACTCGGGAGGCTGAGTGAGGCAGTAGAATGGCTTGAACCCAGAAGGTGGAGGTTGCAGTGAGCAGAGATCGTGCCATTACACTCCAGCCTGGGCAACAAGAGCGAAACTCTGTCTCAAAACCAAACAAACAAAAAGGATCTAAGAATTTTACATATCTATATATACATTATCTGTATAACTTTATAGCCATTACAGCTCAAAACGCCAGGAAAGAGGTATAGAAAAACCTAAAGCAGAGTACACCACCAGGCCTCAGGCCATCAAGGTTCATGTATCCCAGGGTTCTGCTCTGACATGGGGACCAGCAGGTAAGGGGAAAAGCTGAAATACTGACTCCACAGATTTTTCTCAGGGGAAAGAAAGGACTCTGAATATACTTTATAATCACACCATCCTATACACATCTCCCAAATGCACTGAGTTATTAAACATTTTGTTTCATTTTGAGAGGGCAGAGTGAGGGCAAGTAAATTTCTTATTGCCATTGATAAAGTATCCATTCTTGTTTGGTCCTGGAACACCTTCTCCCAACCTCGGTGTATTTTAGTGTAGGGCTGGGACTGAACAGACCTAAAAATCCACGGGGTCATCTTCTGCATCCACTCTCAGTGGTGCCTGAACCCACCTGTGGAAGGACCACGGCTGTGGCACAGCTCCCCTCAGGTGGCCACACTACTCCCATTTCTAAAATACCTTAAAACAAAGGGCAGGTAGAGGAAAAATAAAACAAAATAAAATACCTGGGCTGGGCGTGGTGGCTCACACCTGTAATCCCAGCACTTTGGGAGGCCAAGTCAGGTGGATCACGAGGTCAGGAGTTCAAGATCTGCCTGGTCAAGATGATGAAACCTCGTCTCTACTAAAAATACAAAAATTAGCCGGGCGTGGTGGTGACCGCCTGTAATCCCAGCTACTTGGGAGGCTGAAGCAGAGAATTGCTTGAACCCAGGAGGCAGAAGTTGCAGTGAGCTGAGATCGCACCACTGCACTCCAGCCTGGGCGACAGGGCAAGACTCTGTCTCCAAAACAAAACAAAACAAAACAAAAAAACCTGAAAACAAAAATTAGATGGGACACAGAATCCTATTGGTGGTAACATCACATTTATTAGCATTTCCAAATGGGTATACCTGGAACTACTGGTATATCCAATATACAGCAGACTACTGGAGGGGTCTGCTCAGAACTGGAATAGTAATTTTTTTTTTTTTTTTTTTGAGACGGAGTCTCACTCTGTCACCCAGGCTGGAGTGCAGTGGTGCGATCTCGGCTCACTGCAACCTCCGCCTCCAGGGTTCAAGCAATTCTCCTGCCTTAGCATTCTGAGTAGCTGGGACTACAGGCACGTGCCACCACACCCAGCTAATTTTTTGTATTTTTAGTAGAAATGGGGTTCCATCGTGTTAGCCAGGATGGTCTTGATCTCCAGACCTCGTGATCCACCTGACTCGGTCTCCCAAAGTGCTGGGATTTCAGGTGTGAGGCACCACACCCGGCCAGAACTGGCATAATGAATTTTTAAAGAAAAGTAAGTGGATGAAAGAAATAGAAGCAAACCATGGCCACATCCAACTGACTAGGCTGCTTACTGTTTGTAGGCACTAGGATCAAGGTTACAGGCTCATTTTCAAAACCTATGAGTGGTATTCAATTCAAAAGACTGTTGTCAGGAGATAACATCAGCATCTGGGTCTGTGTGAAAGGATTTAGATCACCTTCTATCAGATGTTGAAGCATGAAGGGGGAATGGTAGGAAGGCAGATGACTTTTTACAGTGTTTACAATCAAGATATACAAATAACTGGCTACATACAAACACTCAGAAAGATGATGTAACTATGAATGTAATGAAGCACAGGCTCAGATGATCAGCAAGAATTTCAAAACCACTATTTCTTCATGATTCCTTGTTTGTTAAACTTCTGCCGCTGTTAAATTATTTTTACACTTTAATATGGAGAAAAACCAACCAATATTTTGGTAGGAACTAAAACAGTGCATGAAAACTAAATCATCTCTGAAATGCTAGCTAAGGAGTCAAAACTCATTAAGGATTTTCTACTTAGGATTATATTGTGTACGAACACTGAAATTTTCAGACAATTCATTCTTGTATTTGATTGTAGCAGAGAGGCCAAAATTAAGTACAGGTAAAACCTTGGGAATATTTGTACTTCTTGCCCTCACCTGTAAACTATAAGGCTAGGTAACTAGATAACCTCTGTTGTCCTTAATGTCACACACACACACACACACACACAAACTATACGTAAAGGGGACTTAGCAGATAGGGACAAACATAGCAAACTAAAGAGTACTTCTGTAGCTCCCCAAAAGTATCCCACAATGTACTTCAACCTGACTATGGGGGTTAATATCAGGTGTCTGAACTGGATTAAGGGACATCTAGATAGTTGGTAAAGCATTATTTCTGGGTGTGTCTGTACAGGTGTTCCTGGAGGAGATTGGTGTGTCAGATGGTAGCCTGCGTGGGAAGATCTGCCGTCAATGTAGGTGGGGCAGCATCTAATCGGCTGGGGTCCAGAACAGAACAAAAAAAGCAGGGAAAAGAAGACTTTGCTCTATCTCCAGGAGCTAAGACACCTTTCTTCTCCTACCTTTGGACATCAGAACTCTAGATCCTCCAGCCTTTGGACTGAGGACTCACACCAGTGGCCCCCCAGGCTCTCTGGCCTTCAGCCTCAGACAGAGTTGTACTATAGGTTCCTTTGGTTCTGAGGCTTTTGAACTTGAACTGAGCCACACTATCGGCTTCCCCGCATCTCCAGCTTGCAGATGGCCTGCAATGGTCTGAATGTTTGTCACCCTCAGCAACTCATGCTGAGACTTAATCCCCAATGTAACAGTATTAACAAGTGAGGCCTTTAAGAGGTGATTAGATCACAAGGAGCCTGATAACTCATTAATTCATTGATGTATTCATGGGTTAACGACTTATCACAAGAGTGAGTCTCTTATAAAAGCCAGGTTGGCTCTGTCTTGTGAGCCCTATTGTCCTGGATGCCTTCCACCACATTATGGCACAGCACAAAGCCCTCCCCAGAGGCCAACCAGATGGAGCCCCTTGACCTGGGACTTCACAGCCTCCAGAACTGTAATAAATTTATTCTCTTTATAAATTACCCAGTCTCAGGTATTCAGAAAAAAGGACTAAGACATGGCTATCATGGGACTTAGCTTCTATGATGGAGTGAGACAATTCCCTTAATAAATCCCCTCTCATCTGTCTGTCTATCCATCTGTCTATCTTTCTATCCAGCCAGCCAGCCAGCCAATTGGTTCTGTCTCTCTGGAGAACTCTGACAAATACTAAATGTCAGATTCAGCTTTAAAAGTTCAGTTTTGAAGAGTCAATTTGGCAAGACGAAATTTCGCAGATAAATTAAAATCCTACACTTGGACCTCCAAAATCTGCTGACCAAACACAAAAATGAGTCCCATTCTAAACAGTATTCTCCCAGCAGCTCTGGTTTTATCAGATCAACATAGAAGCACAAATTTTCTCTTTGGTCCAAAGGATTTCTCCCATAAAGGAAGAAAAAAATAGCTATTCGTAGAGAGTGTAATAAGAAATTGTCAAATTCCCCCCTAATCCCTACTAAAGCTTTAAACTGTCCATTAAATTTCTTTAAAAGCAAAATAAAATGAGTTTAAATATCACAAAATTTGACATTTTTGTAATAATACTTTGGTTGTTGTTTGGTGATGGTGGTGATGGCAGTGATATTATTCATTTTGAGGGAATTAATGACTTCTTACACATGACATAGCCAGAAAAGTTACAGAGCTCAACCACACATCAATGGTGGGGTCAAACTTTGCCGTAATGAGCAGGATGTCAAACAAAGGGTGGGGAATTTCTCACATTATTTAACATCACATTATTTTACAAGTTAAGAGTTACCAACTTATGATTAAAGATACATGGCAGAGATTTTACAATTAAAAACTGATGATGAGCTACCATGATAATATTTCCTTGAGGTTGGGCATAGTGGCTCACATCTATAATTCCAGCACTTTCGAAGGCAGAGGCATGAAGACCGCTTGAGCCCAGTAGTTTGAGACCAACTTGGGCAACAAAGTGAGACTGTGCCTTTACAAAAAATTTAAAAATCAGACAGCATGGTGGCATGCTCTTGCAGTCCCAGTTATTCTGGAAACTGAGGCGGGAGGATCTCTTGAGCCCAAGAGCTAAAGGCTGCAATAAGCTATGATGGCACTGCCACACTCCAGCCTGGGTGGCAGAGCTAGACCCTGTCTAAAAAAAAGAAAATATTTTACTGACTCAATACACTTTTTACAGAAGCACCTCTCAAACATCTTAAGCTTCAAGATTCCTTAGATTCTTAAAAATCATTAAAGAGTCAAAGAACATGGGTTATAGCTTATCAATACTTACTGTATTTAAAAATAAAAAAATTTTTGGCTGGGTGCGGTGGCTCATGCCCGTAATCCCAGCACTTTGGGAAGCTGAGGAGGGCGGATCACAAGGTCAAGAGATCGAGACCATCCTGGCCAACGTGGTGAAAACCCTGTCTCTACTAAAAATACAAAAATTAGCTGGGCATGGTGGCGCGCACCTGTAGTCCCAGCTACTCAGGAAGCTGAGGCAGGAGAACTGCTTGAACCAGGGAAGTGGAGGTTGCAGTGAGCTGAGATCATGCCACTGCACTCCAGCCTGACAACAGAGCGAGACTCCATTAAAAAAAAAAAAAATTAATTAATTAATTAAAAAAAAATTTGGCCGGGCACAGTGACTCACACCTGTAATCCCAGCACTTTGGGAGGCCAAGGTGGGCGGATCGTGAGGTCAAGAAATCAAGACCATCCTGGCCAACATGGTGAAACCCCGTCTCTAGTAAAAATACAAAAATCAGCTGGGCATGGTGGTGCGCACTTGTAGTCCCAGCTACTTGGGAGGCTGAGGCAGAAGAATTGCTTGAACCTGGGAGGTGGAGGCTCCAGTGAGCTGAGATTGTGCCACTGCTCTGTAGCCTGGCAACAGAGTGAGACTCCATCTCAAAAATAATAAAAATAAAAATAAATAAATAATTTTTTGTAATTTGTGAATCATTAATAACAGTAATAAACCCACTACATTCTCGTGTTAACATAAATAATTATAACAAATAACTATAATTTTTAGAACGAACAAAATGTAGGAAATGAATAACACTTTTTTTCTGCAAATCTCTTTTACTTCTGGCTTAATAAGAAAACAGATTCCTATATCTACTTCTGCTTCTGTATTCAATCTGTTGAGCTATATCACACATCACTTAGCCTTTTGTGGAATGCACTGTACACTCTTGAGAGAATGACAGTGAAAAAAAGCAAATGATGTCTTGGTATCATTATGAAAATAGTTCAACCCTACAGACCCCTGGACCATAGTTAAGAACGGCTGGACTCTGAGATGAAGTCGACAAGCTGCACAGATGGCTCCAGGTGCCCTCTCTAAAAGACACAATCATTTAAATAAAAAGTATGCTCCTGAAACAGCACGATGACTAGAGATTTTAAGGCACAAATTCATTTAGATGTCAGATACTACTAAAAAGATTTCATTATTATTTATACAACCAAACATTCCAGACATTCCAGTAGAGAGCAGAAGTTACACAAGAAGAAAAATCTAAACAGGAAGCTCTCATTGCCAAATTTAAGGTATCTTTCTTTCCAAAAACTGAGCTCAGGATATAAAAGAAATATTTAAAGCTTGATTCAAACAAGTATGTATTTGTCTACATTAAAAAGGTATACTACTTTAAAACAATGGTGAACCCTTGAAGCTGAAAGCATGCAGAAAATAATAACCTAGATAATTTCCGCTATTCCAGGCAACTTTCTGGCCATTTCAAAAATGATACTGCTTCCTACCTGAGAAAACTGGCAACATTAAACAAAACCTTTAAGAAAAAGAAAGATATTAGCTTACAATGTTAACTGAATCATATCTTTTACAATGACTAATATACCTAATTTATGTGAATCTAGCAATATTCCGCCCTCTCCTGGTGATACGCTTTTTGCACCACTGCTGTCTGAATTAAACCCTGAGTGTAGAGTTGGTAACACAGTAAAGTAACTTTTAGCAACACAAATATTTGCACTTTTAAGAAGCACTAGAGACACAGTTTTAGAAATTACTGACTCAAAAGTTGGCCTGCATAACAGGAATCCAAGTACAGCCAGCAAACTTACCAATAAACAAATTCAAATAGGTGGATAAGAAAAGGGAAAATCAGCAGGAACACTAAAAAATTATATTTTCCTGGTTTATGTAAATCAGTCTGTCTTAATCTTAAATATCTTAATTATTTCTTCTCTTCCTTTAACTTAAACCAAAACGAAGACGGTAACCTTTAATGCTAATTAGTCTATTTATAACCGTTCCATCTACAACCATTTTTCTAATACAAACATGCCCTGATAGCTTATCTCAGTGCACATGCCAGACAACAAAGGCCCACTGGCCTGCTGGAGAGGAGAAATGGAAAGCAGGAAATGAGAAGCCTTAGCTAATCTCCAAATAATCGATCAGTGTATTCAGTCAAGTGTGAGCTGAGCTGGGAAAATGCTGCTTTAAAAAAGAAAGAAAGAAAATCAAAGAGCATGTGACTGGAGCCACAATTCATTTTAAAATAGGGTAATTTTTGTCAAAAAGATTCTGCATCACCTTCAAGCACCAACAACAACATACGGAAATGTTCCTATCTTCTGCAGTAAGACCCCTTCCTTTAAAATCTCTTGTCATCTTTTTTCAAAAACAAGTTTCAACTTTTGGGTTTTGTTTCTTGTTTTGGTTTATCTTAATTATTAAGGTATAATTTACATACACACAATAAAATTAACTTATTTTAGTTTCAACTAGTTTTGACAAATATATAGAGTTGTGTAACCTCCGCTAAAATCAAGATAGGCAACCTTCCCATTACCACAAAAAGACCAACTTCCATTACAGAATCAACATTTGCTGTGAGATGAAAAGGCTCTGCGTGCCAGTGTTGCCAGAAAAAACAACATTCTAATCTAACTTCCTTCCTCCATTTTAGCACACAGAGTGAAGTTAGTATGGTGAAAAACAATTCGGAGTCCGCTGTGACTCTTCTATCTATTGCTAGAGAATACTACAGACAGGAATCCCATGATCTTTAAATCAAGTAATTGGCTAGATAAAACTTCCGGGCTGAGATGTAATATGGTCTCAGGAAATTCCTAGAACATACAACAGTTTTAGTGACAACTGATATAAAAATAAACAAAAATAATTTCAAATTAGATCTGAGATACACTTTCCTCAAACTATATAAGGAATATTTATTGGGCATCTGCTAGGCACCAGACACTGTTCTGGAGATGGTCGCTGAGGATACAGAAGTAGGGAAAACAGAAAGTCCCAGTCCTGGTAGAACTTCCATTCCAATGGAGGAGAAGACCCCTTACCAATTCCCCAACCCTCTCCAGTAAAATGTCCAATAATGGTTAAGTGCTTTTAAAAGGTTATGATGAATGAAATCTGCCACTTAGTAACCATAAATCCTAGGCAAGTAACATTTATTTACACTGTTATTTAATCTCTTTGGATATTATTTTCCTTAAAATTAGTGGTCTTCTCAAAAGTACTTCAGGATAGCAGGAAAAACTGTATTGTGACCTGATACGTCATATACAGAGAAAAGTTTAAATAACCCTAATGATTCCATACAACAGTTTCTCTACCTATAGGACCTAGGAGGAAACACACGTCTTGCTTGCTCTCTTGAGCATGTTCATGAAAACTCCCAAAGGTGGCTGTAGTTTCTTGCTTTATCTTTCTTATTTTTCTTTTTAAAGTTTTATTATGAAATATTTGACAGGCAGAAAGGTATAAAAATAACAGAACCATCTGTACCAAACATACCTAAAGCAACAAAAACATTACCGAACATAAAGAAGCTGCCTGTGGAACCTGCCTACAGCCCAGAGGTAACCACCACCTTGAACTCACTGATCACTCCCATCCAGTACCTCATGCTTTTACTTAATATATATAACTAAAAATACATAAGGTATTATTTTACATGTTTTTATACTGTACATAAACGACACTAGACTCTTTGAGTTCTTCTATAATATGCTTTGTTCTTTCAGCATTATGCTTACATGATCCATCCACGCCCTAGTTCACTTAAGTGACATGTATTACCTTCATATACAGCGCATCACAATGTGTTCATACATTTTCCTGATAGTAGACATTTGGGTCATTTCTGGTTTTCCACCATTACAACCTTGGTTGTAATAAGTATTCCTATATATGCTTTCACACATAAAACTTTTCTATTCAAATTATTTAAATTACTCTGAATGTTTGGTGCCACAGCTAATGGTTCAAATTTTGGTATTGGTAAAATGTTGTTCACAGTGTCTAGGTAATTTAAATATATATTAAAGGCTAAAAAAGTTTATGTCTAAGCATGGTTTTAGATAAAGCCATTAACTGTGATGTGTTGCCTTTTATTTCTGGAGACAGTCTCATTCTCACCCAGGCTGCAGTGCAGTGGCCCAATCACAGGTCACTGCAGCCTTGACCTCCTGGGCTCAAGCTCTCCTCCTAACTCGGCCTCCTGAGTAGCTGGGACTCCAAGCAAATGCCACGAGGCCCAGCTAATTTTTGTACTTTTTATAGAGACGGGGTTTCACCATGTTGCCCAGGCTGGTATTGAACTCCTGGGCTCAAGCAATCCTCCCTCCTCAGCCTCCCAAAGTGCTGGGATTACAGACATAAGCCACTGTGCCCAACCAATGTGTTGTATTTCCATTAATAATTCACTGCAAAATATTTTCTAATTTCCACTGTGATTTCTTATTTGACCCACAGACTATTTAGAAGAATCTGGGTTCCTTCTACACATCTGTGTATTTCCCAGGTACTCCTTTTGGTCTTGATTCCTAGCTTAGTAGCACTACGGTCAGAGAACATGTTCTGTATGATTTCAATGCTCTGAAATATGTTAAGACTATGATCTATATATAGTCTTTTTTTATTTTATTTTTTTGAGATGCAGTCTCACTCTGTCACCCAGACTGGAGTGCAGTGGCACGATCTCGGCTCACTGCAAGCTCCGCCTCTCGGGTTCACGCCATTCTCCTGCCTCAGCCTCCTGAGTAGCTGGGACTACAGGCGCCCACCACCACGCCCGGCTAATTTCTTTTTGTATTTTTAGTACAGATAGGGTTTCACCGTGTTAGCCAACATGGTCTCAATCTCTTGACCTCATGATCCGCCCTCAATATTATATAGAAATGAAAATACTGAAACTTACAAAAACATGAATTTCACAAACATGCTGAGCCAAAAAAATCAGACACGAACAAATATATATTGCATTTCATTCCCTTTATATACGAAGTACGAAGGCAGACATAACTAATCTGTGATGGTAGAGCTCACAGCAGTAGTTATGCAGTTAGTGGCTAGGAGAGGTCATGAGGGTAACCTCTGAAGTGCACACATTTTATTTCTTGATACCAGAAGTTAGACAGATGTGTTCACTATATGAAAATTCACTGAGCTTTCTATTTAGAATGTTTGTTCTTTCATGAATATATATTAGACTTCAATTAAGTCTAATTTACAAAATTAAAAATTAAAATCTTTCTAAAATTAAAAGTCTAATTCGCAAATGCTAAAATTTACATATACATATATACATTAACACGTATGCGCATGAAGAATCTCTGGAAAGATACAAGAAGCTGGCAACAATTGTTGCCTCTGAGGAGGAGAACCGTGAAACAGCTTATACCAAAAAGAAAGAAAGTGCTCAAAGAATGTGAAAGACACACAAAACTCAGCCTGAAAGGACAGACCTGCTGGGCTAGTTCTGCTAGAACAACTTGAGAATCAACACATAATGTTAGTAATAGAGTAGAAACTACGAAGAAAACCAGAAATCGTGCATCCTTGCTGACACAGGTAAATGAATAAGTGAATAGTTGCTAAATAACCGGATACTTTCAGAGTCACAGGGCACCCTTCCATAAAATATTCACTGGTAACAAAGGACGAAAAAAGTAACCTTTTTTTTTTTTTTTTTTTTTTTTTTAAAGACACTGTTTTGCTCTGTTGTCCAGGCTGGAGTGCACTGGTGCAATCACAGTTCACCGCAGCCTCAACATCCCACTCTCAGACTCCCAAGTAGCTAGGACTACAGGCCTGTGCCACCACACCTGGCTAATTTAATTTTTTTTTTTTTTTTTGGCAGAGACAGGGTCTCACTATGTTGCCCAGGCTGGTCGCTAACTGCTGGCTCAAGCAATCCCCCAACCTCAGCCTCCAAAAGTGCTGGAATTAGACTTGGGCCACTGTGCCCACCTCAAAAAAGTAACTTTATAATTAACTTTTGGGCCTTGTAAACCCAATCTTAAGTGATCAAAGTGAATGCCAGTAACGGAAGGAACCAAAATTGTGCCCTACTTGGCAGGGTACAAAGAAAAGATCCCAAACCTCAATCTAATAATGAAGAAATAGCATACAAATGTAAACTCAGAAACAATCTACAATGTAACTGAACTGCAATCTTCAAAAGTGTCAAGGTCATGAAAATCGGGGGAAGACTGAAGAACTGTTCTAAAATGAAGAGGATTAAAGAAACATAACTAAGTATATAACCTGTAATTCTGATTAGATCCATTCCCTACAAAAGGCATTGAAACAAAAGCCAAAATTTTTGTGTACAGGGTCTGAGGATTAGATAGTAATAATGTTATTAATGTTAATTTTTAGGTTTGATT
This sequence comes from Nomascus leucogenys, assembly GCF_006542625.1. NCBI lineage: Eukaryota > Metazoa > Chordata > Mammalia > Primates > Hylobatidae > Nomascus > Nomascus leucogenys. The sequence goes on from NC_044404.1 coordinate 9,416,146, forward strand.
GTTGACTTGAGGGCTATATGAGAAAATGTCCATGTAAGAAACACACACCCATCATGTATCAGTGTGTAAAGGGGTATTTATTTGGCAACTTATTCTCCAGTGGTTCCAGGAAAAAAAAAAAAAAGAAAGTTCTCTGTGTTGTACCTGCACCTTTTCTATAGGCTTGGGGTGGGTTAGATAAAAGATTGGAGAAATAAATTTTAGTGCCAATTATAAAAATATGCAACCATAGGCAGTGGTCACTAAGAGCCATTTTGACAAACAATCAGAGTTAAAACTCAGTAAATAAGTAAGAAGAAAGTTACACATAACTTTAAGGATAAAAGTATGTTAATGCCAGCCAGTTAAAAATTAGTTTCAGGAATTTAGTCCATAATAAAGATTAAATTACAGAATAGCAGGGAAAGATGAACTATTTAATGTTTGTTGAGATTCCTAGAAAGTCATCTAAAAAAAAATTAAGTTGTATCTATACCTCATACTGTATGACTCAAAATGATCTGAAATGATTCTAAATGGGTCAAAGATTGAAATGTAAAGAATAAAACCATGATGAAAAAAATGCAAATTGAACTTATATGAAGAATATATTGTTCATACTGGCAAACATCCAAGTTGATAACACTTTGCTGGCCAGGTTATGGGAAAAGAGTCGTCATTATGTTTTACAGAAACATAAGCTGGCACAATTGTGTTACAGAAAGAGTAACTGGGCAAACATCTACCAAAATTACAAATATATTCATCTGTTTCTCCAGCAGTACAACTTACTGAAATTTATTCTAAAGATACATTTGTGCTGGGCACGGTGGCTCACACGTGTAATCCCCAGCACTGAGGCCGAGGCAGGTGGATCACAAGGTCAGGAGATCGAGACCACCCTGGCTAACACGATGAAACCCCGTCTCTACTAAAAATACAAAAAAATTAGCCAGGCGTGGTGGTGGGCGCCTGTAGTCCCAGCCACTTGGGAGGCTGAGGCAGGAGAATGGCGTGAACCCGGGAGGCAGAGGTTGCAGTGAGCCCAGATGGCGCCACTGCACTCCAGCCTGGGTGACAGAGAGAGACTCCGTCTCAAAAAAAAAAAAAAGAAAGAAAGAAAGAAAGAAATTTAATATGACTTTTGAATTTTTTTATTTTTGTTTTTTGAATTATATAAATGTTACCTATTCAAAAACTATTTTTAAAAACTCACAGGGTGTTTATTTATGTCATAGGCCTTTGCTCTCTCTGTCCCCTCTCTTTCTATCCTAGCATATTGCTGCTCTTCCTTTTTTATGTAGCTAGCCTTCCAGTGGATAGATGGTGTCTGACCAACAGAATTGGAACCTGCATCAGTCATATACTGTTAAGAGAATAAAACAGAACAGAAACAAGCCTATATAATTACAGTTGGTCATGCCAACAGTCTGGTGACCAATCTTTTACACTTAAAACTTAAGTTACACGTTTTCAACTGCTTGTAGAAGAAAATCACATACTCCTTGGCCCCCATACTCGTCATGCTGACACAGATCACTTGACCTTAAAAATGTTTACAATGTTTCTGAAAGTGAATAGGCACACTGCCTTCAAATATGAGATCTAGAGTATCTTACTGAATATAAGATATTCCACTCAATGCTACCTTATAAAACAAGCCCTAGAATGAAAATAGCTTATCACTAAATCTTATTCATTGTGAGATACACCGCTGAGGCTGGACATGCACTTTAAAAGGGAAAAAGGAGCCGGGTGTGGTGGCTCACACCTTTAATCCCAGCACTTGGGAGGCTGAGGTCGGCGGATCACCTGAGGTCAGGAGTTTGAAACCAGCCTGGCCAACACGGCGAAACCCTGTCTCTACTAAAAATACAAAAAAGCTGGGTGCAGTGGCGGGCGCCTGTAGTCCCAGCTACTCGGGAGACTGAGGCAGGAGAATGGCTTGAACCTGGGAGGCAGAGGTTGCAGTGAGCTGAGTTTGCGCCATTGCACTCCAGCCTGAATGACAGAGTAGGACTCCATCCCGGAGGGAAAAAAAAGGGCGGGGGGGAAGAGGAAATCATTAATAAGGTGTAACTGAAACCTGTCCTGAAAGAAAGCAATGAGCACCTCTTTTTATCATAACATATTTTGTCTATGTTTCGTATTTCCACAAACTCCTCTGATTACAGATTATGTCTTTCCAAGAAGACTATTTGGCAGCAAACTGCTGACAAAGTATCAATGGCAGACCTCCTTACACAAAGCCTATTAGCATTTCTATTGCTGCACTGCACACTCTGGCATTATAAATCACACACTCAGTGTCATGCCCAATAATCAAACAGTTACCTAACAACTAAGGGTATTACAAATGCATTGAACTAATCTTTGAATATATGCTGATAATTAAATTCTATTATGGTTTGTAACTTTAAACCTAAAGGCAGGCAACACTGAAATCAAGTGTCATCCACCGTGCCCTCACATATGCCATGAAATGTCATTTATATTATATAGTTCACTTCCAATTACTGAATACAGCAGCCAGAGCATCTATCACTAATATTAAAACAAGCAGAACCCAGCAGTAGAGCAGTGGAAGGCATCACATGGTTTAAATGGATTTCTCACCTTTCAGGTATCAAGGGGTCCTCTTTCCAACAACATCTCATTTAGGGGGTTGTTGGCCTTTTAACAAAAGAAGCTACTCCAGTTGAAAGAAACATTCAAAAGACAAGACATGCTGTAAAGCACAGCTCAGAGCTAGAGACATCTGCCCCTTGTGTTAAAACACAAAACAGTAAAAGATCCTTTATATGAAAAATAAATACATGTAAAAATTGAGCTTTTGTCAAGGTTACTAACAAAGAAGTTATATTAATATCTAAGGAGCCCTTGTTTAGGCACATGCCCCACAGAAATTAGGGAGCCCTCTTGTCCAGAAGATCTATTAATTTCTCAGTTTTTAAGACCAAAGAAATGTTTCTTGAAATCCTTGCTTAGAGCCCCAAAGTTAAAGCAGCCATCAAGCCCAAAGCTATGCCCCACTGTGTTCTACTGCCTGTGTCCCTGTCTGTTACTCATGCAGAACCACCACGATTAGTACAAGTTAAATTTCATGGATACGTAGAAACATGCACATTCCAGCTGTCTGCCTGCTACCATCACATGATGATCTTTAAAACAAGAATCAAGAAAACGTTCCTAATCCTCTGTGTTCGGAAAAGCTTTTACTGTCAGAAGAAAACTTTAATAGCTGACTCTTGGTAATTAACACATAATAGAGCCACCACTAACCTATTAACCATATTACCATATTCTATAATTGGAGGGTAAAAACTAGCTATGGAGGGAATTGTAGGAAATAATTTTCTGGCTCTACCATCAATGTTATGTCAGATAGGCTAACAAGAAAAACTGTCAGAGTTCTAATTGGCAGTAAATAATTATTGGAACATAAAATGAAACAACACCCAAGAATATTCAATCTGACCACACAGAAGAAAAGATAGTGGAACCAAGCCTAGGGAATTTATAGAGGCTACTGTCTCTGCATTAATAAAGAAATCATTATCTGATAACTATACCTCCAATCAGGCTCTAGAACAATGGTTCTTACCTTTTGCTATGACTACCCCATCTCAAATCTGCATGCCATGCAAACTACTGCCTAAGGCGGGGCACAGTGGCTCACGCCTGTAATCCCAACACTCTGGGAGGCTAAGGCAGGTGGATCACCTGAGGTCAGGAGTTTGAGACCAGCCTGGCCAACATGGTGAAACCCTGTCTCTACTAAAAATACAAAAATTAGTTGGGCGTGGTGGCGCATGCCTGTAATCCCGCTACTTGGGAGGCTGAGACAGTAGAACTGCTTGACCCTGGGAGGCGGAGGTTGCAGTGAACTGAGATCGCGTCACTGCAATCCAGCCTGGGAGAGAGAGAGCAAGACTCCGTCTCAAAAAAGAAAAAACACAAGATAAAGGATGCTTAAAACCTAACCAAATATCAACAGTAAAATGGAAAGACACTTAGAAAATTAACTGACATTATAGACAACGTCAAGTAATCTGACATAATCTCTTCTTTGAAATTCACCATCCCATCATGTGAGCCTATGTATACAGCTCCTAGTAGCGGATAAAGTAGGCAAACTTACAAAGAAAGAATTCCATTACTATAAGCTATCATTAAACAACTTAAATATCTAGAGAAAATTCATGAATAATGACTGAGGTGATTCAGAGTCCACAGCATAACCAGTTTAACTGCATTTACCACATAACTGGTCCATATACAATGGAACTCATCTCATGCACTATAGTTAAACCTGTTAGACAAGTGAGTGAAAACAAATGTGAAAGCTTTTATTTCAGTTCTAATGTACTGCATGATAAAATTTAAAAACACACACAACTAAAATGTGGATTAAATTCAAAAACTAAAATTTCATTAAATCGCATTGTAAGATTTTCACTTACTAAAATACAGAAAATGTTTTCTAATCTGCATTGGACTTTTTTAGTTATAATTTACATGTGAAATGCAGAGATTTTTAGATACACTATTTAGTTTTTATAAAAGCTCAACTCAAAACAGTTCTAACACTCCAGGAAGTTCTCTCAAGCACTTTCCCAGTCAATCCTCACCCTACCCATAGAAAACCTCGATCTAGCTAGCTAGCTATTTTTGGAGACAGGGTCTCAATCTGTCGCTCAGACTGGAGTGCAGTGTGGTGTGATCTCGGCTCACTGCAAGATCCACCTCCCAGGCTCAAGTGATCCTCCCACTTGAGTTGTGTGCCACCATACTCAGCTAATTTTTCTTATTTTTTTTTTTTTTTGTAGAGAAGAGGTCTCATTTCACTATGTTGCCAAGACTGGTCTCAAATTCCTGGGCTCAAGGGATCTTCCTCCCATCTCAGGCTCTCAAAGTGCTGGGATTACAGGTGTGAGCAACCAGATCCTGCTGCTACTCTGATTTCCATCACAGATTAATCATAGGGTAGATTCATATTTAGCTTTTTAAAAAACTGTCAAACTATTCAAGTGGTTGTACCATCTTCATTGCCACCAACAATGTATGAGAACTCCTTGCATTCCTGACAACCCTGCTAACATTCAGGGTTATCCATCTCTTCCATGTAGCCATTCTAGAGGCTGTTTTGGGGATCTTATTGTGACTATAATTTGCATTTCCCTGATGACCAATAATGATGGGCACTTTTTCATGGGCTTATCTGCCATTAATGTGTCTCTGTTTAAGACTGTCAATTTTAAAACACTGATTTGGTCTTATCCTATAAGAGTGTTGTTTGTTGGAAGGTATTTTTTAAAATGCATTCTGCATCCAATTGCTTTCTCAGACATATGAGTGACAAATATTTTCTTACAGTCTGAAGCTGCCCTATTTTCATAACAATGTCTTTTGATGAATTCCAATTTTTTTCATTTGTGGTTAGTACTTTCTGTCCCCTCATTAAGAAATCATTGCCTACATGAAAGTAAACACACTCTCCTGACTTCTTCTACAAGTTTTTATAGGTTTGAGATTATATTTAGATCAATGATCCATTCTCAAATTAATGTATGGTATGAGGTTGGATTATATTCTGTTTTTCGCATAGGGATTATCCAGTTGTTCCAGCCCATTTATTGAAAAGATTTTTTTCCCACTGAAAATAATTTGATCACACATGTGTGAATTCATTTAATTTTGCATTCAAGAGATATAAAGTACATCTTTGTCCACTGGCATTTTGATCTTACTTTGTATAGTATTACCAACATTGGAAAGCATTGTATTTTTTTAGTAGAGACGGGGTTTCGCTGTGTTAGCCAGGATGGTCTCGATCTCCTGACCTCGTGATCCGCCCGCCTCGGCCTCCCAAAGTGCTGGGATTACAGGCTTGAGCCACCACGCCCGGCCATTTCCTACTATTAATATACTTCATATTTACATGAAACAAAATATCGGTGTAATGGGTACAGAGAGATTTATTTTCCATTTGAGTTATGCAATTATACTTCTTAAATTTATAATTATTTAATATGTATGCATATACACTGAAACTGTTCTGACACTTTTAATGGCTAATGTTCATGTTTATAAAATATGTAAATTTTCAGCTATTAATATAATTGCTTGCTGGTATATAATATCAGATAAAATGTATATAACAAAAATAATCATATAAAATGACATATTTCCTCAAATCTCCAACCTCAGCTACCACACAGTTGCTCCTCTGGTTCGATGTAAAATTTTCCTCAGAAGTTAATATATTTTAAGGTATTATTTTAAAGACAGAGGGTCTTGCTGTGTTACCCAGGCTGCAGTGCAGTGGCTATCCACAGGGCTGATCACAGCACACAATAGCCTTAAACTCCTGGGTTCAAGCAATCCTCCCGCCTCAGCCTCCCAAGTATTAATGACTGGGACTATAGGTGCATATCACTGTGGCTGTCTTTTTTTTTTTCTCTTTCTTTAAAAATGTATATATATGTATATATATATATATATATATATATTTTGGTAGAGACAGGGTCTCACTGTGTCACCCAGGCTGGTCTCAAACTCCTGGCCTCTACCTCCCAAAACACTGGGATTACAGGCATGCTCCACTACACCTGGCTATTATATTTTAAGGGTTACTTTCTAAACCATAGGAAAATTAGCTGAGTGTGGTGGTAGGCACCTGTAATCCCAGCTACTGGGGAGGCTGAAGCAGGAGAATTGTTGAACTTGGGAGGTAGAGGTTGCAATGAGCTGAGACTGTGTCACTGCACTCCAGTCTGGGCAACAAGAGCGAAACTCCATCTCAAAAACAAACAAAAAAGCCACACACACACACACACACACACACACACACACACACACAAAACTGAAATCTCCAACACAAATACCAGGCAGGGGTAGTGGTCACGGTATAGAGAACAGCATATTCTCACCATCAAAGGTGAAATTTCACAGGCCAATTAGGGTACTGATTTAAGATGATAGGACCAGGGTCTCTTTTACATAGATCTGAGCCTGGCCTAGGAAAAATCCTTGAAAAAACTTACACGCTTGTACCTCTGACACAGACTAGATCACATCAATGGGGGTTGGGGACAAAAGCCAACTAGCAAAGGATAAAATGATTCCTCTGTCTGATCTTGTCTTCAGTACCTATTTCTCCCTCATGGTTTATACAGGAATGGTGGCAGCCACGAGAGATAACGGGTTAAGATTTAAGAACTCAAGTGTCTGTGGTCCTGGGGCTTAGTAAAACTCTGTTTCAATAAAAACTAACATACTAGAAGTACTAGAAGGATGGTAGCATTGGCAGCATAGTTTACAAATGTCCCTTAATCCCCACATAAAAACAGATCAGTTAGAGAGTCAAAGCAAATTCCTGCTGACACACAACAAAACTCAGAAACAAGGAATCTCTACAAACCGCAAAATATAAGCAGGTTGGAAGGGATAAACTACCATCAGCCATAAGATCTCTGGATATGAGCATCTGCACGAGAGAAAACAGAATCTATCAATGAGATATGGGATACAGCTAAGATCAGGAGGACCGTAAAACAGCTACCAGGCAATGAGGAAGGCCAATGTGTGAAGAGCAGCTGAAGCCTGGTGGGGTTGCCCATGCCGACAGCAGGTCAGAACCCCTAGAGACCCTGCAGGGCTAAAGGGGCTGAAGTCATCTAGCCACTTTTGAACTCTTCAAAACTGGCCCACCATAGCTCCCTGCCGGCACAAGGAGCCAAGGCAGGGGAGAAACTACCAGTAATGGCATATAAATTCTGCAAAAAATACAAAATAATTTAAATTAATTAAATAATTTAAATAAATTAAAGAAAAAAGAAGATCCAAATGAAAGTGAAGGAGAGGAACAGAGTCAGAAAATCACAGCAAGCTGCCATTTTTTTAACACTGCATAAAAACAACAGAAGGGGGAGCTCTGTAAAGTTAAAAATTCAGGAAAATTAAATTCACAGAAAAACAAGCAAAAGCAAAGTACATTATACAAACCTCATATAATGTTACTATTTTAAAAAGAGAATACAGAACAGAATAACATCCCTATAGACAAGGATAGTACAACAACTGGGCTCATAAAAAACAAAAAACTATAATGTACTACTTCAAAACATGCTAAAGACATTATTAAATAAATTATACCAGATATTAGACAGTAACATAAATCAGAAACAAGAAAACTCAGAAATGAAGTGACAGACATAAATAATTTCAAAAATTAAGACTAAACCCAAAGCAATATAAAAGTGAGTGAATATAGCTGGCAATGTCTTAAGAAAAAGAGAAGTCAGAAAGAAAAAAACATTTAAAAGTCAAAAGAAATAAAAAATATGAAAAGGATTAAGGAGAAAGTAACAAATACTAAAAACAGGCACTGGGCATGGTGACTCACACCTGTAATCCCAATGCTTTGGGAGGCTTAGGCAGGAGGACAGGAGTTCGAGACCAGCCTTGGCAACATAGCAAGACCCTCCCTCAACGAAAAATAAAAAATTATCTGGGCATGATGGTGTATGCCTGTAGTCCCAGCTACTAGGGAGTGTGAGGCAGGAGAATCACATAATCCTAGGAATTTGAGGCTATAGTGAGCTATGATCCTGCCACGGTATTCCAGCCTGGGTGACAGAATAAAAAACTCTGTCTCAAAGGAATCCATTAGAGAGCAAACTTCAGACCACAAACAAAAATGACTACAGAGACAGCTATATAAGGACTAGTGGTGAAGATGAAGTATATAGTGACTTGAAGAACTAAGACTAAATGAGGGTTAAAAAGACTATAGTGTGTAATCTAAAAATGCAGACATTCTATTATCATTTAACACACAGACGGAGAAAAGGGAGAGTGCAAACAAAAATTTTTTATTTTAGTGTTTCCAGAAATCATAATTGGTGGTGTCAGTACTAGTATTGTTACTCTGAAACTACCGTATGGGTAGATAAGATAAAGAAGTAATTATAAGTCCGGGCCCAGTGGCTCACCCTTGTAATCCAGCACTTAAGGAGGCCAAGGCGGGTGGATCACTTTAGTCAGGAGTCCAAGACCAGCTTGGCCAACATGGTGAAACCCTGTCTCTACTAAAAATACAAAAAAATTAGCCAGGTGTGGTGGCACATGCCTGTGGTCCCAGCTACTGGGAGGCTGAGGCAGGAGGATCACTTGAACCAGGGAGGTGAGGTTGCAGTGAGCCAAGATCATGCCACTGCACTCCAGCCTAGGCAACAGAGCAAGACTCCATCTCAAAAAAAAAAATGAAGTAATTATGGGATAGTCTAATTCTGTCACCCCTTGTGTCCCTGAGAACCAGAAATCTGTCTGAAAGAAAAGAGATAGAGATGGAAATAGTTGATGTTAAATAAAAACTCTGTAATCCTGGATTTAAATGAGAGTGTGTTGTATCAGTATAAAATAAGACTTCATATATAATATTTCCTAGCTCTGTCCACTCCAATTATAGATATTTTAACATCATTAGTATATAAATCAAGAGGCCCAGAAATTATAAACAGCCCAGCAGCAATGAGACTCAAATGTTCTAGATTATGCTCTTGCAGTAACATCTCTCACTAAAAGAAACCAGAGATTTGAGAAGAGATGCTTATTATGTGTCTGCTGCAAGACATGTACAAGATGAGGATGGAACACCTTGGCACATAGATAGTAAGGAAACTATCAAAGATTCCCAGGATCATGTCAGAAGGACTCAGGAGCCAATAAGAGGTTCCCACTAACCAAAAATGGGACAATCTGGCTTCAATAAGGATTAGGAATTACAATCAGCTGAAATCCATCAAATAGGTTTAAGAATACTTCAATGTATTATTTGAAAACTGGGTAAATAAACGGAAGCAACCAAACCTTTATTCTGTCTTTCCTATATAAACTGTGCAACTGGGTAACAAAACAGCAGATGACAGACAACACTACCATATAAAATTATTCTAGCTAATAAATGAAAATGAAATCATATAATTAAAATCTTACAATTTTGAAAATCTCAAGGAATTAATGGATACAGGCTAACAAAAATCAGACACTATATACTTCCTGATAAAAATATCCTACACCACCTGTAATCCTGCCCAAATAGAACAGACCTGAGTCTCATCAAACCTCTGGATCCAGCTACCAATACACAAGAAATGCAGGGGTCAGAGGCACATCTTTAACTGCACTACACAATCAATAAAAGCCAGATTGCAGTAGATTATCTAGGTCAAATGACTTGGAATCAACAACAAACAAAATTTAGGAAAATAATGCAGCAAGAGATCTATAGATTATTTTATAATAGATTCAGAAGACATATCATATGCATAACTATAGTGTACAGACATCTACACCTGGGTGACAAAACTATAATGGAATATAATTACTGTATATCAAGATAGTGATGAATTCCTTAGGGAAAGAAGGAACTGTCATTGCAGAGGACCTCGAAGACTGCTGGCCACGTCCTGTTTCTTGACCTGGGAGGTAGTTACACATTATAATTCATTAAGCTATACATATGTTTTGTGTGGTTGTATGTATCTGTGTTTTATTCTACAATCAAAAGGTTTTTAAAAAGAAAACACTAATAACATACCTCACCTGTATTCTGCTTAGAAAAAATGCATCAACTAAAGCTATGGCAGCCACAGAAAGAAACTCAGAAGAAGGGAAGCGAATCTAAAGGACAAGTCCCAGCAGGATAAAGGTGAACTTCCTGACTCAGACAGACTTCAGCTGGAGACCAGATGCCACAGATGCACTATATGAGCAGATAAAAGATGGATTTTTACCAATGCTCACAAACTTAAACATTCCATAATTATGTGGTTTCTAGCTGAAAGACAAAATAGCATCCAAACCAAAAGAACTAAATTAGAAAATGTATGTAAGAAAATAGAAACACAATATGAGAAAGCAGCTGGAATTGTCACAGGATCCTACAAAAGGAAGAATAGCTGCTTAACACATAATAGATAATCCCTTCACAGTCTGGAGTGATCAGAATGACATCCTTGGATTAAGAATGCAGCCCAGGAAACTAAAATTTAAGAATTCGGAAATATAAAAAGCAAAAAACATTTATGAGAGAACTTGCATTAACTCATACTCATAATAAATGCCACAGACATAAAGCTTCTGATAGAACAAGCCCCTTCCCAGCCTCTCGGTCTGAAAAGCCTTAAAGGAGTCCTCATTACCCTCCTCTCTCACACATCAAACAGCAAGTCAAAAGCCAGGAAATCCTAGACATCCTGTCTTCAACTGTCCTCTATATAAAACTACATAGGAAAAGTTTAAGCACAGGCTTTAAAATTATGGAGACTTGGGTTCAAAATCTGGCTCTCATACTATGTGACATCAGGAAAATTACTGAACATCTCTGAGCCTCTATTCCCAATCTGCAAAACCAGAATCATTTCCGTCTACCCTTACAAGGGAACACTACAAGGAGTTCTTCCAGCCCCAGTGCATCTAGTAATTACCTCAAATTATTCCACTGAATTCTAACTGTTCCCCATCTACGATACAAATCACTGACAGCAAAGACACATTTTTGTTGCAAAGCAGATAAACACTGCTTGTTAACTTCACATCCCTCCCCTCCACCACTAACTCTAATAGCATTCTGGGTCAGATCCCTCATATGGTTCATGTGAATTGTCTCAGTAGCTTCCCAATTTGTTCTATCTCTAATCTTTCTTAAACAGTAATTCTGATCACGTACTCATTTGCTAAAATGCCATCTTGGCTCCCCAGTGACCAACAAATAAAATCTAGCTTCTCAGCTTTCAGAGCTCAGCACACCTTTCCAATTCTATCCCCCACTACTCTCTTTACCAAACCAAGCTAGACTCCAACATTCAACAAAAATATTCTGCCTCTATTCTTTGTCTAAAATGTTTTTCTATTCTCTAGTCAAATTCTTTCCAACCTTGTGAGTCCCACCTTAAAACTCCTGCTTTGACTAAGTCCTTCCCTCAGAAACCACTCTCACATTTCCCCAAGCTCTGTTCTCTGCAGGGTATGCTGGGACCCTGAAAGGCATGTTTCATTAGTGTTACTCACTTTGAACCACTCTGTGTGCAGAAGCCGTATCTTAGTCATATTCTCACATTCAACAAACACACATTAACTTCCCACTATGTGCCATGTACTGTAAAGCCTGAAGCCACAGCAGTAAACAAAACAAGCAGATGTCTCTCCCCTCATGGAGCTGGCCATTCTTGATGGGGAGACTAATTCATTTCTTTTTCCTCCTACACAATGGACTGTTCTTCATACAGTATTTATGTAATAAGTGCTGGCTGAATTTAATAAAAACACTTCAAAAGACCAATTAACACAATGGGGAAATTTAAAGTAAATCATTGAAAACTCTCATTTATACTTTAATCTGCAAATTTCACATATTCTAGCAGGGCTTCTCTTTTTCAGAAACATGTCTGACTTTTTAAATTCATCAAAAGTCCCTCAAAGTGCCTGGGCTGGAGAAGTCCCAAACCCCACATCGAAGGGTCGTCGCCTCGTCCAGTCTCTCTGGGTGGCCATGCTTGGTTTTATGTAACTCTGGCCTAGGGCCTCCCAGTGATTCTATGAGGAGTGACCCCCTGACCCAAAAGGCAGCCAAATCTTGAGCAGACAAAAACACATACATTACAGGATAAAAAGATAAGCTGGCCCAAATTCTGTCAGTAACTTGAAATAATGGCAACTAAGTAATATCAGTAAAGAAGAAATAAAGATGCAAGATGCCAAACAACATCTTTATGAAATACTTTTGATCATGAACTCATCTGCTAAATCATCCCTCAAGTAGAAACAGGAGCCCAGAGCTTCTCTCACAGAACCTCCCTTTGGACATCTTCCATAGTGATCCCCCAAAATGTACCACCTTAAAACATGGCTTAAGAAACTATTGACCGAGGCCAGGCACAGTGGCTCATGCCTGTAATCCCAGCACTTTGGGAGACCAAGGCAGCCAGATCACTTGAGGTCAGGAGTTCAAGACCAGCCTGGCCAACATGGTTAAACCCCATCTTTACTAAAAATACAAAAATTAGCTGGGTATGGTGGCAGGCACCTGTAATCCCAGCTACTTGGGAGGATGAGGCAGGAGAATCACTTGAACTGGGGAGGTGGAGGTTGCAGTGAGATGGTGCCACTACACTCCAGCCTGGGCAACTGAGCAAGACTCTGTCTCAAAAAACAAACAAACAAACAAAAACTACTGACAAGGCCAGGCGTGGTGGCTCATACCTGTAATCCCAGAACTTTGGAAGGCTGAGATGGGCAGATCACCTGAGGTCAGGAGTTCTAGACCAGCCTGGCCAACATGGTGAAACCTGGTCTCTACTAAAAATACAAAAGTTATTCAGGTATGGTGGTGCATGCCTGTAATCCCAGCTACTTGGGAGGCTGAGGCAGGAGAATCAGTTGAATCTGGGAGGTGGAGGTTGCAGTGAGTCAAGATCACGTCACTGCACTCCAGCATGGGCAACAGAGTGAGACCCTGCCTCAAAAACAAACAAACAAACACTACTGACCAAATAATAGATAAGAACCAAATAATCAGCCTGCTAAATTCCAAGTATTTACTCCCATTTTTATTTATTTTTTATGCATTCATTTGGCGCCCTATTTATTGAATATCTAACTAAGTGCTAGGTCCTGTGATAGTCACAGAATAAGACAGATTAGGTCTTGCTCTCAATTTATTTTATTGGAGAAAGGCAAACAAAAGTAGGGCCCCCCAGTTCCTCCCACTTTCTTTTTCTTTGTGCTGAGAAACACAGGGTGCTTTCACAGTTCTATGACCTGGACAGCTGCAAGTTTTGCCTTAAAGGCTTGAGCCCAAGCTGAGGGCTTAGCCATTCCCAGGCACTGCTGAAATACTGCAAGATCAAATGTGGCAAAACTCACAGAAACTGGTTCCGATCATGAATCGAATTCCTCAAACCCTCATATAAACTCTATGACCTCACCCCCTCCTCATGGACACACCTAGGCAGAACTTCTCTTGTCTCAATGTCTATCGCAAGTGTGGTACAGCCCTCTGTGTGTAAGTTCCCCTAATAAATGCTTTTTTGGCCCTGCTGTTTAGCGCTTCTTTCTTTGGAATCCTAATCAGCACCATCTCAGGACTAAGTCAGTCCCTTGCAGGAACACTCCTACCACCGTTGCTCTTGGGGTAAATCCATCTGCGAGTTGGCCAGACAGAACAAGTAAACAAATAAACCAACAAGGTAATTTCAGATGATAATCAGTAACATAAAAACAATAAAGATATTAAAACTGAGCAGTATCTTAGAAAATGACTAAGAAGGAAAAGGGGTGGGGCCTGAATAAAATGGTAAGAAAAACCTCCCAGAATAGGTGCCATTCGAACACCTGACAAAAAACGAGTCAACGACTCAGGGATACAGAACAAAGCCATCAAATCAAAGAGTCCACAATCCACACTGAACAGTACTATGGACCACAGAGAATGTCCGAAATGTTTAAAACTGTTTTCTCCCTCAAGAGGCTTAAATTACATTTGGGGAGGTAAATTAACTCAGGAAACAAATTTTATGAAACTGTAGAGACGTAAGCTGAAGGCCAGAGATGCCCTCAGGACAAATGGAAATGCTGTGCAGCCCACCGGTCATGTTCCCTCAAAGGCCAAGCTAGTGCCTCTGCTATTCTCATTCTGGTATATATGCTGCTGGAAATAGTATACGAACTATGCCTTTAAGCTTTCCAAATTGGAACCTGAAATTTTAAAACTCTTAATTAGTCCACACTTAGGAAATATGAAGGCTTCTAGGCACACTGTCTATTTGCTGTTCTGGAAAATCTAGTCCTTGAATTGCATTTCCTTCACTTACCTGTGAGGTTCCTTGACTTCTTCCCACTCTCGCAGCCTTCTCGGCCACGCTGATTCACAGCTGCTGCTTCCCTCCGAAAGACCACATGCCTGCTCTCACCCAGAATCCTCTAGCAGTTTCTTTTTCTAGAAACAGCTGAAGAACTGCTGAGTAGAAAGAGTCTGCAAACTATCCTGACTGCACTGTATTATTCCATCAGTATGTGGAGCAACTGAAAAGTTACTTGGCTATATCAGATGTTAAGAACTGAGCACGAGCTTCCCAAATGTTTGTTCACTATAAAGAGGAAAGCTAGCAGACCTCTTCCAACTGAGACTCTGAAGAGAAGCCTGCAAGAGATTTCTGTGGTGCTGACATCAGATCTACTACATCATGTCCCAGCCTCCACGGGGCAAGAAGAAAGTAAAGATCAAACCACCTGAGCTGCCAGATAAGGAACGCCTTTCTCTATAAATAACTTAGTGATGTGAAGAGGCTTTTCTGGGATAAAACAAGTAGAAAAGTTATATATTGTACAAAATGGATGGTCGAGAGAAAGATGGTGTAAAAGCAAGAAAAATATTGAGCCTCCCAGAAGCCACTGGCTGTTTTTGACCATCCACTGACAGTGAATGGCAAATAGCCATGAGCACTCTTTTTGCTTTAAAAAAAAAAAAAAAAAAAAAGCCAATTTATGCCATTAGATGAAAATCCAAGTGCCATCACCTATTTTCAATGCAAAATGCAAACTGTCTGTATAGCCACCTAATGAACCCTGCCCCAACATGTTCCCACAATCCAAAGCCAGAGAGTGACTAGAAATTATCCATAGGACGACAACTCCAGGAAGCAGTTGTCTTCCTGGCTAAACCAAGAAGACTTAGGGGTACTAGTTTCTACACCTAGAATCCACTTTTCTCTCCCTTTCATATCTGTCTAAGCCAACTCCGAATTCACTCCAAATTCTCCTCCTTAGCATTACCAACTGACAGGTTCCATCACGCATGCTTCCTTTGCAGTTCACACTTACTATGCCAAATGCACTGCTTTCTTGTGAAACGCATCTAACGTATGTCCTGCCCTTCCCACAGAAATCTGCACATGCTGAGGGTAAGAACTCAGATCCTGTCTTAAAGATGCTGCTACCATTCATTTAATCCCTTCCTCTAAAGGTGCCTACTATAAAATGATACGTAAGGTGAGGGTTTAATAAACTTTGGCTTAACACACTGAAAGGAAACAAAGATTTTTATAGTAGGAAGAAACACTGTAATGCTAATGTGAAGTAGTACATTCACAGCAAAGACATTTTATAGTACTTCCCTCCTCAATGAAAAGGAACAAAGAAATACAACTGAAAACACACAATTCAACTAAATCACAGGCCATTTCACATTTAGCAACTTGTCTTTAAAACCCTCCCTACTACTTCCACCCTAAATGCATTTACATGCAAGACATAATAGGCTCCTGCCCTTCCAAACCAGTAAAAGGTGCTTTTTTTTTCTTTTTTTTTTTTTTAAAGACACGGTCTCTGTCTATCACCCAGGCTGGAGTGCAGTGCTATAATCTTGGCTCACTGCAGTCTTGACCTCCCCAAGCTCAAGCAATCCTCCTACCTCTTCCTCCCAAGTATCTGGGACTATAGGTGCATACCACCATGCCCGGCTAATTTTTGTACTTTTTTGTAGAGACTGGGTTTCACTACGTTGCCCAGGCTTATCTTAAACTCCTGGGCTCTAGTGATCCACCTGCTTTGGCCTCCCAAAGTGCTGGGATTACACACATGAGCTGCTGCACCCAGCCTAAAAAAAGTCTTTTAAAAGCCATCGTTGGCTGGCACAGTGGTTCACGCCAGTAATTCCAGCACTTTGGGAGTCCTAAGTGAGAGGAATGCTTGAGGCCAGGAATTCAAGACCAGCCTGGGAAACATAGTGAGAGATCCCATCTCAAAAGAAAAAAGTCATCTTTGCACAGAGTTCTACTTTTACACCCTATCCTAGGAGAATGAAACTTAATCATATTTGCGTGCAGATAATCCATGTTTGTTTAAGAAAATGAACGGAAATTCAATTCATAAATTTAGTTCTAAATCATTAAAATACAAGTACACGTAAAACATGTTGAAACTGTTCTTTCCTACAATCACTACCTAATCTCTTCTATCGTTCTACTCTGTTTTGGTATTCTTCAAATGTTTTTCCATCTGAGATATGCAATAGTTCTAATCCCAAGAAATGGCTACAACCTTGAGGTCATTACTACTCAGGAAGTGGGCTGTTTGTGGATCTCACTCCGTGCTGAATGGTGCTGACTGGTTTCAGACATGTCCAGCTGTGGCAGAGAGTGCTTGTTCCCCATTCAACTTCCTTTCTCCCCATTTTCCATAATAACAGAGCACCTACGTTACTGGAGCACAGTAAACGAAAGTTGTTAGGCAGGGCTACTGGAAAAGCTCTGGAATGGGCCTAAAATAGCTTTTGCTGTGTGCGCCTCTAATATGGTTCAGCTGTGTCCCCACCCAAATCTCATCTTGAATTGTAGCTCCCATAATTCCCATGTGTTATGGGAAAGAGCCAGTGGGAGGTGACTGAATCATGGGGGTGGGTCTTTCCTGTGCTGTTCTTGTGATAGTGAATAAGTCTCATGAGATCTGATAGTTTTATAAAGGGGAGTTCCCCTGCACACGTTCTCCTGCCTGCCGCCATGTAAAACATGACTTCGCTCCTTATTTACCTCCTTATTTGCCATGATTGTTAGGCCTCCCCAGCCATGTGGAACTGTGAGCCAATTAAACCTCTTTCCTTTATAAATGACCCAGTCTCAGGTATGGCTTTATTAGCAGCATGAGAACAGACTAATACACCCTCCTTCAGCTGCCTGGCTGGGGTGGAGGACCAGTGTCCCCCAATCCACTGCACAGCAGTGATTTTTACAACGTTAAACGGCTAGAAAAGTTTCTAAACAGATACTTTCAGCTTCTCTATTCATCTCCTGGTGGACTGCTAGCAAACAGTCCTATTGGTGAGCCACCATTTGAATAGCACTGGTCTAGAGCATGGACTTTAGGGGCTGTAGCTCCAGCCACCATCTGGGACCACGGCGAGATCTTGAGAAGAAAATCATGCACCGGGGCAGACAGGAGGAGACTAGATACCTGAGGTTTGGGTCACTTTACCAACCCTGGGCAGCACACCCTGAAAACACATCATTTTATATGCGAACATAGATGTTTATCTTTAACAACTATGATCTGGGGTTATATAATAAACAGCCAATCCTAACAACAACTGACGCTCCTACATTTGTAGACCACTACAAAAATGTCACAGCACTACATTACCGCTTTTTATTCTCACATGAGAATAACCCTATGAAGCATGTAGCATGGGTATTATTTTGATTTGACAGCTATGGAAACTAATGTCCTAAAAGGTTAAACAGCTTGTCTAAAGTAACACAGCCAGCAAGTATAGACCCGCAAACAAAAGTCAGCTAGGTACTCTTTCCAAAACAACTCACCTCTCCGTGAAGTGAAATCACCTCATCACGATTATACATAAAATACGCTGTAAATGATCAGAGGTGTGTACTTACAACAAACTACATAAAATGTGTATGCCACTGGGTAGAAAGATACAACAAAAATGTCACAGTCAACTAGTTAATATAAAATCAGATTTAATGGCTACAGTGAGAATGTACTGCATTTTACAGTGGTAACAAAGCATCTGTGAAAGTAGATAGAGGCGCAGAAACCATAGACAATTTTTATAATAATTTAGCCAGCAATACAGCAAGTGAACTATGAGCAAATACTACATATATAGTCTCAACATTTGAGCCTCTACATATAACATATAGTCTCAACTAATACTAGATCTAAATACAATCTATTAATAAATAATAATGTTTAAGACAATTTGAATAATAATGTCATGGTTAATAGTAACATACTATCCTTTGGCATAAATAAGACTTTTGAGAATCACTGGCAATCAGATGCGTTCTGAACCATTCTTTTGATGGTAAAGAAGGTTGGCAGAGAGCCATCCCCACTCACTTCCAGGAGGCCCTGATGAGCCAAAGCATATTATTAAAAAGCTGCAGGGGCCAGGCACAGTGGCTCACACCTGTAATCCCAGTGCCTTAGGAGGCCAAGGCAGGAGGATCATTTGAGGCCAGGAGTCTGATACCAGAGTCTGATACCAGCCTGGGCAACATAGTGAGACTTCATCTCTACAAAACATTACAAAATTAGCCAGGTGTGGTGGCATGTGCTTGTGGTCCCAGCTATTCAAAAGGCTGATGCAGGAGGATTGTTTGAGCCCAGGAGCTTAAGGCTGCAGTGCTCTATGATCACACCACTCATTCCAGCCTAGGTGACAGAGCAAGACCGTGTCAAAAAAAAAAAAAAAAAGCTGCTGGTTTGGATCTACCATGTCATCTGTCACTGTGGACTAATTTTTCTTTGGGTAAATTTTCTTTGCCTATGTGGGTATCAACCATTTTATTTCATCTGAAAAAAAATGCTAAAGCATTTGTCCATATCCATACTTAACTGTTAAATATTAAACAGAAAAGTTATATTTATCATTAAATGCCAATAAAAGCTCTTCTGTTGTCCTGAATATTTTGTTACAACATTAAAAAAAGTACACACACACAAGAAAAATTTGGACAAACTTTAATGTATTTTATTTTGTACATATTTTCCTATCATATTTTCCCTTCAGAAACAAACTGCCAAAGAAAAAAGATGAAAAAGCATGTTTAAGCAATATTTAATTGCTCCTAGCATTTAAACAAGCTATAAAAATCCTTAAAGATCATTATGAAAATGAGTTCTTACAATACCTATCCACTAGTACACTATACAAAAAACAATTAATGGAAGGAGGAGTGGTTAGAGGGATGTATTGGTATAGATATAGATATATTTAAAAAAAGGATGCATCAACTCAAATAATATAGGAAAGAAGAAATGCAATTCCCACTAACTCTGCAAATGACCCTCAAACCTTACACAGGCACAAGGCTACAATGAAGAAAGCAAGCAAGCTTTGGAGTGACTCCTTCAGGGCACTAATCCCCAAAAGTTTATTCCAGAGCTCAGGCCTCAGCGAACTACAGGCCCACAGGCCATGTCCAGACACCACCTGGACTCTACTGATCCACTAGAAATACAGTGATCCAGTAAAATAAAGTTTCACTGAAACACAGCCACACAGTCATGCTCATTTGTTTACAAATTGTCTATGGCTAAGTTGAGCAGTTGCCATAGAGAAAATAAAACTGAAAAAACTATCTGGCCCCTAACAGGAAAAGCTTGCTGTCCCTGAGTACAAAAATAATCTGTCAATAGTAAGAATGTTTGGAATCAGCTGGCTGAGCAGCAGCAAAAAACAGGATGGCTCTCCTCCAGAAACTGGTAGGAGCAAGCTTTCTGCCTCATAAACACTTTGCTGTGTATACACATGTAGTCTTAATTCATGAGACATAAGATTTGTCTTTTAAAAAGTTGACCCAAATACAAAACATCTCCAATTGGTTTCTCAGACACAAGTCAGAATATGACATTAAAATCTAGTGAATTGCACTGATATGTTCTCTTACAGACAAACCCAGTTTGTAGGAAAGTAAATTTCTTTCTCTCTCTCTTTTTTTTAATTTAACTAAGACAGGGTCTTGCTCTGTTACCCAGGCTGGGGTGTAGTAGTACAATCATAGCTCACTATAACCTGGACCTCCTATGCTCAAGCAATTCTCTTGTCTATGGCCTCCCAAGTAGTTGGGACTATAGCCACAAGCTACCATGCCTGGCTCTTTTTTTTTTTTTTTTTTTCTGGTAGAGACAAGGTCTTGCTAAGTTGCCAGGGCTGGTCTCAAACTCCTGGCCTCAAGTGATCCTCCCATCTCCAGCTCCCCAAAGTGCTGGGATTATAGGTATGAGCTACCACACCTGGCCAGAAAACAATTTTCTCTAATGAATTAACTGAAAAGATTTACCACACAGTGTGTTTATCTTTGGAAACAGCACTGACACAAGGTACCTGGTGGTGTTCAAGTACAAACCCCCCTGATCTGCAAGAAATTTCACCTTTAATAATCTTTAAGAAAGGTCAAAAGCATTAACATGGCATTGCCCAGGGCATGAGCCAATAAAAGGAAAAGTTAACTGGATTATCTCTCTCATATGTAGTTAAAACAGCAAATGCTTAATCATTTAATTTGTACTGATGCTAATTTTTTTTTTTTTTTTTTTTGAGACAGGGACTTCCTTTGTCTCCCAGGCCAGAGTGCAGTGGTGTCATCATGGCTCACTGCAGCCTCAACCTCCCAGGTTCAACTGATCCTCTGGCCTCAGCCTCCTAAGCAGCTGGGACTAGAGGTGTGTGCCACCATGTCCAGCTAATTTTTATATTATTTATAGTGACGGGGTTTTGCCATGTTGCCCAGGCTGGTCTCGAACTCCTGAACTCAAGTGATCCACCCGCTGCCTCAGCCTCCCAAAGTGCCAGGATTACAGGTGTGAGCCACTGTGCCCAGCCCCTGATGCTAATTTTTAAATGGACATTTGAATTCTCAAAGAAATCCGTGTCGCCTCTTGTTAAACCAGGTCACTGAAATGATAACCCATACAATAAGCCAATGAGAAGGAAAAAATACATGGGATTGGAAAACAGAATGAAAATCAACATTAAAATTCCATAATTAAAACATGTAGATAGAAAAGAATTTATCTGACAATGTGCTAAGAACCCCCTGTCCTGTGTTTGCTGTCATGGGGAGGGAATAATGTCTGCAGCACAGGCTTTCACAGTCCGATTCACAGCCCTGTTATATATGAATGTGCATACTCAAGACAAGATCTGATCTGGACAATAGTCAAGTCTCTAAAAGCAAGGGAGTTCAATTTATTTTTTAAATAAACATTTCACTGGTTTTTTTTTTAATGATCAATCCTGTTGACAGTTTTCCAGTCCATCTTCTAGAATAACTCACTACTCAACCAACTGCCTGGTATTCAGCTGCGACTGTGAGGGTGGATAACTGTATTTCCTTAAGAAACAGCAGGAAGGTATTTCATCCAAGCAGAAAATAAGACCAACAGCTGTCCAGGTCTCAGTGGTTCTGCATTTCTTCCTAAAAGAGAAATATGTCTCTAAACATCTCTTTCCCGCCTCACGGGGTTGGGGGAAGCAATATGCTCATAAAAATTCTAACTACTCCAGGCAGCTTAATAAAACAAGCTGAAAACCCTAGACGTGTTCTCCACATTACTGTGACAGAATGCAAATGTGTATTCGAAAGATTTCCTTGCTGGAATCATAAAGTGCACAGCAAGCCAGCCTGCTGTACTGCCACCTCGCTCTTGCTCCGAGACTCCCTCCCATGGACTAAGCAGGAACGAACATACGAGCTGTGAAAACAGGAAACAAACAACTAGGAACACACTGGACAGAAGAGAAAACAGTTAACCACCTATGAGAAGATGGCGCTGACTCCAGCAGGTAACAGGTGGGACGTGAAGGGCATTCCCAGCCCTCCAGCAGAAGCAACGTCACGGAGCTGGGTGCTGGGTGGGTTGCATCATTCTGAGGCAGCATGGTTCTCTCCAATGACTCTCACACAGGAACCAGACCTGACTCTGTTTCTCCCAGGATGGTCCTCCCTCACTCCACAGCCTCTCGTGGCAGCTGGACACCGACCAGGGCTAGATTCCACACACAGAAACCACATCCAATGCTCTGTTACTAGAAGTCGACCATCTGGATTTCAAAGACCTCTGTCTCTTTCTGCCCTTTGTTAATCAGTCTCCCTTCCCACTCAACCCTCTCCCCTCCATACCAGAGAAAAGGATTTTAATCTGATGAGTTTTTCAGGGAAGCAGAAATGTGAGATTACACTGTTCTTTAGCCTCACCTCATGGTTTTGCTACAGAGATCAACGTCTTCTAACACAGCTTTGCCCATACTCTTCCGGAGGCTGAACCAAAAAATCTTTCATGAACAGTACTGTCTCCACCAGCAGAATGTAAATATACCACAGCACTGACTTCAAAACATTTAAGTAGAGAGTCTTACCTCTCCTCAGACAGAAGGCAGAAGGCTGCAAACATCCCCCAGCAGATTGCAATTGTGCTGTTCCAACTGACAAGCCCAGTAAGCACTGCCCATGACAGGACCTCCTGCAGAACTTCTCCCAGCCTGGCGGACAGCAGGGCGGGGGTTACCCTTGGAAGCTCGCCTTCTCTTTGCTCCCTAGCTGTCACACTACACTGGGATGAGACACGACAAGCACCCAAATGACATAGTGACCATTTCTTTTGGTCACTGAGGCTCACGAGATGGGCTGTTTTTCTTTTTCAATCGAGGAGCTGAAATCCTACCAGCCACCTAACAATTAACAACCCCAACCCTGTCCACAGTTAAAATCGACGAAAAAAGCAAGCCCAACTTCTTGTATAACTTCCTTCATACGGGAAAAACATCAAGTTCAACGTGTGTTAATCAAGTGCCAGGTCAATGTACCATGCAAATATATTTGATGTTTGCTAAGGCCAATACTAAACTGTTAAACACAGAGAATATGGGAAAAACAAGGTTAAAAAAAGTGTATAGATGCCCAATCCTCTTTTAATAATTCCAAAAAAACACAAAGCTACTTAGGCAAAAATAAATCACAAATCTATTCAGGTGCACTGTAAAACGGAAGAGAATTATCCAAAAGGATTCACCGGCTACTGACTAATTTTAATATGAAATGCCTCACAAATCTCCCTGTGCCACCGACAAATCACCAGCTGAGGCAAATCCCAGATAATGAAACACTGTTAAGAAGGGCTCTTTTTAATAATTTAGCCCATCAAGGAGTGAGTATTGATTCTTATTTTCAGCAGAAGGAGACAGTGTTATCTCCAGCCTTACAGCTCAGTGACAACATCAGAGAATTTAATCACAGAGCCTTTTCTGCCATGCAATCCTTAAACTGTCACCTAGGATTCTGGGCCATTCCTCATCCATTTGTAGAGAAACTCCTGGTCTCACAGATGTGTCTGCCTACTTAAACCACAGTAACAATATTATATGGTTGGCTGTGTTCCACCCAAATCTGACTTGGAACTGTAATAATCCCCACGTGCCAAGGACGGGGGCTGGGTGGAGATAAATGGATCACGGGGGCGGTTTCCCTCATAATGTTCTCACGGTAGAGAATACGTCTCACAAGATCTGATGGTTTCATAAATAGGAGTTTCCCTGCACAAACTCTCTTGTCTGCCACCATTTAAGATGTGCCTTTGCTTCTCCTTTGCCTTCCACCATGATTGTGAGGCCTCCCCAGCCACATGGAACTCTGAGTCCATTAAACCTCTTTCCTTTATAAATCACCCAGTTTCCGTATGTCTTAATTAGCGGCCTGAGAACAGACTAATACACCACAGCAGCACTTCAAGTCCTACAGATTAAACACATCTATCTGTCAATTACTGTTTGCCAGCTGTTTTTCTTTAAGAATGTTTTAACAATTCATCAGATATCTTTGTGCATTTCCAACTTGTTTGTTAACAAATCTGCTCAGTATCTTAAGAGCAGATTGATAATCATAATAATAGCTGTGCCAATTCTCTGGACATCTGTGGATATTTGTAATATATCCAAGACAATGCTAGTAACAAAAGAAAAAGCCAGGGGGAAGTGATAGTGAAATCAGTCGTTATTTCCTTATCCTGACATAGGAAGATCATAAAGTCCCCCACCTTCCAGAGAAAATTAACCAAATACTAAAGTTAGCAGTAATATTAATTCAAGAGTGTCCCTGCATCTTTAAATACTAAAAAAGTACTCAAAACACAGGAAAAATTACACTGAAAACAAGCCAATACTTTTTTTTTTGTGACAGAGTCTTGCTGTGTCGCCCAGGCTAGAGTGCAGTGGTGCGATCTCGACTCACTGCAAGCTCTGCCTCCAGGGTTCACGCCATTCTCCTGCCTCAGCCTCCGGAGTAGCTGGGACTACAGGCGCCCGCCACCATGCTCGGCTAATTTTTTGTATTTTTAGTAGAGACGGGGTTTCACCGTGTTAGCCAGGATGGTCTTGATCTCCTGACCTCGTGATCTGCCTGCCTCGGTCTCCCAAACTTTTTTTTTTATTTTTGAGACAGAGTCTTGCTGTGTCAGCCAGGTTGGAGTGCAGCAGTATGATCTCAGCTCACTGCAACCTCCACCTTCTGGGTTCAAGCAGTTCTCCTGCCTCAGCCTCCCAAGTTGCTGGGATTACAAGCGTGCACCACCACACCCGGCTGTTTTGTATTTTTAGTAGAGACGGGGTTTCACCATGTGGGCCAGGCTGGTTTCGAACTCCTGACCTCAAGTGACCCGCCTGCCTTGGCCTCCCAAAGTGCTGGGATTACAGGCATGAGCCACCATGCCTGGCCAAGCCAATACTTTTTAATTCAAGTACAAATCAAACTACATCACTGACAGAATGTTCCCCAATCCAGTTACAGTACCCTACTATCCATTATCACTGTTGCTGTGAATTAGTACCCCCTTCCAGGGAGTGGAGGGTACAGACCACGTGACAGTGGGTGTCACTGTGGTGACAGACTGTTTGAGAGTGGGAGGTGGGAGCAATCATTTATGCTGGTAATTTGCCTTAAGATGTTATTCCCAAACATCCTTCCATGATCCTTTGGATTAAGATACCTTAATCTCAACTGCCTTCATGTCCAAGGTCACCACACACACACACATACACACACACACACACAATCTTCTATTAGAGAGGACCGAAGGCATTTGACATCTGCCTTTTTAGGTCCTTCTGCCTTTCCATCCAAACTATGCATCGTTACAAGGCCCTGTGGCAGTGCAGTAGCGCTCTCCATTTTAATCAGGCATCAAGGAGAAACTTAACTGTCTGTAGGCTGCAACCAAGGGTAGCAGCCTCACAACAAAAGCGCACCCCTCATGTGGCAATCATTTACCTGTTGTAAAAGCACAGTACGCTTCTCTCTAATAAAAATTCAAAAGGCCAAAAATCAGCATTACATAACGGCCAGACATAAAGAAATGAAAAGCAGCCTGGGTGCAGTGGCTCACGCCTGTAATCCCAGCACTTTGGGAGGCCGAGGTGGGTGGATCACGAGATCAAGAGATCGAGACCATCCTGGCCAACATGGTGAAACCCCGTCTCTATTAAAAACACAAAAAAATCAGCCAGTTGTGGTGGCGGGCGCCTGTAGTCCCAGCTACTCGGGAGGCTGAGGCAGGAGAATCACTTGAACCTGGGAGGTGGAGGCTGCAGTGAGCTGAGATTGTGCCACTGCACTCCAGTCTGGTGACAAGAATGAGACTCCATCTCAAAAAAAAAAAAAATTGAAAAGCAAAACAGAACAGCCTCATGCTATGTTCACTGGAAAATTTATATGCATGTATATGTCTTATAAGTTATAGAAGCCCATAACAATTCCAAAAGTTCAGGAAAAAAAAAAGAAAAAAAAAAAACTAAACTTGAGCTATATACTGATGTCTGCCCGCTAAAATTACTAAAACTATAGCCAGGAATATTCGTTTGGTTCCGTGCCCCTCTCCTTTACAAGGGAGGTAGAAAGCAAGGTGGAGAGACACCCAACAGTCACTTCCTTTTTAAAAAACAAAAACAAAAAACTTACACGCAGCAGATTTTTCTGGCTAATATTGGCCAATCTTTCTCTTGACGGTATTAAGTGCTATCCTTTGTGTTAACAGTCCCATGCATTTAATTTATTTGTTTAAAAGAAATCTTTCTTCATCTGATTAAAAAAAAATCAATGCGACTTTTCTGTCTTGTAATTAAAACAAACTAGCAATACAATGGATAGGGGGCAACTTCTCAGAGCCAGACTGTTCCAGACACTGGGGACAAAAAGGTGAATGAAACACAGCCCCTTCTCTTAATCTAGCTAAGAGGACAGACACATACAGAGGCATGATGTGAGAATGATGCTGGCTGACAGCGCCTCTCAGGAAGAAGCGAGAGATGACTGGAAGTGGGAGGGGGAGAGGAGAGGCTCACTTTTATTTTTCATTTCAATGTATACCTTAACATTTTTAACATTCATTTTTGGAATTACACGTTTTACAACTTCATTAATAGAATTCAGAGGCACAAGATTTTGGCTCTAAGTTTACATATAACTAAGTAGTACTACCATAATTATCACAAGCTGGTAAATAAACAAGATGAACTCAATGTGCCAAGGGCACATTTATGCCAAACGAAGGCAAAGTCACTTCATGGCAAGCTGTATTTACACTCATGGTTTCTGAGTGGCAATAACTGAAAGAAAAGCGACAGGAAAACTGAGTCATTACAAGGAATCCAGCCGTCTACACAATCCAGGCACCATCCCAGCATCCAAGAGCATGGGCCATAAGGAAGCAGTAACAGTTACATCACAAGCGGCTTCTTATTTCACAACAACATCATCGCCCAGTCTATTAAATTAATGTTGGTAGTAAGAACTTTATTGGTTTTGCAGTTTGGTTGGAAATTAATTTATAAACTGCCTTTTATAGCTGCATTAGGGATATAAGCACACAAATTATACCTAATTTGTATATTGGGGAAGGGAGGAAATTAATATAGAAGAACACAAAAACTATTTTTGAACTAAACATATTCAAGTTTCAAAAACATGAAAGACCCTGGAACTGCATCAGAAGTTCCACATCCTCAACGTAAGCAACGTAAGGAGGAGACCCTGTCTTACAAAAAATTTTAAAATTAGCAGGGCATGGTGGCCCGTGCCTATAGTCCCAGCTACTCAGGAGGTTGAGACAGAGAGGCCGAGGCTGCAGTGAGCCCTGAACATGCCACTGTACTCTAGGTGGGTGACAAAGTGAGACCCTGTCTCCAAAAAAAAAAAAAAAAAAGAAAAAAGAAAGAAGTTCTACATCCTGCAAAGGACAAGATGAGATCTGCTTTTACACTGGTTACTGGAGCTGGGGACAAGCCTTCATTTGCTAATGCTGGCCACTCATCAGAATCTCGAGAAGTGCTTCAAAGGAGTATGGATTCCTGGGTTTGACTCCAGAACAAATGAATCAGTATTCTCATCTTACATGTGAAGACAGTGGGACTCTGAAAGATTAAGTCACCTGATCGTACAACTAGTAAATGTGTAACCAACATGATTCAAACCGATACTATGATTTTAACAGTAAAAACGTGAGGTTTTTTAACTACCTCCATGATCTGGGGGAAGGGTATACTACAGTTCCCTGAACTACTCTTTCAACTTCTCTGTAAGTTTGAAATTATTTTCAAATAGAAAGTTAAAAACAAAAACCAAAAAGAATAGATAACAGGCTGAGACGTGTTAAGAGGTAGAGATGGGCTAGGAAATGGAAAAGGATGAGGCAGAGGCCTCTGAAAAGAGGGCAGAGGCAGAGCTCCATCTCCTCACAGAGAAGGTCGGGTGGTTTTCAGTTTTGTTGTGGGGGAAGAGGAGGTACTAGGCAACAGCAAGCTGAGGAGTTCGAAGGAATGAAGGAAGGAAGGAAGGAAGGAAGGAGGGAGGGAGGGAGGGAGGGAGGGAGGGAGGAAGGAAGGGAGGGAAGGGGGAGGAAGGGAAGGAAGGAAGGAAGTCCATATATCTATAAGGTGGGCAATAAAGGAATGATCTTTCTGTATTTCTCTACATTACAAACTCAAACTAGCATTTACGAACTTGCCAAAAAAAAAACCTGTTTACGTTTATAGAGAAATGCATTCTGAAGTCCAAACAACTGACCACACAACAGTTTCTAAACCCTTCCACTACTATAGAAAACACCTGCTTCTGTGCTAAACTGTAAGGCACAGTTTCTGCTTCAAGAAAATCTGTGATGCTGGGAATTGAGGTTTATCTTACCGAAGAAAAATCTCAAGAAAAGTGTTTGCTACCCATACAGCTGATAATTTTTTGTAATCCTAATGGATCAATGGGAAATTGTACCACGAAATCTCGTCAGTCAATATAACAATGTCTCTAAATAATTTCAGTAAAGTGAAATCTACAGTTATTCCCTTGAAAAACAGGACAAATCAACTCTTTCCCAACTTTTTTCTTTTTTTTCCCGCAAGATGGAGTCTCGCTCTGTCGCCCAGGTTAGAGTGCAATGGCATGATCTCACTGCAACCTCCACCTCCCGGGTTCAAGTGATTCTCCTGCCTCAGCCTCCCAAGTAGCTGGGACTACAGGCACATGCCACCATGCCCTGCTAATTTTTTGTATTTTTAGTAGAGATGGGGTTTCATCGTGTTATCCAGGATGGTCTCGATCTCCTGACTTCATGATCCACCTGCCTCAGCCTCCCAAAGTGCTGGGATTACACGTGTGAGCCACCGAGCCCGGCCTTCCCAACTTACTTTAAGAGGTAACTAAAGGATGGGCACGGTGGCTTACCCCTGTAATCCCAGCGTGATTGGATGGGGAGGCTGAGGCGGGTGGATCACCTGAGGTCGGGAGTTCGAGACCACCCTGGCCAACATGGTGAAACCCCATCTTTACTAAAAATACAAAAATTAGCCAGGTGTGGTGGCGCATGACTGTAATCCCAGCTACTTGGGAAGCTGAGGCAGGAGAATCACCTGAATCCAGGAGGCAGGTGATCATGCCGAAATCATGCCATTGCACTCCAGCCTGGGCAACAGGGCAAGACCCTGTCTCCAAAAAAACAACAAAAATAAACCTTAAAAAAAAGTGATAATACATTATCTACATTACTGGCAGCAGAAAACAAATTTAAGTGTTAAATACTAAACTTTTTTTGTTTTGTTTTGTTTTTTTTTTGAGACAGCATCTCACTCGTCACCCAGGCTGGAATACAGTGGCACGATTACAGCGCACTGCAGCCTCAGCCTCCTGGGCCCAAATGATCCTCCCACCTCAGCCCTAAAAGTAGCAGATAACTTTTGAATTTTTTGTAGAAACAAGGTCTTTCTTTGTTGCTCAGGCTGGTCTCCAACCCCTAGGTTCAAGCAGTCCTCCAGTCTTGGCCACCCAAAGTGCTGAGATTACAGGCATGGGTTACCACGCCCAGCCAATACCAACGTTTTACATTACACAGGTGAAGCTAGGCTAGTATCCAACTATTTTCCACCAATTACCATGTAATACGGTTGAAATTATAGGACCTTTCAAACTTCCAGATACAGGTGACAAAGATTATATTTTTAATATAATTTCTATTTTCAAGATTTAAAAATTCTATTTACTTTAAACGTCTACCTAGCTCTCACTTCAAAAAATTCAAGACAGATTCTAAATTTTAAAAATTTCCCAATTTATGTTCTAGGAAATTTAAGTGAAAGGGAAGAAAGCTATAACTAAAATTTATTAATGGCTAGGAGTACTAATATACATATTTTTTAAAAAAATTACCAAGGAATAAATATTTAGGATACTCCAGAGAAAAATTAAATCTGTAAGCAATCTCCTCATTATATGAATGTTTTGGTTACTTCAGCTATTAAGTTTTAATCAAGCTAAAAAATAGGCCTTTTTCCTTCCATTATAAGAACGTCAATGGGATGAGGAGGGAAAAGCCAAAAGGTGGGAGGAATAGAGTAACGAACTTTAAATCAGCTAGCATGATGGAAATACACACCCTTCTGTCCTTTTAGACAGCATGTTTCTTAAAAATAGGTTGCTAGTTCCTGAAAAAGAACACAAAAGCTATTTACAGGCTGAAAATCTAAGATTTTCTATTCTCAAATTTTCATTTAGAGAATACATTTTGGGATAAGAGGGAAAAAATACATTCATTTTAAGCGGATGGGCAAAGTACCTGATACAATCTAATCCTAAAACATGAGATCAAAGATAAGAACTGAAAATGCAACTTCCAGGCACCAGGCATAATAATTTACATAGACTCTAAAAAAGGATTAACTTTAAGTTTATTACTTCAACTTCACTTCAGTCCTTAGAAACATTTAATATCCTTGGGAAAGAGTACCATCTCTTCTTCCATTGAAGGCCTTGATATTTATAGAAGATATTGCCGGCCAGACGCAGTGGCTCACACCTGTAACCCTAACCCTTTCGGAGGGCAGACAGGCGAATTCCTTGAGCCCAAGAGTTCGAGACCAGCCTGGGCAATGTGGCAAAGCTCCGTCTCTAAAAAAATTTAAAAATTAGCTGGGTATGGTGGCAGGCGCCTGTATTCCCGGCTACTCAGGAGGCTGAAGTGAGAGGATCATCTGCGACTGGGAGGTCGAGGCTGCAGTGAGCCATGATCAGGCCACTGCACTCCAGCCTGGGCAACACAGGGAGAGACCCTGTCTCCAAAAAAAAAAAAAAAAAAAAAGATATTCCCATCAAAAAATACTACGATATCCTAAAAACAAAGTTATAATAAATAAAACCACAAGCTTACTTCCATGGCCTGAAATGTCTTTGGCAATTCCATTGCTAAAAATAAAGCCTAGAAGAAGCCCCACAGATTTGTTTTTATATATATTTCTTTTTTTTTTTTTTTTTTTTTTTTTTTTTTTTTTTTTTTTTTTGAGACAGAGTCTCGCTCTGTCTTCGAGGCTGGAGTGCAGCGGCGTGATCTCGGCTCACTGTAACCTTGAACTTCTGAGTTCAGGCAATCCTCCTGCCTCAGCCTCCCGAGTAGCTGGTACTAGAGCCTGGTACTACCACAGCCACACAACACCATATCTGGCTTTTTTTTTTCTGAGATGGAGTCTGACTCTGTTGCCCAGGCTCTAGTGCAGTGGTGTGATCTCGGCTCACTGCAACCTCTTCCTCCTGAGTTCAAGCGATTCTCCTGCCTCAGCCTTCTAAGTAGCTGGGATTACAGGCGCCCGCCATCAAGCCTGGCTAATTTTTGTATTTTTAGTAGAGACAGGGTTTCGCCATGTTGACCAGGTTGGCCTCGAACTCCTGACTTCAAGTGATCCACACGCCTCGGCCTCCCAAAGCGCTGGGATTATAGGTGTGAGCCACCACACCCAGCCTAATGTTTTTTTGTTTTTTTTACTTTCTGTAGAGACAGGGTCTGGTCAGAGACTGGTCTGACCAGTTCAAGCTGGTCTTGAACTCTTGGCCTCAAGCACTCCTCTCTCCTTAGCCTCCCAAGGTGCTGGGATTATAGGCATGAACCACCACACCCAGCTGTTCAGATATTTTTTCAATCAAATAGTATGGAACAAGGGCTGTGCCAAGTGGCTTTGTAATCTTAGCACTTTGGGGTACTGACAGAGGAGGATCCCTTGAGGCCAGGAGTTCAAGACCAACCTGGGCAACATAGGGAGACCCTGTCTCTACAAAAATTTAAAAAATTTTAAAATTTTAGGTAGCATGCACCTACAGTCCTAGCTACATGAGAAGCTGAGAAAGGAGAATCACCTGAGCCCAGGAGGGTGGGGCTGCAGTGAGCCAGAATGGTGCCACTACACCCCTGCCTGGGTGACAGAGTGAGACCCTGTCTGGAAAACAAACAAAAAATCCTCAAAACATGAAACACCCCAAGAAAGGCAGGGCTGAAAGTCCTAACAGTGCCTGTAAGTAATAAAGAGCAACGCACTATCCCTGAAAGAACAAGAAGCTCAATAAAACTTGCAAAGGATCATTAAATCTAATATATGCCTATGGTAACAAAAAGGCATTTAAATTGTAGGCAGTTATAAAAGCATAGGGTTATTGACATTTGTGATCTAAAAATGGAGCTTGACGCCACTTTTGGAAAAAAGATGACGAATATGATGAAAAGACAGTCTTAAGAATAAAGTGACTGGGCACAGTGGCTCACGCCTGTAATCCCAACACTTTGGGAACCCAAGGCGGAAAGATCACTTGAGGTCAGTTTGAGACCAGGCTGGCCAACATGGTGAAACGCTGTCTCTACTAAAAATACAAAAATTAGGCCAGGCATGGTAGCTCATTCCTGTAATCCCAGCACTTTGGGAGGCCGAGTCAGGAAATCACCTGAGGTCAGGAGTTCAAGATCAGCCTGGCCAACATGCTGAAACCCCATCTCTACTAAAAATACAAAAATTAGCCAGGTGTGGTGGCACACGCCTGTAATCTCAGCTACTCGGGAGGCTGAGGCAGGAGAACTGCTTGAACCCAGGAGGCGGAGGCCCAGGAGGCGGAGGCTGAGACTGCACCACTGCTCCCTAGCCTGGGCAACAGAGCAAGACCCTGTCTCCCCCGCCCCCAAAAAAAAAAAAAAATTAACTGACAATTAGCTTTTATGAGGAAGCAGACATAACAACTGCTCCAGGTGAAAGGAACTGAGCTGAAAGCAGGCCCAGCCATGTTCTCTGATGCCAGTAGCAGTCAACCTTAGTATTATTGGTCAGCTGGGTGCTTTCAGAATTTTCTTAATTTGTTATATTATAAGTCGAAAACTAGTAATCATCTTTCATTTAGGGTAGCTGGACTAATCCCAACATTTGTATTAGCAATTCTTCTGAAAATCCAGCCATCTTAATATCTTTCACTAAAATCAAATATAAAAAGCAATCTCTCATGATCTTTATCAATGGTTATTTTCGGCATACTTAATGGGGAAGTATGCCAAAGCGGGGAAGCCACAGTAAAAAAATGAAAAAGCAATATAGCCTCAATAAACTTCTGCACCACTAAAAGAGCAACCAGATTGGAGTTCTTTCTAAGCAACAAGTAGGTAACAAACATAATACAATCAGCATTTCCAAAAGAGCATTTTATAATAAATTTTCATTTTTAATTCTTAAATGGTACTATAGTATCAAGTATGGAAAGCACTAATATTAGAAGTGATACTTACTAATGATAAGTGCCTTACTTAAGCAAAAATAACTCTATTAACACTGGTTTGACTGAGTTCAATCGGGCCTCCCACCTCAGCCTCCTGAGTAGCTGGACTGCAGACACATGCCACCACACCCAGATAATTTTTAATTTTTTTGCAGAGATGGGATTTCACCACGTTGTCCAGGCTGGTCTTGAACTCCTGAGCTCAAGTGACCCAGCCGCCCCAGCCTCCCCAAAGTGCTGGGATTACAGGCGTGAGCCATCATGCCCGGGCTGATTTGAGGTTTTAAATGACAAACAGCAGAACCTTCACTGTTTTTAATCTTAACTTTTAAATTATTTTCAACACCTAAGGAATCTACTGATTAGCATCCATAGTCAAAAAGTATAGATCCTCTTTCCAGAAAAATGCACATATATAGGAGACTTTGCCAGCAATTTCAGGATGTTCACAGACCCTCTAAAACTCAAGAGACTTTATGGATTTCAGATTAAGAATGACGAGAATTTGGGCCGGGCACAGTGGCTCACGCCAGTAATCCCAGCACTTTGGGAGGCCGAGGCGGGCAGATCACAAGGTCAGCAGCTCGAGACCAGCCTGGCCAACATGGTGAAACCCTGTCTCTACTAAAAATACAAAAATTAGCCAGGCATGGTGGTGGATGCCTGTAATCTGGGCTACTCCAGAAGCTGAGGCAGGAGAATCGCTTGAACCCGGGAGGCAGAGGTGCAATGAGCCGAGACCGCGCCATTGCACTCCAGCCTGGGCGACAGAGCAAGACTCCATCTCAAAAAATAAATAAATAAAAAAAGAATGACCAGAATTTGTATAATTCAAGTCTTATAGGATAATAGACAACGCTTAATGTATGCTTGCTATATGCTAAGTATGGTGCTAAGAAATTTAATGAATTATTTTATTTAATTTTTGCAACAACCCCTTTGTCATAGATAGTATTATTATACCCATACTACAAGTGAGAAAACTAAGAGTTAGAAAGGTTAATTAACATATCCTATGTTACCAAGAAACATGTCAAAAGAAAGTTCCCTAAAGGAAAATGCACAACAAAAATAATGATAAAAAAAAAAAAAATACACCGGGTGTGGTGGCTCACAACTGTAATCCCATCACTTTGGGAGGCCTAGGTGGGTGGATCATGAGGTCAGGAGGTCAAGATCATACTGGCTAACACAGTGAAACCCCATCTCTACTAAAAATACAAAAAAAATTAACCGGGTGTGGTGGAATGCACCTGTAGTCCCAGCTACTCAGGAAGCTGAGGCAGGAGAATTGCTTGAACCCAGGAAGCGGAGGTTGCAGTGAGCTGAGATCATGCCACTGCACTCCAGCCTGGGTGACAGAGCAAGACTCTGTCTCAAAAAACAACAAAAACAAAACATACACAGCCAGGTACAGTGGCTCACGCCTGTAATCCCAACACTTTGGGAAGCCAAGATGAGAGGATCACTTGAGGTCAGGAGTTCAAGACCAGCCTGGCCAATAAGGCAAAACACGGTCTCTACTAAAAATACAAAAACTAGCCAGGTGTGGCAGCCCACACCTGTAATCCCAGCTACTCAGGAGGCTGAGGCAGGAGAATTGCTTAAACCCAAGAGGTGGAGGTTGCAGTGAGCCGAGATCATGCCACTGCACTCCAGCCTGCACAACAGAGTGAGACTCTGTCTCAAAACAAAAACAATGACAACAGAAAAACACTACTCAAATAAAACAGTTCAAACCACCCGTACAATACTGTCCTATTATGTGTGTTAACCACTCAAAAGAGGTCAAACACACAAAAAGATACGGCTAAAAAAATTAAAATGCTAACTAATATCCTCACCAGTCCTTGATCTTCTAGTGAGGAAGAGGATGGGTGCAGCCAACATGAGTCCTGTCCTGCAGAGCCACACCCTTGACAATGGAGATAAATATGCATGTATGTCCCCTTGAAAGGTTGCACCTTTCCTGCTTTGGCTAGAGCCTCTGTCGTGGTGCCATGTGGTTTCTATGTAAATCAGCTGATGGGTAGAATCCTTTCTGACCAGTTTAGGGAGGTTCTGGGCAATGATGTTTTCTTTGCCTTCCTACCTCCCTCACTACTCCCTCCCCACCACTGAACACAGTACTTTTTACTAGAAAACACCCAAGCTAACAGATTCTCAGTACAAGTAAAAATGTTGCCTCTCCAGCAGATAGAAAAATGAACAGATAAGTTAAAACTTACAAAATTAAATCTGATTAGTTTATTACATCATTAGTGTAGAAACACAGATCACATATACCTGAATATGCAAAGAAAGTTAAATTATGATGCAATCAGTGCTATCCTATAAAAACTAAATTAACAAAAATAGTCTATTAGGGAAGACATCTGGTGTATCATGGCAAGAAATGTTAATGATATTGTCTGCAACTCTGTAATCAATTTTTTCTCCCAGCAGCTCTCTCATTACACTGTATTAGATCTGTGTGCCTGCAGGATTTATGAGAGCTCCACATATGGGGAAGCTTTGCCAACTGGATCTGATTCAGATCCAGCTCAAATGACTTCGGCAGCACAAAGCATCATTAAAGAACAATCAATACAGTTAGCTTTATGTACCATCATCTTGACTGAGAGATCTATCCTCTCACTACAGAATCTCTCACATCTACATATAATGTACCCAAGTGCTCCAGCAGTCATGAACTTATTTAAATCATCAGTAGACACAAATATTTTTATTGCTAAAAAATAAATACTAGTCATAATTGTAATATAAAAAGTTTACAAAAAAATTAATATTATGGGGAAGACTTAAAATCCATTCAGCAAATCCTGTTGAGTATGACAGTAAATAAAAGTATTAATAATAGCATCCACATTGATTAAGAAAATATCAGCCTAAAAGTAAAACCTACTTTTTAGATATATGTGGAAATAAGACACAGCAGTAAATAAGACATATTGGTCATTAGTAAAGGCTGAAGCTTTAAAAGTAGGTAGTCACATTGGGAATCTACTAATTTGTCCCATAAGACGTCAGTCTTTCTCTGGGAATTAAAATTAGACTTTTATCTACACTATACTGGGTTCTGTCTTCCACCGTAAGACAGAGAATTCCAAGGTTTCCATAATGTGAAACCCCCACCCCTTTTTTTGGTATGACCCTTGAGTAATTACATCAGCAAATATGTAAACGTGTTATGCTGTTCCAACAATTACTCCTGATTTGGTTACAATTATCAATATATCATCTCTACTGTCTTGGTCCTCCATCGTACCCATGAATGGCAGCCCTAGCCTCCTACTTGGAACTTTCACCATCTTTCCCCGTTCCACACTGCAAACTGCTACAGTCAATCTTCTTAAGCAGTGATCTGCAAGGTGGCTTGTCTCAAATAAAAAAGCGTACACAAGCTCTCTACTGCCTATTACACAAAATCTTAACTTTGCTAACTTTGAATATCCTCTATAATCTAGCCTCATTTTATATCTCCACATCTGCCTCCCAGAATCCACTAACCTGTGCTCTTCAGTGACGTCCTGCAGGTCATCTTCTCACGACTCCCAGACTCGTCAGCCTCACTGCCTGTGTTGCTTATAAGGACAGGCTGCCATGTACACCTGCAAGGCTCCTATACTCTGCCTATCCACTTCTTATTGATGTGTGAAAAACATACCCAGCTCCTCAAAACCTACCCACCTTCACAGAACTTCCCCAAGTGCCACAGCCCATCTGGAACACTTTCTTTTCTTCACCCCAAGATATTAATATTCTACACTGCAACTGAACAATTCACCATATATTGACAGTATCTTGCATTATGTGTGTCTAAGTGTGAGAGAGCTTGCTATCCTCTTGTATTATTTGCTAATTCAGTATGAACTGGGGTGCCACAGTCACTTCTTTACACTGACTTCAGTGCTTAACTAAAACTACACTTCTTTCATATTAACCCAGTAGTCATTCAAAATAATAAATACTCGACTTTCAGAAAACATTACCATTAAATCCTCCATTAAGTCCTACCATTAAAGGCAAAAAAAGGAAGAGAAGTGCGAACTTTCCTAAAAAGGGAGATGCACTACACGATAATAACCCCTATGATCACCCACACGGGTCCCTGTGTTTTAAGGGATAAAGCACTACAGATACTTCATCCTGCTGCCTCTTACACATCCCTCAGGACCACCACTAGTTTCAGAAGAATAACCAAGGGATAGCTGTTAAGAAGTATAGCTACAGCCCAACCCAAGCCTCTTGAAGTGCTTATTCTGCATCTAGCACTGGAGAAAAGCCTCGCTATTTCTGAGCAATACCCTACAAAATGCCACCCGAGAGGACAACACCCAAAATAGTATAGATTGGTGGGCCATGAGTCCCAATGAGCCTGGGGAAACGCACATTCCACACTTGAACTCAAACTTACCCCCTTTTTTCCCCATTTCAGTTGCCAACATCCATACTCGCTGCTGATTGCCAGCTCCTGCTTCTTGCAGCAGCCCAGCATGCTCTCTGCTGGTGCCAAAATACCCTTCCACCAAACCCCGCTAACTTCTGGAACTGTCCTAGAGGGGTAAGGCAAGTCCCGTATTTTGCTTCCTCTGTGCATGTACTTGTTACTCCTTTAAAAACACATATAATACAGCACATTTTAAAAGGGGCTCTGGGGAGGGAGGTAATATTCCTATTTTATACCCTACGGGATATAAAATACTGATAGCTTTTAAAAACGGGATTCTCCTTACCCCTACAGGCCCTCTCCCGGCTTCAGAAAGATGCTGTGGTGGCTGTGATGCCACCGGCAGAGAGCATGCTGGGGGGTCACACAAAGCAGGAGTTGGAGATCTGCAACAGGCCTGGGAGTTGTGGACCTAAAAAAGAAAACAGTTTTAAGTTAACGTGCCCAATGCCCCATCATGCCCTGGTTATTAGGGGCACGCAGCACACAAGTCGGTATCTGCAAAAACTCTTTAGCAGATGACCTCTGAAACCTCAGATAATTTGTTCTACCACTAAAGTTAACCTTTTTGCATTAATCAAAGCTGTTACCTTATTTCAGTGTGAACAAACATATGACCCTTCTGGCTCCACACTTTAATCCAGGTCCTATCATAAAGCAGTATGGTGTGTGCCCCTCAAAATAACCAAGTTAAGATGTGAGATAGTGCCAAAGCACAATTAACAGCAACATGCTATGCTTATAATAAAAACAGAAATGCAATGGTGTCAGATAAACACAACCGTAAAATGAATCACAAGTGGACAAACTGAGCTTTCAGAAGAGTTTCTAATGACAGAAGCTAGAGACATAAGACATGTACTTAATAAGGAAATAGGCATTTGGGTGGCCAAAGAAAGGCCCTGCCATTTTCTCAAAGTTCAAGTTTAACTGTGTAAAGCTGAAGGCAAAGGAAATAGACAAAGGCCCCAAAACAGAGGGAAAAAGACAACATTCACATGAGTTGTAATTTTCTCCAAACGCCCACAAGGTGAGTATAATGAACAGGCACAGAGCATAAAGTTCCAGAAAGACATTACTTATTTTTATAGGCAAAACTAGTTTAGTATGTATTACGTGTCTTTTTTAAAATTAACTTTGAAAACATTTAAAAACCAGGATAAAAAAGACTACAGAGCAACTTCTGAAAGCCAGCACAGTATACCTCAGATAACAGTTTGAGTACGTTCCTTTTCAAATATTTTAGAGCGCACATAACATTTTTAAAACCAATTCATGTGATTTTGAATGAACTAAAAAAATCCATAAAATCCCAATACTTATATAAGAACCTGTCTTATGGTTGTCTAAAAATTACAGGTGAGCAACCTTTTAATATTAAATCATTATTAGGGTGTCCTGTTACATATAATTCCCTTTGAAAAGCAAAGAGTAATTAACAACTTTCTGTAAACAAAGATTTTAATATATTTCATTAACTATTTTTGTAAGTCTCTTAAGCTCCCTACACATACACACACACACACACACACACAAAACAAATACCAGGAAAATAAGCTAATGTTCACAATGTTTTATCATGATCATTTTTTCTTTTTCTAAAGATGACCATCTAGAGTACATCCTGGGATCTACACTAAAATTTCTGTGCAGTCAGTCTCTGATTCTCACGGCCTCAGTGATAGCACAGCTGACAGAGTGTCAGTAGCCACAACCTTCTCACCACACACCTTCTCCCTGCCATCACCAACACTGCAAACTCCAAATTAAAGATTCAATTGTGCACTTGAATGTACAGCATATTCAATATTTTTTGCCAGAAGCATCAAAATAAAAATGGACTTCTGGATAATCTCTTCCACTAGGAATACGACTGCCCAAACCACTCAAATCTTTACATTCAAATTAGGGGTTTTAAATCAAAAACACCTGGTAAAGCATTTCCAAACACTTTGGCATTATTTTAAACATGCAAATAGTTCAAGTAATTATTAAAACATTTTATGTATTTTAAAAAGGCATTTTTTTCAAAACAAGTCATTGTTCTTACATACAAAATGAGAAAACGTTGACAGTATCCGTTTCCCTAATTTTTTTTAGTACTTCTAATAGGTTTTTCTTGGACTGAGTTGGTTCTTACTGCAAGCATCCATATATACATACAAATTACAAATTTCCAATTGAAAAGAATTAAGTTTGAACAAGACTTTACCAATATTCTTGCATAGTAGATGGCTGCAAATATCAGATTGTCTCAAACTTTCTTAAGCTCCTTTAAAGTTAGAATACCTAGAGTTTTCTGCATTGAAAACAATTTCACATATAGTTAACAATTTTAGTAAACAACATTTTCAGAAATATATTTTATGGAAATACATATAATTAAACAAAACTTTTTCAATAGTTTCTTAGAGTCCCTTGACCCAAGTAAATTAGAAGAAAATGAATTACCCAACCTCACAGTAGTAGTTAAACACTAAAACTTAAAATCCCAAGTGCCCTACCCTGACTGGCAGCCACGAGTGAAGACAAATTGCTGGGAAGCTCAGAAAATGGGGCCAATAAAATGCTGGGATTATTTATTCCCAAGGCCTCATTCTGATTTCCACTTACGTTAATACCACCCTGTCCATTTAGAGGTTGACATCAATATCATGCAAACAGGATGTGGTCGTTCAAAAAACTTTCAACACCGTTACTCCATAATTGTGGTGGGAGGGGAGTATAGATATACAACCTCCTCTGACTGAGTCCACCAAACTCAGGGATAAAGAATTCCATCTTGCTTGATGCAGTGGCTCATGCCTGTAATCCCAACACTTTGGGAGGCCGAGGCGGGTGGATCACGAGGTCAGGAGTTCAAGACCAGCCTGGCCAACATAGTGAAACCCTGTCTCTACTAAGAATACAAAAACATAGCCAGGGGTGGTGGCAGGTGCCCATAATTCCAGCTACTCGGGAGGCTGAGGCAGGAGAATCGCTTGAACCCAGAGGCAGAGGTTGGAAAGAGCTGAGATCGTGCCATTGAACTCCAGCCTGGGTGACAAGAGGGAAAGTCTGTCTCCAAAAAAGAATTCCATCCTGCCTTTTGCCTCTTAAAGAATTAAACAAAATTAGAAATCACAAATGTATATGTGAAAAGGCCACTTGGTTCTTGGATATAATAGCTGAAAATACTTGATAATGAACTTTAATGTAAAGTTTTTACTTCATTATCCAACACTACACAACAAGTCACAAAGGCGTAACTGGGTGATACTGACCTTTTTATATGGTACAAGCCAAGAAAGTAAAGAGAAGAAGGAACTATAGAAAGGAATACTCAATTTTGCAGGCCTACCTTGAAGGACTGTCAAAAACAAAAACAGAAACAACTGATGTGTCACACAGAAACAAATCATCATAGCGTAAGGCATTTTTCATAACAGTTGGCCTTTTCTGGGAGGTTCACACGTATACGAGGCCCTCATTTATCTTTGCTGAAAGTCAGTCATATGGAAAAACCCAAAACAATATAATGATGCCTAAAAAATGTTATGACTTAGGCTACATTCATTCAAATTCGTGAAGAAAACAAGAAACTGAATTTTCTTCAAGTATTTTAAAAGAAATAAAGTTTTATTATTTCTATACATTATGCACTGAGGGCTAACCAAAGGTAAGTGAGTAGACTGGCTTGTTTAAGAGAATGTTAATTTGTTGTTGATGTATGCACTGTATCAAACAACTACTACTAAAGTTTTTTAAAAATACTTATCCAGTGAATTTATTCCACTTAAATGTTACTTCATTCAGTATTCAATAAATATTTACTGTGGACATTACAGCCAGCCAATGTGCTAAGCACACAATATATATACATCAGTGAATAAAAAGCATAAACCTAAGGTACCAACTAAACATCAACATCACAATCAGTGTCACTCTATGGGGCACTGGACACTTTGTAAGTTTGACCTTTTAATCTAAAAACAATCTACTTGGCAAGGTAGGTACTTTATATCCCAACTTCACAGGTAACTAAAGAAAGTTAAGAGGGTTAAGTGTATCTCCCAAGGTCAGGAAAGATGGCAACTGATGCACGGAGTATGTGAACTCAGACAACCTGATGTCGAAGTCCGAGCTCTGAACCTGGTCAATCTACCATCCCTCATCTCAATCCCAGAATAACAGATCCTAAATTCTGAATTAGCCATGTTCAAATTATGTGGACCTTCCTGCCCACCCCCCCAACCAAAAAAGGGCTCTAATACAAGATTTACCTCCTTTTAAACAAATGCCCATTCCGTGAATGTCCATACACTACACCTTCTGTGCTAAGTGGTAAGAGCCAAGATGGGATTAAAGAAATGCAGTAGATAATGCATAAGTCTGATAATTAAGTCACTGTGTGTATACCTGAATGTGTGCACAAAGAGTATGTGTGATTAAGTCGCTATCTGATATCTCCCAGCATCATCTATGGTTCTAATAAGAAAAGAAGACATCATTACTCCTCCTCAGTAAGTTTTTATTACAAAGGAGGAGAAATAGCTTCTTGTTACTTTTAATCCATTTTTAAGAAAATAAATTTGGTGGAGGGCGGGCAATCTCAATGGCAAGTGGAACCTAAGATGAAGTTAATTTCTCTGCAGCCCTTCTGCTGCTGTACTGTCGGGGAAGGCATGAATAAAGGGTAGTGAGTAGCAAACAACTTATGAGTACAGACCAGGGATCAGGGAGAAATTCCAAGTGTTTTTTCCTCCAGCTGCTCACATTTGACAATGAAACAACGAGAGGGATATGGTATTAAACGATAAATAACTTGGCCCCCACATTCATAGCAATAATGGAAATGTGCATTCTTCAAGGTAACTAGTAGTATGCATCCTTAGCTATTCCACATTCAGAACTTGCACTTAGAAAGTAGGCTGCTAGGGACACAAACGATACAGAGGCATTATCATCTATGCGGAGCCGTTAACAGTATGTCGAGCCCAGCTAACCATCACCCGAAACACTTTAACATCCCTAACTATCACCCCCAACTCTAAGGAATCTCTGTATCTGGCTTAACTTTAAGGACAATTTTCCAAGTTTTAATAAAACAGTTAAGGAACCAAAATGAATCAGTGTTATTAACCCAAAATAGTACTTATAGCTACATATACTACCTAGAAACTCATTGGGTATAAGTAACAGCTGAAACACCTATGTAACTTTAGGAAACCAAAAGCATGTTTTCCTCTACTGTATGAATGACGACAATGCAAGAATCCACACTGAATTTCCATAAGTTTGCTTACTTATCTGTGAATAAAGAAAGGTAGTAACTGCTACAAGGAACTACTACACAAGGAACTCCTCAGTGTTATACTAAATGAAAATTACTGTCTCCATGACCTTGTTAGCATTCTCAGACTCCATGATTATTTCCAGATGGCAAATTATTTGTATTATACTTCTTAATGCCTAGGTTTCTATAAAAATATGATTTTATTGTTTTTGATAAACACACAAAAGAAATCATTTCTTTTAGAACTAAAAGTGAATGCCCTTCTTGTCAATCCTATTCAGAATGTTCTCCAAAGAAGACTGACATCCAATAATGCCACAAGTTGTCTGTCATTTAGAATCTAAGATCACTGAGGGAATGAACAATGTTTTATACTTCTTCAGTCTCCCTTTAGGTGCCAAGTTCCATAAAGAACACACAGCAGGTATTCAGTAAATGCCTGTGGAAGGCCCTGATTATAGCCCAAAACATTCCTATTTGCACTCTGTGACATAATGCTCCTCAATGATATTGACTCATTCAGAACAAAACCCTCTAAGTAACTAAGTCATATGGTGACCTATAAAAGCTATGGGAGGGTAGCAGAAGGGTTGGAGATGTTAACCTAGGCTCTTTCCACTGCAATTCATGAAGATCCACTCAAGCTAGCCCAGATGAGAGCTCTTTACTCAGAGTGAACAGGATAATCTAAGAATCCTGTGGGAAGGACATCAGTGCAGTGGGACCCAGGAGAGTCAAGGAAGAGACGGCTGTGCACGCACTTCCCTTGGCAGTCTGCTGCTCTTCCCACAGCTTCCCTGTCCTCTGCTTTTCCCAGTTTCCTACCCAAGCAAGTGAGCTTGCCTATGTCAGCCCTAACCTTGCTCTTGTCATTCAGGTAATTCTTTTTTTATTTTTAATTTTTACAGATATATTAGGGGTAATTCTTGAATTATCCATTCACCTTTCCCCTCTATTAACTGCCTCAGTCTCTCAGTTTCTCAACTCTAAATTCTAAAAATGAAATTTGGCTCAATTAATCTTTTCATGCCAGGCCACAAGGATCACAGACTGTCATTCCATATTACTAGTCCTTGAAAAAGCTAAATAAAGACTTTGCCAGCTATTTTACTATTTAGTTCAGAAATCTACGGTGCGAAGCGACCTTTTTAATCAACAATACTTCTTTCTCCTGCTTCTAAGTATGCACTGTCCATAATTCTACCCTGCCTCTTCTGCTCGCCTGAGTTCCTGCTTTTGACTACTTGTTTCATAAATACTTTGGTCAGCGCATTCAAACAAAATCAGACCTCTCCATTTGTAAATAAGCCCAATCAAAGGAATACTTCCTAAGAGAATGAAAGCTTCCTAATAGAATACATAATTCCTACCTTTAAAACCTCAGCTCAGTTAGGAACTTAATTGCTTGATACTATCATAGCCTCCACCTACCCTGTGGAAGTGTGGGCTCGAAA
The DNA here is from genome assembly GCF_006542625.1 of Nomascus leucogenys. Taxonomy (NCBI): domain Eukaryota; kingdom Metazoa; phylum Chordata; class Mammalia; order Primates; family Hylobatidae; genus Nomascus; species Nomascus leucogenys. The sequence continues at coordinate 9,460,939 of NC_044404.1, forward strand.
TACAGCTACTAGTGTAGGACGGTGGTGTCCCTATGTGTTTTGATGGTTGAATATTAATAAAGCAGAAGCCATGGATCCTATCCCCATAGGCAGGATAACCATACAACCTATCATCCACACTCAGACATTTTTTGAGAGTGAAAAGAGGAGGCTGTTTAATAGTCTGGCAGGACAATAGACAGGGATCAGGACATAAAGGTAGCTGTGCTCTATACCACAGACTCGATTCTAAGGGAATGCAGCAGCAGAGTTGAGAAGACAACCCAGGTCCCCACATAAAATAGAAAGACCCTTCTCCTTATCTCATATAGAGCTATTTCATGAAATGTGACCTAAGGCCCTCGGTTCAATAAACTGCCATTATTCTAGTCTCAGTGACTGGCGGTAGATGTCTCCTCCTCCCCACGCCTCACCTCATTAGCTTTTGTTGTCTTTAACATCGTAATCATACCTACTAATATGTATCATAAAGGGCATTCACCCAGTTATTTTTACAGTGCCCAAACATACTTTATACACAAAATTTCACCATGGCAAAGGGATTCTCATTTATAGTATAAACAATGAAATACATCTCTCAGTTACAACCCCAAACCAACTTTTTATTTTGTGATTATTAAAAAGATAAAATACCTAATTACTCAACATTTCAAAGCTATCGGGTTTTTGTTTCTTTCATTGCTCCACTAGTCATGTTATTTGCTGTGAGCAAAATCAAATTCAATTTCTTCTTCTTTTTAAAATCTTGCAGAGAAACAAAGCTTATTTCCTTCTGCTCATCTTTTTCCCTTATAGCTTCAGTAAACTGAAGGAGAAAAAAAATCTTGATCATTCTCATCTATTTGATTATCTTTTAATAAGTACAGAGAAGAAAATAAGAAAGTGGAAATAACTATATTTATTCCCAGAGCAAATATTTCATCATCTGTTGTTCTTACACAACAACTATGAGGATGTGCTGAATACAGAACCTCAAACAAAAACATGAGAAACAGCAGTGTGTGATTTAGAAAAAGGTATCTAAACATACTGCACCCTACTTCCCACACTGTTTTTGTAGACAGCTTTAATGTGTTGTATTAGACCAATACTGACAACAGAAGCTTCAGCTTTTATTGCTGTTAATACCCTGAGCAATTACCGTAACTCAGCAGGAACCTCTGCCCAGAACAGCAACTATCACATTGTAATCAGCATTTCATAAGAGATGCTGTTCAAACATGAAGACACCTGCTAATGTGCAAAAACGGTACAAAGGGGGCTCAAGATCTAATAGGTAAAATAAAAATATTTACAATTTTATTTCACAGCCATATGTTTTTCATGGTGCACTGATGTTTGGTTTAGTAAAAATCACACACAAAGACAACGGGCAGGAAAAGGGCAGTAGCAGCAGCCACTACCAAAACAAAACTCTTCAGGAATAAGGCTACACCCGTATTTCAGGTGTCAGTGCTGTATCTGTTAAAAAAAAAAAAAAAAAACTTTGGAAGGAAAGATATAATAAGTAGCAAAGACCTCTAAACATTGTTTTTAAAAAATCATATAGACATAAAAACTGGATAGAAAGCATTTGATTTACAAGATTAAACTGCAAGGCCACCTTGCAATGCAACCAGGAAAGTTAAAAGCCACCTATCAAGGATAGATCCTTCTTAGAAGTACATAGCACATTTGACTTCATCTTAAAACAGTAAGCATGCAATAACTTAAGCAATAACTTTTTAACAAAGAAAAATAACGTGATTTTTTTTACTGAATATACTAATTTGGTACTTGGGCCATTAAAAATGATAAAAAACAATGGAGATGCAGAGAAAGATCTTTTCAAACTACATTTCTTTAGACTGAAATATCACATACAACATATGTCAGAACACAAATATTGCCAAATTACAAAGGGTGTTGGAAATAAGAGCATTCACAGATAGTGATACACATCTCTACAAAGCTAAGGAATTAGGAATTCTCTACGCCTAAGAGTACAGACAGTGGTTCACAATCTTCAAAGTACTAGGATCCCTTGTGAGATCAAAATGTTTCAAAAGATTCCCAAATGATACTACTTCAGTAGTATTTCAAATACCAATTGTTTGAGGAAAATAACAAACAAACAGTGGTTCCTGCCAGGCATGGTAGCTCACGTTTGTAATCCCAGCACTTTGGGAAGCCAAAGCAGGCAAATCACTTGAGGTCAGAAGTTGGAGACCAGCCTGGCCAACATGGTAAAACCCTGTTCTCTGCTAAAAATACAAAAAAAATCAGCCGGTTATACTGGCATGCACCTGTAATCCCAGCTACTCAGGAGGCTGAGGCAGGAGAATCACTTGTTTCCAGGAGGCAGAGGCTGCAGTGAGCCAAGACGGCACCACTGCACTCCAGCCTGGGTGACAGAGCAAGACTGTCTCAAACAACAACAACAAATAGTGGTTCTTAACTGTGTATTGCTTTTAAATAAGTGAAATTTTTAAAAATCATAAAAGCATACTGAAAACAGGCTGAAAAACCGTTGTCCAGACGTGTCTCACGTCTCAATTTATTTATATAAAGCTTAGCATGTTTATTTGCAGACCTCTGCCAAATCTCTGCAGACATCCAGGGATCCAAAGCCTAAAGTGTGAGAACCACTGGCCCTAAAAAAGTGATTTCATAATGAGGAACATCAACACTTATATATTCAGGAAGAATTTTTAATGAGAAAGTACAGTAGCTATGTCCTCACTTCTGCAACACAAGCACTAAAACTGGAAAGAAAGCATAACAGCTTTATCACGCCCAAGCCAGACTTCTTTCAACCGCTACCCCGGGAAAACCCCACAACAATTTCAACATATACTCCATAGCTGCCAAAATATTGAAGGAAGTGACAGGTTTCCACTGGAAACTATTCTCTGATCCGTTTATATTATTTCCCCTACTCATCAATTTACTATATTGACTTTACTTCAGGCTCTTAACAATGGCTGAGAACAAACAAGCTACTTCAGAAATTCAAGGGACTATCTGAAATTGCCAAAAGTTACTGAAGGGATAAAAACTTCAGAAATATTGTTTACAATATAAGCATTATGAGAGTAAGTGTTACAAAGCTGAAAAGATGGAACTAGTAACCCTCATTTCAGTGCTACTGCCACGAGGCAGTTAGCACTCAAAAGGTGAACTGGTAACCACGTCAACAGCGATGGAGTAACAATAAGAGACAGCCAATGAAACTGGAAAAAGAGAGAATACAGAGCAGAGTGAACAGCACATTAAAAACGCTTACCAGTTTGAAGTCTTGAATGCTACAGATGAAATACGGTGTGTTTGGCCTCCGACTCTCGATATACACACAGTCTTTAAAAGAAAAAGAAATTTTAAAACAATGGCATTTACCTTTAAGGAACAAAGACAGGGCCCATAAAGCCACTGCATAAATAAATGACAAAGCATGTATCTTTTATTGTAATTTTTTTTCCAAAAGATGATATTAAATTGGAAATATCTTTAGGCTAAAGGAAAACAGCCCTTTGGTTCTTTCTGATTATTTTTCTAATAATTTAAAGAATCTGATGAAGCCTAAATTATTTTCTTCAGAGTCCCTGAAGAAGAAGGGGAGGATTCCAAGGAATTATCCATATTCAGATGAAGACATTTAGATAAAAGAAACCGCTTGCTCAAGATCACACATCAAGATGAAATCTTGAGTATCTTATTCAGATAGATGCTCACATGTCTTCAAAAAAGAGAAACGTGCTACTGTATTTGTAATAAATATTTTGTGAGGAAATAAATGAAATACACAAAGATGACTAGCTTGAACATGCTATTACAATGACCTTCTCAACTAATCAAAAAGAGAAAGAAAACTAATCTCTTATAGACAATTTGCCATTACATTGTACCCTAAACACATTTTATTTTCTAATCGTAAACAAAACCAATGCCACTAATCAAAGATGGAATAAAGTAAACCAAATTGCATTTTCTTCAGCGAAGAAGGGTGCTTTCTTAAATTACATTTGACATGGCAGTGGTTGGAAAATAATTTTTGATGCTCTCAATGACTGGAGTGTAAAGCATTGCTTTTTTTTTTTTTTTTGGCTGGTCTCCAATTCCTGGGCTCAAGCAATCCTCCCACCTCAGCCACCCAAAGTGTCAGGATTACAGGCATGAGCCACCATGCTTGGCCAAGGTTGCTTTTCAAAATGCCATGTTAAGACACTTAAATAAAAAGCAATGATTTTAAGGAAAGCAGTGGATATAGAGAGAATTAACCTCCCCCTACCCCCATATCACAATCTGAGATCATCATAAAGCTTAGGTCAGGAAAGTCTACGTATTATTTACTGAAAAGTAAAGGCACAGTCAATCAAATCTAGGAAGAGTGACCATAATGCCTCATTCATTCATTCATTTTGCATAGACAGGGCCTCACTATGTTGCCCAGGCTAGTCTCAAACTCTTGGGCTCAAGCTATCCCCCTGCCTCAGCCTCCCAAAGTGCTGTGATTACATGCATAAACCACCATGGCCAGCCCATAATGCCACTCATTTTATACTTCCTCTGGAGCCTTCAGAATGAGTGTGTCTTAGAATAATTCAGATGCTTGACAACACAGGCAACTTCCTCTACTGCCTCATTTGTCTTATGCGCTGAGAGCCAAGAAAAAGCACAGAAGTAGCAACTGGGAGTCATCACAAGCCCCAACAGACCAACTAAGATGATCATGAAGAAAGTCCTCACAAATGAGTACATTCCAAGAAACTTTCTGCAGAACATCAGGATCTTTGTACCTACCCAAAGGCACTCCAGAAAAAGAAGAAATCTCAATGCCAACTATTTAGGCATTCAGAATTCCCCAACTGATTTCTCTATTCAAAGATGGACTCAACAGAGATTTCATCCCTGAATCCATGTAAAACAGTAGCACAGGAATGAACTGTTGACTAAGATTTCCCTATCTTGTTCCAAGGTCCCAGATGCTAAATAACTCTGCTTCAGCATTCAGGCAACATCAACTTAACATGCTAATCATCTTAAGGGACAAGCAAGAGAATTCTTCCCACCACAGCAGATCATTCTTTCATACTCCTACCTTGGTATTCAAGTAAAAACAGTAAAGAAACTCAATTCCCTAGATAAAAACTGTAGCTCCAAATTACACAATTTTGGAACAACCCAAAGTTCTTAGTTTCCTGTGTTTCAGTCCCTGTTATACCCACCGCCAGCATTTCAGATCTCTAGTTATCAATTATTTACTCATCTTACTCAACTCAACATGCCCTCTCCTTTCTGTCGCTTCCTACATACCATATTTCATGACATTAACACCATCATAGCCTAGCTACTGACAGAGCAGGAGCATCACCATCTTGGAGAAGCACCACCATTTTAAAGTTCCCCTTGATCAAAAACCGCCTAAATCCAACCCAAAGGGCATCAGCCTAATGGCTAATGATATCGTGACCATAAACCACAAATGACATCTCCAACCAGAAACATTCCAACCCTAAGATAAACCCCTCTCTGACCACAGACATGCCAGCCCAGAGATAACCTCCCTTCTGGCTGGAGAGATGTCAACCCCAAAACATTCCAACCCCACAATAAACTTCTCCTCCACACAGAAACATTCCAAGCCTGTGATGAGCTCTCTTGCCCTAAACCCTTAAGTAATACTCTTAGTCTGTAATAAAGAGTGCTCCTGACCAAAATCAGCCAGAAGCCCCTCTCAGGTTTATTCTCCAAAATGAACCTGTCTTTGACTGTTAAGCCACTTTTCACATTTCTTTCCTCATTCTTTAACTCTTACAGCTACTACTCACTGGCTTCAGAACTAATAGGTCCCTTTCTAATTAATTGCTTCTACCTTCTTAAGGCTCAAGTGACAAAAAAACTTACTGCATTCAATGGTCTGGTCTCACCCCACACCCCATCTTCCCCTAGGCTGCATTCACTACAAGAAACCCCAACTCTGCTCCCAGTCTGCAAAACTCTTTCATCTTTCCTTCTACTAGCCCCTGATCACACCAACCTTAGAATTAGCTATCAGTTCCATATGGAGTAACTTCTCATGGCTCCTCTGTAACTAAATGGCAACACCTCCCTTCTTTTACGTAACATTAACAATTTACATTCCTTGTCAAGTTATTTGGCAGTAAGGTGGTCTGCACTGTCCACTAACAATTACTATCAATCTTGTAGGCTCAGAGAAATGTACTCAATTCTACCTTCCCCGTAATCACCAAGGACGAATGTCTGCCATTAGTGTGGGGGTTAAAAAAAAATAAAAAATAAGGCCAAGCCAGGTGGATCACCTGAGGTCAGGAGTTCAAGACCAGCCTGGCCAACATGGTGAAACCCCAACTCCACTAAAAATACAAAAATTAGCTGGGTGTGGTGGCACACACCTGTAATCCCAGCTACTCAGGAGTTCGAGGCAGGAGGATTGCTTGAACCCAGGAGGCGGAGATAGCAGAAAGCCGAGATCACACCACTGCACTCCAGCCTGGGCGACTGTGAAATTGTCTCAAAAAAAAAAAAAAAAAAATCCTGAAATAAATGGGAGACGCTTGGAAAGCAAAGACTATGTATAATGTTTTTCTTTTTACACAAAGAAAAGCTTTATTTATATATACTTTAAATAATCCATAGGATCATTACTACACACCATCTTACTGAGACATAAAGCTTACTTATATACAAAAAAGCTTTCCAGAAAAAGGAAAAAGAACCTATGTTCTTTCATTTCCCACTGCAAAGTTACATTCAGGAAAAGGACTGCCTGTAAATACACTAGGATATAGCTCTGTTAGAGAAGGAAGGAAAGGAACATGCTGGTATGTCAAGAGCAGCCAAGCACATCTGTTTGCCTAAACACTTCTCAGCAGTTGTACTGGAGCTGCCTCACACACCTGGCCTGAGAAATGCTGCCATGAGGGATAAGCATGAGAGAGATCCTCAACTGGACATATGGAATTACCACTATTACTTTTCATTAGATTAAAAGCCACCTCTTTTTGTTTAAAAAAACGACCATGGCAACTCAAACTGATCCAAAGCTAAAAATTCATATCAGACAGTCCAATATACAAGGTTAATAATCTGTAAAATGGGTGAGTGCATCAAGTGATCTCTATTAGTACTTTGAAACGCATATATGAAAAAGTTAGAGAAGTTCACTGCAAAATTAAGTGACAAAACTTACAGTTTTGTAAGCCACTGGAGGATGGCTGTTAAAAAAAAAACAAACTTTACATACCTAGTCGTGAAACACAGAATGGCTAAGATTGGGGTAATAAGAACTAAAAATGTTTCACACTATGTAAAACTTGCCATAGGAATGGGGAAAAAAAATACATTGCTTTGACCTGATTTGTCTAATTCATTTTTAAAATCAAAGCATGACGACCTATTGTAGAGTCAAACTTTTCTTTATAACCCTCTGACAAATATTAGGATGATCCAACAAAAAATAAACACAATTTAGAATTCAAGTCTCGCAGAAAAAAATTCTACTTTCTATTACTCTTAAAAATATTCAAAACAAGGTTCAATTAAAGCCAAATTCTCATATAAAAAGTATTTCCCCTTGGCTCATTAATCAAGCAGCTATTTAAGAAAATAATTTATATAAATGTTTATAGCACAAAAATAAAGTGCTTTATTTGAAAAGGGAAAGATAAGAACGTAGCCAAGAGCAATGTTAAAATCTCAGTTGGAATATATGCCCAGTAATCTTTTAAAGTCAAAATGATTTGGCAAGATTTTCATGCAATTTATGAGTGCACAGGATGTCTGAAGCTGGTTATAAAATTGGTTTTAGTCAGTAGGATAAATGATTCTCAACCTGAAAATCTCCCGTGGCCCCCAAGCACTGCATGTACTTCTTTTTTTATTAGAAAGCTAGCAGTTCTGAAAGAACTGCACAAAGCTGATGAGATCCACTAAATGCATAATGCACATTTTCAGAATCACCCATATAAAAACATGTATTTACCAGAATTGAGCAAACGGTTTCTGCAGGGCAAGTATATATATTTTTTAAATCTTCAAATCAGCATGCCTGTAATGGGCCAGAAAAATGAGTGAGGCTATTACCATCAATATCAATTATTCCAAACAACACATGATAACTAATGTGTCTTTACTAGGGATGTCTAGAAATGAAACCATGGGTCTAGGTTGAGACCTACTCTCTTAACACCTAACCTCTGTCTGGGAATGGATCACAGGATTAAGTGACCTCAAATCCTTGTGAACAGGGAGCAACAAAATCCGTAATCTGGGCAATGATACTGAACAGAGGTATTTCTGGCTGTTTCTCACAACCTCAGCATAGCTTCATGTCCAAAGATCTATTGTGCCATCTGTAAACAACAGAGCATTTGCTAAGCTGGGGAAGGAAGTCAGCCAAAACATGAAGGCAGATTCTCAAGGCAAAGAAGGCCCTCTCTGCTTTTTCAACCCTCAGCAAATCAGCAAGTTAATGTAAATATAGCAAAAGCACAGTCCCCTCAAGGGTAAAAATCTCAGTCTGAAGCATTAGGCAGTTTGTCATTATGAAACACAAAGAACCTGTCAGCATCTTTTCTGACAGCCTCCTACAGAGCAGAGTGGACACTTAACCTCACCCACTAATTTAGCAAGCAGTGCCATACACGCCAGTACTAAAGCTGTGGCCACAACATATATAGGCAATGCTCAGCCACTGCTCCACCTCATAAAGAATTTTCCTATCAATGTGTTTCCGCCTATTATCTTTGAAATACCTTCTCATCCCTTTGCAAAGCATGGCAGTGCCACTCTGATATAATTTCCAATAGAAAACCCCATTGTAAAAAGCATGCATGAACAAAGACTTTCTCACAAAGCGATTTCTCGGAGACCAAGCTGGGTGGCACAGCGGTGAACATGGGAAGTTGACTCTCAGGACTGCACCGCTCTTCTGCTTTCTATTTCTCCTCTACATGACTCCTCACCCTCAATGCTTGGAGGTAATGGTCAATGAGGTACAGTATGTTGGTCTAATATCGCAGAATAAAAAATCCACAAGTATCTCTCTACAATTAAAACAGATGTCCTCCATTTTCCAAGATGCACAAAGAGTGTATATGTTATGTGTGTGTGCATGCTGGAAACAACACTGAAATCCCGGTACCCAAATTCCAATCCAGAGTCTCTGGCATACTGCATGTCCTCCAACAAACCCTCTCAGTTCTAGTCTCCCAAACCATAAAACAGCCAAACCCATCACCATTCCTCAACTCTATATAAACAATGCACTGTTCTTCATAGTAAACACTCAAAAATTATATGAGGAACAAACAAACTGAACAGAGACATGGTTAAAAAAAAAAAAAGAGAGAGATCCTAGCAAGAAAGTTGCTACGCTCTATCAATTTGAACAAAACAAATGCTGTATCCTAATACTTCTTTAGGAAATAACTCGATTGCCAGGTAACCTACTTTAGTTTTCTGCCAGAATCTTTTGCTGTGAGGGGTACTCATATTGACTGTAACACTGGAGAATTCAAAAGGGAAAAGGACTGCTGCTCGGGAAGCTCAGGTGACAGCATCACTGGAGCCCTGGAGTTCAAAGCTGCAGTGAGCTATGATCCAGCCACTGTACTCCAACCTAGGTGACAGAATGAGACCCTGTCACTCATTCATACATACATACGTACATACATACACACATACATA